>NC_092876.1:428287066-428597329 GCF_028372415.1 Notamacropus eugenii | reverse complement strand
ATAGATGCTTAAATAGCTTAAACAGATGATTATAGTTAGGGAGAAAAATACTACATAGTTGCTGTCCAGCTGTTTTTTTTTGTCAGTGATATATTTTGTACTTAGTATCACTATACAAATAAAGTTTAATGCAAATTAAAAATGTATTTTATTCTTTTAAGTTAATGGCAACAACATTTGTTTTAACTATAAGTATACCTTTCTAATTATGAATCTCTTAAAGATGAGAGGAATCAAAATCTTGAATATGGAATGAACTTTAATTAGTGTGGTATAGTGAAAAGAATTCTGGATTTAGAATAAAAGGATTTGAGTTCAAATCTCAAATATGTGACTTTGGGCAAGTTACTTAACCATATTGGGCCTATTTCCTCATCTACAAAATGAGGGGTGCAGACTACAATGACATCTCAGGTCCCTTCTAACTCTGACTCTGTGATCTTAGTCCCAACCCCTTCATTTTACATTTAAGGGAACAAAGGGACTCAGAGTTCTCATAGCTAATTATGTTCTAATATTATCAGGTGTTTATTTTTCAAATCTATGCATTTTGAAGAGAATTTGAACTAAAAATTCAAACAGAAAGAAAAATTGCTTATAAGTGCTTAACATTTAAAAATACTAAGCTTTTCATTCTCTCATTTCTAAATATACAGTTGGCATCAGAAATGTCTGCTAATATGACTTGGATTCTTCTGAGCAGATTATTCACACAAAATGGGAAGAAAACATTTAGAAATGGAGCCATAGCTCGTTATATTACAGAAGAAATAGAAAATGAACTTAAAGATCAATGCATTACCAAGGTCTACCTACAGAAAAACTATACAAGGTAAAACTGTGGGAAACCAACCATCATAGTGTACACCGAGAAGGATTCAGGAACGGCATCGTAAAGAAGAACATATCATCAGGTCATTACCATTCTCCCTCTTCTGGACAGTAAATCAGCAAATGTTTGCCATGAAAATTTACTTTTTCATCAAATTGAATAATGTTGTTAATACTTAAAGAAAAGAATCCATAAGAACAACAGATTAGGCAACGAAAAATATTGCAAGTTGTTAAAGTGAAGCCAGATTATATATCTTATGCTGAGATACATACACTCAAAGAAATGAACTATATGCCCCACTTGGGAAGTCCCTGAAATTTCTCTTACATACCCACAAGACATTCCATCTCTCAGCTCTTGGCATTTCCTCTGGCTGTCCCCCATGCCTGGAATACTCTGCCTCCTGAATCCCCTTGGTTCCCTTTACATCCCAATTAAAATCCCACCTTTTACAGGAAGGTTCCCAAATTCTTTTAATTCTAGTGACTTTCCTCTTTTAATTATTTCTTTTTTATTCTGTATGTAAATTGTTAATATTTGTTTGCATGTTGCTTCCAACAGATTGTGAGCCTCTCAAGGGCAGGGACTGTCTTTTACCTCTTTTTGTATCCTTAGCACAATGCCTGAAACACAGTAGGTATTTAATAAATGTTGCTTGACTGATTGATTTAATATTAAACTTATGGAGAAATTCTTGTCTCTACATATTGGGCCCTATGTTCCTTCACAAGTAAACAACTTTTATAACGAACATAAGATGGGAAAAGAAAAAAAACACTTTGCAGGCATCTGCTTTCCTAGAAAGAAGTCCAATCTTATGTTATGTGTTAATAATAAAGAGCAATTTTTCCTACAGAAGTAAATATAAAAATGCACAATAGAATATCTTAAACTAAATGACATTCCTTTGGGGAAACTGAACAAAGGTCCTTCATTTCATCTTGAATGAAAATATTTCTATTATGTAGTTTATGATATACAAAGGCAACATAGTCTATTGAAAAGAATTCTAGCAAAAACCTGGATTCACATCCCACTTCTACCATATATTGATTTTAGAACCCTGGGGAAAGTCTCTTAGCCTCTCGGTACCCCCCACCCTCCCAGGCAATTAAAGGTACTGACCTGCATTGGTGACAGAAGTTTCTTCAAGAGGGATCTCCTCATACCAGTGAAATTAAAGACCCAATCTATCCCTATAATTATTACATAATTGTCTACCACCAAGAATTCCTTGATTAGCATCAATGCAGGAAAAATAAGTACTTTATAAGGCAGCAATACACCTCCCAGAGAATGTTCTAACCTTTAATTTGGCAAACCCCAAAAATGTTGTTTACATTACAAATGTCAAAGATTTAGTAGTACAAATAGAACAAGAATTCCAAGTGGCATATCACTTTAATGGTCCATTATTTTCTAACTTAAATATTTGGTTTGAGCTGTGTTATCGGTCAATGGGAATGATAAAATCACAACATTTAGAAAGGCCAGTCTTTATGTTCCTCTTCCTTCACACATTTTAGTGTTTCTTCCAGATCCTAATTTTAAAAATCAAACCACCGGTTTTCCTTTGCTTATGAAGTAATCCCATGGAAGTTCTCAAGTGACTATTACTTAATGAAGTATAGTACAGAGTAAGGTCACAGAAAATACCCATGTCCTTTGGGGTCAAATTCTGTGTATCATGTCTCATGACACTATGCCTAGAAAAGCACTTATTTTTAATAATATTCAAAAAATGCCCTCCAGTAGCATTAGTGTGTCCAACCTCCATATTCTGCCTGGCTTACCCTAGTATATTAAGACTCTCTACTTTTCTCCTACTCTTTCCTCCGTCAATCCCTGCCCCACTCCTGTCCTTATAGCTTGGATGTTTTAAAAAAAGAAAAGCACTCAGGGAATTCTGTAGAAAAACATTAAAAAAAAATAACACTTTAAAAATGGAAAATTGACATTCTGTTCAAGTTGTTTCTTTAACATTTTAATTTATATTTTCAGATTTAAAAGCTATCAAGATGTCTCACAGGAGAAAAGGAAATGAGACATCCTTCTCTACCCTTCAGTTATTTTCCTTGTAAAGCACCCTGGGCTTTCCAAGTGTCTGTCATCCTCCTAAACCATCTCACTAGCTTTCAGAGGCCATCCTTCTCCCAGTCTATTCACAGTATATACAGGTCTAGGTTTTAAAAAGAAGAATAAAGAGAGAAAAGGATAGCTCTGATTCCCACAATGTCAGCTGTTGGCACAGTGGATAGAGCCCTTGGTCTGCAGTCAGGAAGTCCTGAGTTCAAATCCAGCCTCAGACAACTGACTAGTTGAGTGACCCTGGACAAATCACTTAATCTGTCTATCTCAGTCTTTCAATTGCAAAATGGGGATAATAATAGCTTCTACTTCCCAGGGTTGTTGTGAGGATCAAATAAGATATTTATAATGTACTTAGCATAGTGCCTGGCATACAGAAGGTGTTTAATAAATGCTTGTTTCCTTCCATTCTCCTTCCCTTCCTTCCTTCTTCAGAGTTTTTTCTGCTATACCTCATTGCCTTAAGTTATAAAGGTCAAAATGGTAGAGAGTAAGGAGAAGGTTGCCCCAGAACTAGTTGTGTCTGTCTGTCTCCCCTCTCTCCTGCACATACATATATATACATATGTGTAGGTATGTGTATATATGTATGTATATATACATGTATGTATATACACATACATACAAACACGTGTGTGAGTGTATATATATGTGTGTGCGCGTGCACACACACACACACACACACACACACACACACACACACACACACAAACGTGTGAAATATCCACCCTTCCCCAACCCAGATGTCAACACCCTGATGCAAAGCCTTTCTAACCCCTTGGGAATTATGGCTCAGCCCTTGTGAACATGCAGTCTCAGGTCCCAAGTGTCAAAATTACTGCCAATGGTTGCTATTTTTGTAATTCAACAAACTTCTAAATCATTCACTGGATTACTCAAAAGACAGTATAACGTATTGTCTATTCAGAGGTACCTAGGTGGCTAGACCTGGAATCAGGGAAGACCTGAGTTCAAATCAAGCCTTACACACTTACTAGCTCTGTGCCTCTGAACAAGTCATCCAGCTTCTGTCTCAGTTTCCTCATCTGTAAAATGAGAAGATGAATAGTCCTTATCTTCCAAGGGTGTCATGAGGATCAAATGAGATTATTTGTAAAGAGCTTCGCAAACTGATACAAATGCTAACTATTATCACTGTGGTTCGTATTCAATTATATGATGCAAAGGCTCTAAAAGACCCGCTGCTCTCATCATGACAGACATGATGCTCCACATATCACACAGTAGCTCTTCAATGTTTCTTGAAGGTGTAGAGAAAAAGTCTGTGCCAAAATCTGTATCTTAAGCTCTTCTAACCATATGCCATTGATAAGAAAGTCGATGACGGAATGAATGCACTGTCATGATAAATTTAAGGATTAAATCCTGTTGAGAGCATAGGAATTATTACAAGTGAAAAAAATCATTACACAGAAATGACTGAAAGTAAAGGGTGACACCTAACCTCTAGCTACATAACACAGCCTCACCATCATCATTTTGAATTTATTCACTTAGCATATGTGTGCTCTTAGTTCCTGTACAGTTATAACTTCCTAAAACAGGAAAATGCCTACATGTGATCTTTTAGTTCTGTTCTGAAGAACAATATGGTTACATCTTTGGTCCCCTGCTTTGATCTGATGTAATACGGCACCAAGTCAAAGTAACAGACCTGTCCTCTTTATTTAAGACCTTACAACTTGTGGACAAGTCTGTAGTCCCTTCCTCTATTTCCCTTCCTTGTTAAGGAAAGCTCAAGCTTTCATTTTAGTATTATTAACAAACAGCTCACATTAATACTCTGCTTTAAGGTTTACAAAGAACATTACCTAAGCAAACATGCAAATATTAGCCCGATTTTGTAGATGAAGAAGCAGGCTCAGAGGAGCTGTGACTTACTTAGTCACATAACTAGTAACTAGTTACTTTTGACAGAGACTGTTACCTAAGTGTTCCAGCACATTCATTCTACGCCACACCACATCTCCATTTTTATCATAGCAACAATGTCAAGGACCTTTCTGTTGGAGTGTTATCCAGCTACCAGCACGGCATTTACATAAAGTTCCTGATCTCTCTCTCCCTCTCATTCTTCTTTCTCTCATTCTCTGTCTCCTTTCTCTCTTTTCTCTCTCCCTTTCTCTCTTCCTCTTTCCTTTTTTCTCTCGTCTTTCCCCTGTCTTCCTTTTTTCTCTGCTCTCATTTTCTCTCCCTCTTTTCTTTCTCTCCCTTCCTTTGTCTCTTCTTGTCTTCCTCTCTCCCAGTCTTCTCTTTTTCTCTCTTCCTTTTTTCTCTCATCTTTTTTCTCTTCCTCTTTTCTCTCTCCCTTCCTTTCTTCCTCCTTCTCTACCTCTCCATTATTTTCTCTCTCTTACTCTTTATGTTTTTTTCTCTTCTCTCTCCCTCTCTTTCTTGTTCTTTCTCCTCCTCTCTTCTTTCTCTTTCACTTGTTACTAACTAAACAGAACAAGATTTTATTTTAAAATCTATTAATAACTGATACTTGATGTGTCCCATTTTTATCAGAATTATTTACCCAAAAATATACATTATAAGGATAATATTTTTAAAATAATATTTTAAAATGAGAAAGTAGTAGAGTCTACAGGAGTGAGCCTCAGTCAGGGAGATTTGGGTTCAAGCCCTGGTTTGGGGGTTTGAGACTTGGTGGTGACGACTGTGTGGCCTTGGGTAAATCACAATCTCTTAAGCTCAGAGAAGAGGTACAGTCAGTCAGTCAATAAAGATTAAGGGCCTACTATGTGCCAGTCATTATGCTAAGCCCTGAGGATATAAAAGAGGCACAATATAGTCCCTTCCCTCAAGAAGTTCACAATCTAATGGGGGAGACAACAAGCAAATATGTAGAGACAAGTTATATACAGGATAAAAAGGAAACACTTGAGAGAGGGAAGGCACTGTAATGAAGGGTTGGGAAAGACTTCCTTTAGAAGATGGGATTTTGGGGGAGATTTGAAGCCGAGGAAGTTAGTAGTCAGAGCAGAGGAGGTAAAGTATTGCAGGCATGGGGATCAGCCAGTACCTAGAGAGACATAGCGTGTTGTTTATCAGCATCACTGGATCTAAGAGTACATTTTGGGGCTAGGTTATGAAGAGCTTTGAATGCCAAACAGAGGATTCTATATATATGGTCCCAGAGGCAAAGGGAACCATTGATGTTTACTAAGTGGGGTAGCAGTGGAGTTTGGGCAGGTAGGGTGACATGGTCAGATTTGCACTCTAAGAAAACTACTTGGGTGGCTGAATAGAGGCTTGACCCACAAGCACATTATTGGAACAACCCAGGTGTTAGGTGATAACCAGAGTGTCACCAGAGTAGTGACAGTGTCAGAGAAGAGAAGGAGGCATTTTGGAGAGATGTTGCAAAGGTGAAATTAGTAGATTGACATGAAAGGCAAGAGATAGTAAGGAGTAAACGTTAATAACTAAGATGGGAACCCAGCAAGTGCCCAAGTCTGATTTAAAGCTTTCCATGCTCTGTTTCTCAACTCCCAGGCCCCCCATCTTTCCCTAAAACAGTACTCTACCTATAGTACATAATAAATATTTGCTGAATAGAACAGATATCAAAAGATTCCTCCTTGCCCTGAAGAATAAACTTGGGATTTCCCACAGTAGGAAAGTCCCTGCTACTTAATGAGTAATCACAGGGATTTCCAGGTGGCAGGTCTGGGGGAGAAAAAGAGAAACAGGTACTGATGACATTCTTTTCTCTCCTCTCTCCCTGACACTCTCAGCACACCCTAATCAAGGGATTATTTCCCTACTTTCTAGTCAAAGGGAAGCAGTCAGTTTTCCCTCCATCACCCCCTGTGATGGGGCCAGTATTCTTTCCTCCCACCCAAAACATGGGAAGGTTTTACTGAAAAGAAAACAAAGCTGTCCCTGAGATCTGGTTGGTCTCAGTTTCTCCATGGAATTTTCTGGTCATCTAAGGTGATAAAAAGTCCCAGCCACATGGAAAACTAGGTCCTTGGACTTGGTGGATTTCTGAAAACCATGTAAGTTACTACATCCTTCACCATATTATCCCCTGAAGACAAGACACTTCCATGTGGGGGACTTCTCCAGAGAAGCTAAGGGCCAATGTATCCTTGCTACATACCTTTGCTGTGTTCACAGCAAATTAAACCTCCTTTTGTTAACTGTTCAACAATGTATGAGTCCTTCATTTTTATCCCAATATTGAACCTAAACTAAGAGAGTGATACTGTTGGACCTACCTGCATCCAACATTCCTGACTTCAGCACCCTAAAGAGAATAAGGCCATATCTGATTTGCTTTGGGGAGGATAGATAATAGACACCATGTTCATTTGGAGACTCCTAGGGCCATTTTGCACCTGATCCAGAATATGTAAGAATACTTCTGAATCACCTGTCCCCCTGGAGCTCTTTCAATCAGACTGGAGTACACTGGATTTCTTTAGATCAGTAGCAAAACCTCAATCTAATCTTTGCCAGTCCCATACTTATAGGGGCTGGGCTAAAACTGGAATAATCTCAGGAAGAAGTACATCAGTTAAAGATGCTGGATTCCGTATCTACTGAGAACAGGAAAAGAACAGGAAAATTCAGAATGATCAGATGTCTACTTATTAATCCCACTCACTAGCACCATGATTACATTTCTGGCTTTTCTCTGAGTTTCTTTCAGCTCTAGAGGGGGGCCCAGTCAAGCATTTGGTGATTTGGGAAGACAGGCACAGTAGGTATTTGGAAAATAGCTACTACGTAGTTTCAATGAAAATGGCCAGAAATTTTCAGTGCAAAACTCAGAATATGATTCAAGGTCTGGAAGGTCTTCCTTATACAATCTACCTTTACCTACACCCCAATCTCAGTGATAAATAACACTACAAATCTAGGTGCCAAGTCATTTATTTGAAATAGACTTTCATATATTTTAGTACTTCCAAATAGCTTCTATTTTGGCAATAAGCAGAAAGTAAGAAAAACTTTCTTAAAAATATATTCCAAAGCACCTATTATTTTTCCACCATAAACTTATCATATATAATTCAGTATTCAAATAAGTTCTCAGACTGCTCTATCTCCCTTTTTGACTTAAAAGAAAGACTATTTTTTCTATGTCTTCCTAGGAAAACAAATTATCCCTTACTATTATTAGGACAGGATGGGAGAAATTTTTTTTCCTCTGAGAACATCAAATATAGATTTTCACTGTGAATATAATTCATGTTTTGGTAGCTTTTTCATATAGATATCCAGATATCTCATTTTAAGATAGGAGACCTACAATTCATCAAGATAAACTGACCCCCCACTAAAAAGTTACTTGGAAAATTAGTGACAGCCAGAAATAGATCTTCTGACTCATTCTCACTATGGCGATAGAAGATTTTAGGATATGAATACACGAATTCTGATGATGACCAATTGGAGTTCGCTTGAATTGTGGTTAAAAAGTCACATCTGAAAACTGTACTTTTATGTCACACTAACAAAAAACAAAGAACATGAATTCTATTCAATTTTTAGAATTTAATTTTTAATTTCAATTTAATTTTTAGAATTTAATTATATTTCTATTTTTGTCCTTTAGCACAGTGCCTAGAATATAGTGCTACATAAATGTTTATTTCTTATTCCCTTATTGCTTCATTAGAAAGGTTAGAGTAGGATGAAAGCCTGTTTTTGAGCTTGTAGGAAAGCTACATGACAAGAAAAATAACATAATACAACAGGGAAGATAAAAGCTTAAGGGAAATTGTCTTTATAGAGTTTATATTTTTATTAAAAACAGAAAAGTACATGAACAGTACAGCTTTCTCCATTTTGTTGAAAATGTTCCATTGACAATTATTAAAATTGTTTAAACAATATTTGCAAATATTTACAACGGTAGTTTCGCATGCCAAGAGATTTTCTAAAGCACAATTCTCACTTGGTTTTCCAAATACTACTCCTACATGTCCCAACTATTAAGTCCTACCTTCTATAGGAAGACATCCCCAACTCCTCTTAAGCACGGTGCCTTCCTCTGTTAATTATCTCCTATTTATCACGTACGTAGCCTGCTTTGTATATATTCGTTTGCATATTGTCTCCCCATTGGATAGTAAACTCCTTGAGGGAAGGGATTGCTTCTTGCTTTTTTGTATCCCCAATGATTAACACTGTGACTGGCAAATAGTAGCTTAATAAATGTTTATTAAAATTGATGGATTCCTAATTAAAAAAAAAACTGGCCACTACAAATATAAAACTATTTCCATTAAAAGAAAAATAATGACAATAATGACAACATGGTTACAACAAAGGAACAATGCACTTAATTAAGCAAGGAACCAAGAAATTTAATGGTATTGTTTAATTTAAGTAATTACTAACCTACGACAGGAAAGAATCTTTTTCATCATCTGAGACTATCTCAAATTAGGTTTCACTATACTACGATTCATATTTCTTTAAACCATAATTTCAGAACAGAGATTTCAAAATTTTGATAAAACAGCAAATGTATTCATAACAATAGGAATACAATTATAAGAACACAGATGGTTGATTTAACTGTTTTACATACCCGTGGGTTTTCAGGTTGCTGCACTTAATCACACGTCTTCACTCTTATTTTCTTTTATTTTCTGTTAACTTCTGGCAACTTTTACTCGACTTCAACAGTGCCACCTGTAGTCGTACAGGAGAAGAAAAAACTATTATCCTTTTAGAATTTTTAGATAATTATATAACAAATAGCAGAATAACTAATCTGATATTAAAGTTCCCATCATGGGAATGAGAATTTGTTAATTTATTATATGTGTCATATATAATATAATATTATTATATGTTTAAAATATTATATAATTTATTTATTAAGTGCCTCATGTGCCAAAGCACTGTCCTTCGTTGTTGTTTAGTCTTGATTCAGTCCTGTCATGCCTGTCTTTTTGTGAATCTATTTGGGCTTTTTTTGGCAGAGATGCTGGAGTGGTTTGCAGCTGAGGCAAACAGGATTAAGTGACTTGCCCAGGGTCACATAGGCAGTAAGTGTCTGAGGCCTGACTTGACCTTAGGAAGATGAGTTCTTCCTGACTCCAGGCTTGGCACGCTGTCCACCGCACCACCTTAATGCTTTATAAATAACTCATTTGATCCTGACAACAAACCCATTGATGCTATTTATTATACCCATTTTATAACTGAGGAAGCTAAGGCAGACAGAGGTTAAGTGACTTTATCCACAAATGGAAGACTGGCTTATTAAAATGCTCAATCAGACATACTGAAAAAAGGTATATTCAGCCTCCTAACATGCTATAGATTAGTAATTGGATACCTTAAAAATAACTACATAAAAAAATTGCATTTACAGAACTTGTTTGCTTACGTTTTAAGGCATTTCACAACTTAAATTTAAGATGTCCATCACATCACTTTCTTGATGGTTTGAAATATTATCTCGTAACAATTGAAAACATATCCATCCATTATTGACAAAATCATTTTAAAATGGCTGTTAACAAATTAATTCCAACTAGTACCATAAAATTTTCCCCAACCCCCAAAGACTCACTAAGTCACGGAAATTAAGCATTTCTGTGGTTCCATTCTATTTTAGTACAGGTGTGTTCCACTTTATTAGAGAAACAGGGAGCAGGTAAATGTATAAAAATCAGAAGGAACTGGTAAGCAAGGACATATTCCACATTATTTAGTCTGTCTCTGGTTAAGGATTTATTACTCATGAAATTCCAGAGGAAGGCCATCGAGATGCAACCCTATTCAAGCTCTGTGAGCTAGGTGCATAATTGTTACTTCATAAAGGAGTAACATAAGTTGCAATTAAGGCAGACACAAATGTAAACTGCACTTAATACCATCAAAACTAAATCTATCAAGTTAGAAAAGTAGCACTTTCATCATCCCTGGAGAGGATGTCCCCTTTTTCAGTGACAACTTACTCTTTTGAAATATGTCAAATTTCAAGGCACAACAGAGAAATTTTTACAATAAATTCTCTCCTCTCCACCCCAACCCCTACTTCCTTCCAAACTCGGAATTATTTCCCGATTGTCCAACACTGATACCTACATACATACACACACACACATACATACATACATACATACATACATACATACATACATACATACATACATACTATATCCAACTACAAATACAAAAGGCATCGCCTTCCAAAAAAAGAAGTAAAACCTGCCAGGCAAAGTGGGCACAGGCGGACCTCCCCCCAAAAGCCAAAAAGTGCCCGTAGTACCCTCCCAAGATCAGGGCGCTTCTCAGCCTGGATACACTATATGGGACTTGGTGACTGCAGCTGGCTGTTAGTGTTGTTTGGGAAGTGGGGCACCACCCCAAACTTCGTCTTTTGAAATTGCTGTCCCCGAGGCGCCTCAGATCGGAGAATCGCTGGAAAGGCAACCTGGGGTGGGTGGCCCCGCTTGCCCTAAAAAGGGTAGGAGGCACGTTTCTCAACAGCTCCTTCCTCCGCACACCTCCCCAGCTCCGCTGGAACACCTGCCCGAGCGCACACCGCGTACACAGAAGGAAGAAAGGAAGGTGCCAAGCCAAAGAGTCTGCCCCAGCACAACCGAGAGGCGTCGCGGCGTCGCCCACCTGCGCACACCGGGCTGGCACCCCAGCACCGACCGGCTGGCACCCCAGCACCGGCTGCCTGCCTCCTGCCGCAGCCCCTCTCGGGCTCTCTTCCGCTGCCACTCCATTCTAAGCTTCAGGGCCAAAGGATCCCCGGGCAAGCGCCCCTCTCCCCACGCCACAACCGCCGTCGCGCCCAGAGTTGCACGTTGTGCAACCTAGCGAGCGCTTCTGCAGCCTGTCTCTTCCTCCTCGTCCTCCTCCTCCTCCACCTCCTCCGCCCAAGTGAGCTACCTAGCGGGCGGGTCCTGCCCACAGTAATCCCCTTCCCACCCTCTCCTCGCCTGGCACCTACCCTCTCTTCCTGGCGGAGGAACCAAGGTACAGTACGTAGCTTCCAGCGCGCTCAGGCGTGCAGCTCCCTGCCAGACGGGCGGAGAGGATGCACACACACAGCAAACGTGCCCGCGATTTCCCGCAACACAACCTGCTAACGCCGCGCTCCGGGGCCCTGCCCCTCCGCTGGCACCTTCCTTCGCTGCGCTGGCCCCGCCACTGCCCACCCCCTTTTCCTCTCTCGCAGCAGCATCCTCCCCTGGCAGTGTGCACACGCTGTCTGGCCCACCTGTCAGGGCTTCCGCCCTGCTCCACCCACCGCTTCCCCTCCCTCCTTCTTTGTAGCAGAATATTCAGAGCCCACCAACCACTCCGCTGCCAGCCCGAGAGCCCGCCTGCCCGCCCACTCAGCTGTGCACCCAGGAGAAGGGCGGAGGCGCCCCACCCAGCCTTGGCTCTCAGCTCTCTTTCTCCCTCTCTCAAGACCGAGCCTTCCGTAGCCTCAAATAAATTGAAGGTTGGCTCTGCCTCCTTTTGATTGGAGTGGAAAGAGTGTGTCTCTTTAGTGGAGAAGAAAAGAGAGGAGGGGGAGGTTATGCTGCTGCTGCTGGTGATGGTGAAGAAATTACCATGCAAACTGTTCCTGTACAAGTTTCTGCCTGTGCCTTTCTTCTGTTGCATTGATAAATGAGTGATCTGTTGCATCTTTAAATATACCAGGAGCAATTTTGAGGTGCATTTGTATGTATTTTTTTTTTTTAATTTTGCAATTGAGGGTTTCGGAGATTTTAAATTCAACCCTTATGGGACATTCAGGTTTCTAAGAAGTTTTCTCTATACATTTATGTAACCACGATTTTTTTTTTAACTAGCAAAATGTAAATAACAGAACAGCTGTGTTTTGCAGAAACAGATCTTACAAATATGTTACTTGAAATGCCTTATAATTATTTTAATTAGGGTTGGGGGGTGTTAAATGATTTTAGTGATTTTAAAAAGAATATTGACTTTGAAACCAGCGTTTGAGATACTAAAGCTTTTGTATGTGCTACTTGCCATAGTTTTAATATTTCATTTTAATAGAAATCATTAACTGATGTAGCCATTTTGAAAAAATACATCTACTCATGCCCCTCCCCCACTTTAGGATCATATTTGGTTTTTACACTTGATATAGAACTGTTTTTTTTTAACACCTAAGGAAAAATGTTGCATTTTTACTCATTTGCTTAGTAATATTTGCTTCACTATATTTTTTTTGCGTAACTACAGTTTTCCTTGTAATTTTCTTTCAAAGAAGATTTAAGGCCCCATCCAGAAGGTTATACATATTGTAAAATGAGGTGCGAAAGTTAATAGTAGCCCATTCTCAGGGATGGACATTTTTACATTAGTGATTAACAACTTCTTTGTTGAGTATTACCACAGTTATATCTTAATTTGATACTTGGAAAAACTGCGGCTTTAAATTTTTTTTCCCATCAAACTAAATCCTGCTGTTAGTTACTTCAGTGTCCAGCACATAGTAAGTACTTAGCAAATGGTGATTACATGCTGAATAGTTCATTAAATTCTAAGGGAATTACTCATGAAATGTGTACAGATATTTTTCAGGCAGAAAAAGATACAAACTCAACATTCTTAATGAAGAAATTTAGAAGCAAAGATTCACTAGAAAATGGTGTTCAATACTAATAATTATGGAAAGAATACTTACTGTCCATCTTCAACCATTGGCCAAAGGCTAAATAATTGCTTTGGTTTCATAGATATGCTTACTTTTTTCTCCTTTTGACAGTAGTCAGGTACAAAAGAAATGCTCGAATGGAATATTTTGTTCATATTATTTAGTATTTTCATTCCTTGGTCATATATTGAATATCAAACCACATAGTAAAATCGTCATTTAAAAATTATTATTTTCAAATCCAATTAAATGTCCCCAGGTGAATTTAATTTCCTATTTTGGTTATATCTAAGCTTGGATAAAATTAAAACAAGAAAGGATGACTAATAGATTCTCATCTTGTCTCTCAAGATGTGTATTCATTATTATAGTCAGTACAAACTGACCTTTGACTTCCTTTTATGTAGATATGATACATTTTAAAATATTACCTGATTAGCTGCCATTTCTAATGTGTTCCTGTGTAACTATGCTATCGAACAATTTCTCAAAACAATAAGGAAGATAATTAAAATAGGAACAACTAACAGTGTTGTTCTCCTAGAAGAATGGTTCATTTTTCTTCTTATGTTACTAAGCATGCTTCTTGAGATAACTTAGAGGGAACATGGAACAATGACAAAAAAACTAAATTTGGCATCAGGAGGTTTTAGGTTCCAACACTACCTCTGTCATTTACTATTTTTGTGACTTTGCACATGTCAATTCACCTCAATTTCCTCATCTTAAAACCAGAGGGGTTAAATTTTTGACCTCCAAAGTCCATTCTAGGACTAAATCTATGATCCTCTAAACTAGGTACATTGGACAGTGATATTATAGTCCAGTATCCTGCTGTGGCCACCATCTTCATCCTTTGTTATTATTCTTCTCTGATATTTTCATTAAGGTTCAGTGTAACTTAACAGCCAGAAGGGTAAAGGATACTTTTCTAGGTAATGTTTTAACAGGGAAATTATAACTAGGTTTTCAAAAAAAACCCGGAGTGTTTATAGTGAGAATTTGTAAAATCATTTATGCACAGAAGATAAGGAAAGATGACTGAGTGGAAGGTTATATATAAATCCAGTTTTCCTTAACTTCAAAACAGTGAAATATATAGCAAATAAGGAGGGGGAAATCTCTTTGGGGGAGGGAAGCCACAGAAATTGATAAGCCAAAAAATATTCATTGTCAAGCATCTAACATGAGGAGAAAGGTCCTGAGAGGATAAAGGGATACAGAAGGAAACCTTCAAAAGAAGATATTAATTTTGTAGTAACTACAACTAGAAAAGATAATGGAAATGATATAAAAACCCACGGATTAAGTAAAAAGGCTGATATAATATCTTCTCCACCATTTTCTCTTCCATCTTCCCCTCCAGGCCTAGTACTGAAGACATCAAGGTATAAATATTTTGAATGATAGCCAAGCTTCTTGTAATTTTTAGCTTTGGATTATCTTAGTTTATAACATGATATTTTTTTAAGCAGCAAGAGAACTAGAGAAAGAAGTCACTGGTGGGTAGGGGTTGGGAGGGGGGTACTTAAGCAGCAAAAAGCAGGAGAAGGGAGGCAGGGGTAGAACAGTGGCACTCAGTCTCCAAAGAGAACATAGAAGACTGCCTCTATGAATGAAAGGAATTGTGTCTAAGAAGTTGAGCAAACAACCAAGATTCTCTACTTTCTCCAACCATTCTATCCTTATAAATGAAGATTTAACCCCAGAGTTTACTACTCCCTGTACTCTCATCTTTTACTGTCCAGGTAGTAAAGAACATCAGAGTCTTTTAAATGAAAGAGATTGTCTGGCATTGTCTTTAGGCAAAAAAAAATCTTTGACATTGTCTTTGAATCCAGAGGTTGCAAAAGGGGTGACTCTGAGTGGGGTTTATATTTTAAGAACACATAAATTGGGTCTCTTCCATTCTACTTTGGTGGCTTAGAGAACAAAAAAGGGGAAAAGATTAAACCATAGGTGATTTTATTTCATTTTACCAATAATATGATAAATCTCCTAATAGGCAAAGAATTCATAAGTGAAATCTATTGCCATTCTATTGCCTGAATCTTTTGATTCAGGGAGTATGTCTCCCATTTCTATTGTGTTGTGATTTCCAGTTGTGGATTGCTAAAAGTGCTTCTATTGGACCTGGGAAGCTCCTAGTCTGCCCTAAACTGGGAGAAAGGTATAGGGAAGGAAGGGAAGTGTGGGCAGTTATAGAAGGGAAAGTTTTATTGTAGCCAGACTGTGATCTGGCAGGATTGTCACTCTTTTCATTCCCTGAGGAGAGGAAGAAGTGAAGAATGCCTAACTGACCACCGTAAGGCCACCATAGTGAGAAGTAGTTGTTACAGTAGTAAAAGAATTGAAGGAAGAGATAAGGAAAAAACATTAAAATTCTTCAAGAAAAGTTCAAAAGGAGACTTAATGGTTAGGAAAAGTGACCAGAAATTTTTTTTTTCTCTAATAATATAGTGGTGAACATGTTGAAGAAGAGAATGGAGAGTACAACTCCAAACATTTTAGCAAAGAGAGCATACTTGGAAGAGACTCATTATTTGGAGTTAGCTTTCCACCATTCCTTTGTGAGTCATCCTTGAATGAGAAGGCAGTCATTTCCTATCGCCTTGTTATTATCCTGATGAAAGATAAGATTATGGACTTTTCCTGCTACTCTATTGAAGAGAAGCCATCTTATCAATTTCCCAACAGGGGAATCAGTGGAGAATGGGACCAGACATTTTAGATGGGGATGGTACCTCCATCCAGGTATAGAGACCTTCCACTGTCACCTGGCTTTCAGCTTCCTTCTGGTGTCCATATACCCAAGTCTATATGCCTTGGGACAAGGTTACTACCGTACTTGATCGGTGACTCCCTTCTAGAAAAATACATGATCAAAAGGAAAGACTAAGCACCATGTTTCAGAAAGTCATTTTAAAAAATTGTCCACAAGTATTAGAAATAAATGGTAAAGTAGAGGTCAATAAAATATCAAGCACAAGTAAAGAGGAGCCCTAGGTTTAACTCATTTAGAGAAGATAAGCAAGACTTAGAAATAAATGCACACAGCAATCTTATGTTCACCTAACCAGGAACACTTACTATTAGAGAAGGGATTCTTTATCTAACAAGAAGTCATACACACACACACACACACACACACACACACACACACACACACACACACGCACACACGCACACACATACTATCTAGAAACTCATCTGGCAAAAATTAAGTTTAGACCAGCATCTTACACCATATTCCACATAATTTTCAAGTGGAAAGGCAGTCTAAATATAGTCTCACAATTTTTTTTAAAATAAAGGAAAATGATGCAAAAATGTGTATTCAGAAATGTGATCAAAGAAATTTTAAAATATAAAACATCTATTACATAAAATTTATAATCTTTCGTACAAAATTTGTTTAACAGATAAGAAGCCCTGAGCCTGAGAGAACTAGGTGGTGCCCTAAGAAGGAAAATCACAGCAGCACAGAAGTGGCAGTTTCCCTGTAGGTGAAAACCCTACTTGGGTTTATCTAAAAGGAATGCAAGACCACAGCAGCAATCTGGCTAGAAAAGCTCTAGAACGCACATGAAAGGTGAAAGGAGGGGTGATGGAAATCAGTAAGTCACAGCAGTACCCTGATCAGGACAACCTTAGAAGAAGCAGTGCACCATGGCAGCAGCCTTAGGAGGAGGTTCCCAGGGCATGAAGAAAAGATATTACACTAATTAGGAACCCCCCAGTACCTTGATCAGGGACAGCCAACAGCAAAGTTCTGATGGGGAACAATGGAGCTCTGAATACTGATTCATTAACTGACTATAAACCAGCTGCCCATACTGTGTTAGACTACCCCATTCAAGAGAATGAGGGAGGGCAGAGCCTGGCTTAATTATTTTCTGAAACATGGTGTTCAGTCTTTCCTTTCGATCATGCATTTTTCCAGAAGGGAGTCCCCTTATCAATGGAGTCAAGGATCAAGTACGGTAGTAACCTTCTAGTCCCAAGCCATATGGATTTGGGTGTATGGACACCAACAGAAAGCTGAAAGTCAGGTGACAGTTGAAGGTCTCTTAAATTCCAAATCAGGAATTGAGGCAAGAGGTATAAGTAACAGAAGATATCAAACACTGTGAAGAAATAATATTAGTCAAGAGTCAACCAAAAGGAAAACCCAGAAGAAAATAATACCCAGTAATGCAGGCAGAATATCAGAGAAGTCTCTAGTTTGGCTACAAGGAGAGTTTGGAAGAGAATTTGGAAGAAATTAAGCAAGAGATTAGAAATGAAATGAAAGCTATGGAGAAAAATCTTGGAAGGAGAATTAATAGCTTAGAATAGAAGATGGTAAACCTTACCCAAGAAATGGACTTCCTAAAAATTAGAATGGACAAAATAGCAATCAATGACTTCAAGAAATAAGAAATAGAACAAAATCAAAAGATTAAAAAGATAATTTAAGGAATTATTATGAAAAAAAGCTGATCTGGATTATTTGACAATATAAGACTCAACAGCAAAATCATATTACTATAATTAAAGACACCTCTTTCTTTTAATAATCAACTTCAGAAGTGGAAAGTGACATGCTTTTAGACACCATCATGCTACTGGGTATATTTTGCTGAACTGATTTTGGGGAATGTCCTTTGTAAGGGGTAGGGAGCTGTTTGAGGATTTGTTGGGAAATGAAGTGTTTTAAAAGCAAAAGGAAAGTTTTTTTTAAAAAAACTTGGTTAGGTTCTTTGAAGAACAGATCTTTTTCTAATACAGACCAAATTAGATCAGCAAAATCACCAGTGATCTCTTATCCATCACATCACAGAAAAGAGTAAATTCAAATAGTTATCATCACTACCAAAGATTGCTTACTCCATTGACCAAATATTAATGTTTTGTGTTGTATGCCCTTTCAGTTTCTATATTGCTGAAAATTTTTCACTGATCTTCAGGTAGTAGAGTGATCCAACATTGCCACTGCTACTAAGTCCGTATTACTCTCCATTCATTTTCAAGTAGTACCTAATTATTTATGCAATTTAGAGCTTAGAAAAAAATGGATTATGTTCCGTTGACTGCAAGTATCTTTAAAGGCATCTGAGAACTTCCTATGTTCAGATATGGACATTTAATGGAAATAACTGGTCTAGAGCCACATGAGGAATAAAACTGAATGCTGATCTTTTGGTCTTATGCAAAGTTCCATTGATTCTTATATAAATGTGTAATAACTTCTTTTTGGAATTATTTTCCCTGATATCTATTCTTTTTTTATCTCACTTCATCATTGCTGTATTTTAAAAAGTTCCCACAATATTCTTAAAGATGATCTTTCTTTCCTCTCCAACTCCTATTCTCCTACTAGGGGGGATGCCAACATAATATATTTATACTCCTTCAAACATCCTAAGCTTCCACTTCATCAGCTTACTCATTTTCCATGATTTATTCCTCCATTGCATCTCAACCACATACAAGGATTGTCATATCCTTCATCTTGTCATCACCAACTCCTAAATGTATCACCTCTGTATCAGCAAGCACTCAGGCATATACAGGAGGGTCTGCTGCACAGGTTCTTAGATCTGTTTTTCTAAAAGGAAAGCAACTTTTGAGGGGTCAACAATCTTTTTTAATTGCATTCACCAACAGAGAAAATACCACCAGAGAGGGCTTCTGTCTGACCATGTGCAATACATACATCAGAGATCAACAGATATCTATCTGACCATTGCATAATTATCAGAGAGAGAAGCACCAACATCCGGATTTTTAAAGCAGGAGTCGGGGTGGGAGTGTATATACACACACACACACACACACACACACGCGCGCGCGCGCACACACACACACACACGCTTCTCAGAGCCAGAGGGCATCTAGATTCTCCTGACCTGTGCCTCTTTAATTAACAAAAGGTGGGGGCCTTACTACAAAACAAGCCTCCCCTAATCAAGCTTCCCTTAATGGGCTTCACCATATTAATGGGGGGGAGATCTTTAACTCTCATTATACCTCCATATTGGTATAATCTGAAATTTTGGCTTCTTATCTCTTCCTCTGCTTTCAATTTCCAAACCCTGCTCTTCATCCATACTGTGACCCCTCGTCCCTTGATTGCTCAATTCTTCCCAGTTCTTTCCCTGCACCAGTCACACTCTCCTTGTGAGTTCACCCCTTGGTGAACCATTTCAACTTTATATTATCTCCTTCCCTCGATCCCCTTGCCCCCTTGTCCCCTTGTCACATCATTATGGATCAGCTTGGCTCACTCCCACCATCTTCTTCTGCCTTTGCTCCTGTCCACATGTTGCCAAATGAAGGCAGAAAAAAATCACAAAATCACATTGACTGTATCCATTACAGATTTCTTACATAACTTTACCTGGGCTCTCACCCCAGAAGTTGGCCCCTAACTACCAATTTCCATAAATATAACCAAATAAATAGAATTCCGTTATGTGAATTAAATAAGTTTTGACATGTTATGGGTAAATGTTGTCTACCTACATATAACAAAAACCTAAGAGACAAAAGTTAGGCTATAAATCTTGTCCCTTAACCCCAGATTAAAGAGGGTGCTGCACTCTCTCCTTTTTCTCCATTCTTCCCAATCAAGTGAGGATCTCATTTTGAGATGCATATCAAAAATAATAAGTTAAGGATAATCTCAGTATCTGATATCTTTGGATAGAGTCTATATGAAGCTTATAGAACAAATATTTGCCTTTATGTGGTATTTGTATGTGGTGTCGGAGGAGGTGTAATGCTTTTTTTTACTGAAAAGAATTTGACAATATAAAAAAATTATCTAAAATAATAAACTAACAATAACCCTTACCCTGAGCCATCTTCATGGTTAATAGATCATCACACACCGAAATTCCATCTTTGAATGTCTTTGAACTTATTAATGTAACATAAAATTGTTACTAATGATCTAAGAAACTTTCAGCAGCATAATGTAAAGGACACAACCTAGATTTGGAGTGAAGAAACCTGGGATCTAGTCTTGTCTCTGCCAATATTAGCTATTGACATCACCTGGAAAAATAAGTTCATTCCTCTGGTCCTCAGTTTCCTCATCTGTAAATGAAAGAATTGGATTAGATTGTAAGAACAATAACAGCTAGCATTAATTTGGAACTATGCCCAAAAGGTTATAAAACTGCATATACTCTTTTGCCTAACGATACCATTATTAAGTCTATATCCCAAAGAGATTTTAAAAAAGGGAAAAGGATATGTATGTATAAAAAATCAATAACAGCTCAATTTTGGAAATTGAAGGGATGTCCATCAACTGGAGAATGGCAGAACAAGATGCTGTATATGATTGTGATGGAATATTATTGTGCTATAAGAAATGATGAGCAGGATGCTCTTAGAAAAACCTGGAAACATTTATAAGAACTGATGCAGAGTGAAGTAAGCAGAACTAAGAGAACATTCTATACAGTAACAGCAATATTGTGTGATGATCAACTGTGAATGGCTTAGCTATTCTTATCAATATATACATAATATAAGAATACTATCTGCTTCCAGAGAAAGAAATTATGGAGCCTGAATGCTTTTTAAGTATGTTTTTCAAAGCATGCTTTTTAAAAATTTTCTTTATTTTTCTTGTTTTGGTTTGTGCTTTATTTTACAATGTGGTTAATGTGGAAATATGTTTTGTATGATTGCACATGTATAACCCATATCAAAATTCTTCTCAAAGAGAGGAAAGAGCTGGGAGGGAAGGAGAGAATTTGGAACTCAAAATTTTTAAAAACAAATGTTAAAATTTTTTACTTGTAATTGAAAACATTTTTAAGAAGAAAAATAATTTTTAAGACCAATATCTAGCATTTATTGAGTGCTTTAAGGTTTGAGAAGTGCTTTATAAAGTGTTTTATGTGTTATTTAATTTCATCAATACCACAGTACTGGGAGACACTATTATTATCCCCATTTTATAGATGAAGAATCAGAAGCAGATAGTAGTTAGGTTACTTGCCCAGAGTCATACAGCTAGCAAGTATCTGAAGCTGGATTTGAACTCAGATATTCCTGACTTCAAGTACAATGCCCTGTATACTCTGCACCAACCAGCAACATCTAGATTCTAACGTCATTTGTAAAAATTTTAGTATTCTATAATTCTATGTGATTTTACCTCCATTAAGTCTTTCTTTTGCATTTGCCAACTATAAATATGAGTCACTCCATGATTTTCTTTTTTTTTAAATGAGAAAAGTGGCAAAAAGTCATGAAAGTAACATCTTTTACAAGTGGAAAATTACTGTAATGTGAACTATTAGTCATCATTTCAACTCAGCTTTCTATACACATTATTCTATTTACACATTAAAGAATGTGTATAGAAATTTGCATTATTTTAACATAAATACAGTTTGTAATGGTAATTTAGGGTTACAAAGTGATGCTTTGAAAGGACATATGCCACTCTTGGGTTGTGTCCACTGTCTTAGGGATTCAAAAAAACCTTAAAAACTTGGCCTCACTTTCCCATTCAAGAAAGAAGTTGCATGGGGATGCCCATGCCAATGCCAATCCTGTTATACTAAGCCAACCTTGCTCACACAGATATACAAAGAACACAGAACTATATAACTATCCTCATACCATCCTGAAAAGTTAGCTTTTCATTGATTTCCTAAATATCTTCAGAAAAATAAATCATGAATCTCATCATTAGATTGTCAAGAGACAAGTATAACCCATTCCTGCAAAGGACTTTCCTCCATAAGATACAGAATATGTTCCTCTAGCCTTTTCTAAAAGCCTCCATTCAGGGGGTAGCCCACTACCACCAAAACCAGCACATTCCACATTCATTAGCTCTAATGAAATTCCACATTCCATAGCTTTAATGGAGCAGAAGTTTTCCTTTACAGAAAATCTAAATTCACCACTCGTTAACCTGTACCCATTACTCCTAGTTTGTGCTCTGGGCAAAGAATAGATATAATTCTTCTTCCACCTGACAGTCCCTAATATTCTTGGAGACAGCTAAAATGTTGCCCCCTAAATTTTCTCTTCATCAAGCAAAATATCCCTAAATCCTTTAATCAATTCTTGTAAGGCACAATTTCAAATTTCTTCACCTTTCTGGTCACCCTTTTCTCTATCCTCTCCAGTTTAGCACTGTCCTTCCCAAAAAGTATTTCCTAGAAATGACCACGAGACTCCAGATGTGGTCTGACCAGGGAAGACTGTTGTAAGACTATTACCTTCCTAGGGTTAGACATTATGCCTTTTAAAATTTAGCCTAGGATTGCATTAACCTTTTTTGGCTAATACCACATTATCAGCCTGTATTAGTTTAATAGTACTAGACTCCAGATTTTTTTTTCCAGATGAATTATCTATCCATGCTTCCTCTTCTTCTACATGAGAAATCAATATTTTTGCTTCCCATTGTCATCATTTACACTCTTCTTTATTAAATTCCAACTTAGTAGATTCACCCCAGCATTGTAACTTGTGAAGATCTTTTTGTATTTTCATTGTGTCACACAACAATGAGCTTTGTCATTTGAAAATTTGATCAGCATGTTACCTATACCTTTATCCATGTGCAACAGGGTATACTACTACTAACTAACTAACATTTATATAGCACTTACTATGTGCCAGGTACTGTTCTAAATGCTTTACAATTTATATTGTTTGGTCTCAACAATTCTGGAAGGCAGGTGCTGTTATTATTTCCATTTTACAGATAAGGAAACTGAGGCAAATAGAGGTTAAGTAGATGGCCTAGGATCATACAACAACAACTTGTCTGAGGCTGGATTTGAACTCAAGTCTTTCCAGCTTCAGGCTCAGTCTCTATCCATTATGTCTTACATTCTCCCAACTGGCTTATATGCTAATAATTCACAGTGCCTGGGCACTATGGAAATGATGAAACCCATGCTCGTTTCCAGATGGACATATGAAGGATTCAGATTCTTCAGTGATGATGAATCAGTCTATTTACTGACCACTGAGCAGGAAGAATCAATGACTCAGTTTACCTTTAAAAGGCAGTAACCCACTCTTGGCCTCTCTTTTTTCTTTCTGGCTCTAGATCATGTCAGTACTACTTAAACCTCTTCTAATGAAGGAAAAGAGAAGTTTAGATGATGTTCCCATGTGGCAGCTAAAGCAGAGTGTTAACTTAATGAATGTGGAACTTTCACTATTCTGATTTGACTCCAGCAAACCTAAGATGGGTGCATCAAGTCCAGGAGACGACCTTGTTAGTTTTAGAGAGTGAAGATCCTCAGTCCCTTGGTCATGGCTGACTGGCAGCAAGAGAAAGTTCTTATTAGAAAGAAAATGACCAGCAGGAGGAGGTCTCAGCCCCTGGCCTGGCTTGCTAAGAGACAGGGACTTGGGCCAGTGGGAAGAGATGGGGGTGAAGAAAGAACTAAACAACTATAGAAAGCCTACTATGTTCCAGGCGCTGTTAAACATTTGGTAATTATTATCGTATTTGATCCTCACAATAACCCTGAAAGATAGGTGCTGCTACTATCTCCCTTTTACTGTTAAGGAAACTGAGGCAAGTTACGTGACTTACTCAGGGTTCCACAGTTAGTATCTGAGGCTGGATTTGAATTCAGGTCTTTCTAATTCCAGAACCAGCACTCTAAACATTTCTTCACTTAGCTGCCTTAGAGGAGGTTATTTAGACACTGAAGAACCCGGATGAAATATAAAATGAAATTTACCTGTTTCACTAAATATTTTAACCCTCCATCTTCTAGCAGAGCTTAACAGTAGATATTAATTAAAGTTACTCATTGCTTAAGCAATCCTGTTTATCTGTATACTCATATGGGGGCAGCTAGGTGGTACAGTGGATAGAGCACCAGTGAAGGAGTCAGGAGGACCTGAGTTCAAATGTCACCTCAGACACTTGACACTCATGAGTTGTGTGATCTTGGGCAAGTCACTTAACCCCAATTGCCTCATCCTGGGTTATCTCCAGTCATTCTGATGAATATCTGGTCTCTGGATTCAGATGGCTCTGGAGGAGAAGTGAGGCTGGTGACCTGCACAGCCCTCCCTCACTCATAAACAAAGTTAAGTGCAAGTCATGTCATTATTTCTCTGATGGCATGGTCTTCTTTGGCAAGGAAGGACTAATGCACATACACTCTCATGAGTGTTTGTGTTAGCATTTCTTTTGTACATAGGAGGCAAATGTCTGTACTATACCTTGTTAGTGTGTGCATTAAGTATCATCCTATTTCTCTTTTAGGGGAGACTCTAGACATGAATCAATCCTAAGCTTTAAGTAAATCTTCCCCAGAAATACCAGGGTCAAGTATAGCAAACTTTAAGTAAATCCTCCTTAGAAACAGCAGGGTCAAATATAACAAGCTAAGAATATGAGAAAATAAAAGTCAGATCCCACTTCTAGGTGCTCATGCTCCTGAAGACAATCCTACATAAGTAGACTCAGTGAAAAGAGACCTCTTAGTGAAGGAAAGGAAACAACATTCTAGCCCCTGAGGTCTCAGCAGGGGTTGAAATTGTTAGGCAAATTATTAAATTTTTTAAAAGAGTTAAACAACATAGCACCAACCACAGGACAATGCATCACTCTACTGGAGAACTCCTGCCAAGTTTGCATTGAGCCATTAATGGTCATTTTTTTTTGTTCGGTCTAGCCAGTTAGCCAGTTTTCATATCTTCCTAATTGCACTGCCTTTCTAATCATCCATCTCTATCTTTTCCACATGAATAATGAGTTTTTGTAACCAAATACATTGCCAAAATACAGGTAAAGTATTTCTTACTGCATTTCCCTGAATTGCCAGGCTAGTAAAACTGTCCAAAAACATGTCCAAAAATGACACGAGGTTAATCAAACATGACCTGTTATTGATGAAATATGCTGGCTCTTTACGACCACCTCTTTTTCTAGATGTCCACAGAGCATTCCTTTAGGAATACTTTATAATTTTTGCCAGGAATGATAAGTGCAGTGACCTATAGTTTACAGACTCCACTCTCTTCTACTTCAGAAGGTCAGAACTTTGACCTTTACTTGTCTAATTCTATAATACCTCTCCCTTTCCCCATTATCTTTTAGAGATCTCCTACAGAACTCAGCTCTCACAGCCTAGTTGTTTCATTTCAGACAGTGAGCATTATTAAATGCTGAATCGTGCTGAGTCAGATACTCTTAATGCTTTGGGGATATATGGGGGAGTTGCTATTATCCTGAAAAAGCTAGGACACAAATGTCCTAGCTCCCCACCTACCACAAATTCTTTTTACTTGAGTTGGATCTAGGCAGGATTTGAGTGTCATTATCTCAAGTTAGGGATCATCAGGTAAAAGGCATAGGGAAAAGAGGCAAATAATGGTAATTGATGATTCCCTGCTGAGTAGTCTGCCATCTTCTCAAGATATTTACATGGGATAAGACAGAGAATCTCCTAAGGCTTGTCAAACCAGATTACTGCTACTCACCAGCAGGCTTTCATATGGGAAAAATGATATTGCCAGGAGAAATCTAGAAAGCATTGCTAAGGTTTTTGAAGGTTTGGACTGCAAACTGTAGTGACTCAAATGGTGTTTTAGCCACTGCTGCAGATTGAAGGTAAGAGCTTTAGAAGAAAAAGGGAGATTTGGAAATTGAATAACTGGTAAAGATGGTGCCTGTGAATGGTATTTGGATTTATGTACCATGGCTTAAAGGACGGATATGACAATCTCCTGGCCTAGGAGTGAAGCAGACCTAGTAAGGTCTGGTAAACTTATACTTGCCTAGATTCTTGCATATCTAAACAAATATATATGTATACATGTATACATATATATATATATATATATATATATGAATCCCTTTTATTGGGATGTGTTGTTTCTACATCATCCGGATTTTCCAAGACACTCCCTCTCCTTCCCAGACCACTATCCCTTATATTAAAAAAAAGAAGAAAAACAATTTAGTAAAACATATGAACACATCAATTAATTCCAATATTATATGCAGTGCTTTACACACATAACTCCCCTTTTCTGTAAAGAAGGATAAGGATAAGGGGGCAGCTAGGTGGTGCAGTGGACAGAGCACCAGTGCATGAATCAGGAGGACCTGAGTTCAAATCTCAACTCAGACACTTGGCACTCACTAGCTGTGTGACCTTGGGCAAGTCACTTAACCCCAATTGCTTCATCCTGGGTCGTCTCCAGTCATCCTGATGAATATCTGATCACTGGATTCAGATGGCTCTGGAGAAGTGAGGCTGGTGACCTGCACAGCCCTCCCTCATTCAAAAAAACAAAGTCAAGTGCAAGTCATGTCATCATTTCTCTGATGGCATGGTCTTCTTTGGCAACGAAGGATGAACACACACAAAGGATAAGAAGTGCCTTCTTATATGGCTTGAGATAAAATTTGGATGTTATAATTTCGCAGAATAAAGTTTCTGTTTTTTTGTTCTTTCCATTACAGACAAATTATAATCATATATGTGTGTGTGTGTGTGTGTGTGTGTGTGTGTGTGTGTGTGTGTGTATAATATACGTACATACATACACACACACACATATAATTTTCTTTATTCTCCTTATTACACTCTGTACCTCTGGTCCAGAAGGTATGGGCATTGTTGTCAGTTCCTTAGTATAATTCCAAATTATTCTCCAGAATGGCTGGAGATTCATAGCTCCACCAGCAGTGTATCTAGCTTCTTTTGTGAAATTAGTTTTTTTCATTTTTGGTCTATCACCCTCTCTCAAGTCACTCCTCCAAATCACACTGCCATGAGCAACTTGAGTTCCCAGAGGAATAGCTTTATTGTTCTCAGTGTCAGAGGGGTTACCCCGTATGTGACATTTCTCCTGACTCATTAGCTCTTAAGACCCCACTGGTGTGCTTCCCTTTAACAATCAGTCAATATACTTAGGTTTTTGGTTGACTTGTTTGTTTTTAACAAAACTAGTACTCAAATAGCACAGGAAGTTAGCAGATTGGGGAAAGGGGTAATCAGAATGCATGCTGTCTTGGGTGGGGTAGGGGAGAGAGCAGGAGAAAATTTGCAACTCAAAATCTTGTAGAAGTGAATGTTGAAAACTAAAAATAAATTAACATAAAAAGATAAGAACTTCAAAAAAAGAAGAATAGTAGTTACAAAGGGTTTCATCTGAAATACAAGGAGAGTCTATAGGGGAAGAGTGGTCACAAACTTCAAGTAAAATGGTAGAGAGGAACATGTGCAGGAACAAGTGTGAACAAAGCAACCTCCAGCTCTGAAGCTGCATTGTCTCAAGGGTATTGTCTCAATACCCTTTCTCCAGAGGGTTCTCCCAAAGCTCACTTGTAGGGTATGGTGTTGGTGATGGTTGTATACACGTTCTCTTCAGCTCACATGAGTCTTCACAAGTCATGCCATTACTTCTATTTGACTTCTGCTCCCCTTATTTACTTTTAGAAAAGAATTTTTTAATCGTTATTTTGTTGTCCTTAACTTCATGTGTATGTATATGTGTATGTAAACTCCTCAAGGAACTTACAATGAAAGGAACTTACCCCAAAGGGCTGGACCTCAAAACTGTCCTGGTCTCTTCCCACATTAAGGAATTCATTTTTCACCAGTCTTAGTCTTTGCCCCAGTTGACTTCTAGGGGGATGGATGTTAGTGCCTTTTCCTTTAGGCCTGATGCATCCTCCCTTCCCTATGTCCCCATCTATGATACACTTCCCTATCTCCTTTTATTCTTTAGTTCCCTGGCTGAGTGTTGCAAGGGCCCCAGGCAAAACACATCTCAGATTTCTTATATCTCTACCCCCTCCACACAGGGTAATGGGGGGAAGGGAGCATGGGCAAAGAGTTGAGTTCTATTGCTTATTGCCATAGAATGGTTGACTGAGGGCAGAAGCAGAGCATGCTGGTAAAGACTGCAACAGCAGCAAAGAAATTGTTGAAGACCCCAGTCCTGTTTTGCTGCCCTATTAGAGTTTGGGAGGTTGATGGAAGAAGAGGTGTTGAGCACTTTAGGAATTGTGGATAAGTCTTCTCTGCTGTGAATTCATCAAGCTGTTTGTTAGCTCCTTAGAATTCTTTAGGGTTTTTAGTGTCTTAATCTGAGGAGACAGCTGCAATTACTTTACGTCTTGTACATTATTTTTATTTTGGGGGAGTTCTGAGAAATCACAAGGATTGGAAAAAATGTTGGTCACCTCTACGGTTGCTAATTGTGTATTTCCCTCTACCATATATTGCTTTTATGCTTCCGCCTTTTACAGAAAAGAAGTTAGTGGAAGAGAAGAAATATTATCAATCCTAGAGACCTACTAAAGTTATCTGGTTGTGCTCAACTGCCCCTTCTCTCTTCCCTCGTCTAGACTTAAGTCACTGGTTCTTGTCTTTTTGTTTTGTTTCCTTTTAATCTTCCCTTAGGTTTGTTTCATTTGTATTTATTCTGTCCTTAACTTTACCCTCCCTCTTAAACCCTATCTCTCTCTTTTCCCCATATTTGCCTGTTTTGCCGTAAAGTTTAATATATTACCACACCAAACGTTGTGTATCTGTATGCATGCATGTGTGTTCAACCTTTATTTGTCCAATTCAGATGAGAATGAGGTTCTTGCAATGCCCACTTTGGCACCCCCATTACTCAATTTTTGTTTTGCTTGCTGTAATTGGGAGAAATAGTATGTCCTCTTCTTTCTTACTTTTAACAAGAGGATTCCTTCATCATTCCTTTCTTCTCCCTCTCTTAGACCATCAAAACAGAATGAAATCTTCCCTAATTCCTCTATCTTCTTTAATTACCTATATGACTCTTGAAGTCATTAGGATTCTTAAGAGATACTTGCCTCTTTTCTTCCTATGAAATTATAAGCATTTCATCATTGTTTAACACCTTCTAGTTGCTCAAATACGTTTATCTTTCTAGGTTTCTCTTCATTCCTATGTTTACATTTCAAAGTGTAAACTCAGATCTAGTACTTACATAGAAATTCTTAAAAATCCTCTCATTAGAGGTCCTTTTCCCTCTACAGTCATGTATTCAATCTTGCAGGGGAAATTATTCTTGGTTGTAAGACTTTAACTTTTCTTTTTGGGATATTTTATCCTAAGATAGTATGTCCTTTATAATGTGAGAGAGTAAGGGACATTCCACTCTAACTCAGTGTTATCATGGAAGGCCAGAATTGAGAAAAATCATAGAATCAACCAGCAAATCAATGGAATAAAAATGTACTCAGGGGGTATAAATTATGTGTATTAGAATTTTCCTGCAATACTACCACAATGTATGATAGAGGCTTTGGTCATTGGATGAAGATCAATGCACCATACAAGAAACCTCTTGCATTGGTTGAATGAGTCCCCTTTCCCAACCACCACCAACATTTGGCTTATGTATAAAGAAAGCAAGTCAGTTCATGAAAGGATTCCAGTTTTAATTTATCATGCAAGAGTTAGATTAAGAAGAGGAGGAAAAACCAGGTTCCTGAGAGAGCATTGTTCTTGGTCGGATGAGGGGATTTTTAGACTTTTTTCTCCTCCTGCTCCTCCTTTCCCCTATTGACCATGTTATCAGAGACAACGAATGAGGAGACAACTCATCCTCCTGGGAGCAGAGAGATAATCTGAAAATAGATAAATACAGAGAGACATTTACCTGAGGAAAAAGCCAGCTTCTGAGGAGAATTGAATTGTTTTTGCATTAATGAAGAATGCATATGGGCTTAATAAAAGACTTCAGATTTCTTACGGATTTTTTTCTTTTTTTTTTTAAATTTGGGGATGGGATGAGAAGGAAAAAAGATAGAGTAGCAAAAAGGCAAAATAAAGAAGGCCAAAGAAAGAAAAGTAGGTCGCTGAAGTATCTATTTTTAAAAATGCATAACGGAAAGAATGCAGAATAATTCATGGACAAGTAAAACAACATTGAAAGTCATATGCTAAATGTCTTTTGTTGTAAACATAGTATAATATGTAACAGATAATAGAACATGTAATACATTTATAAATATATTCTAAAATGAAAGCAATCTGTACATAATATAGATCCAGAGTTTCACTGATCCTCTTTTTCTGTTCTACTACGCATATAGAATTGCTGTTTTTATTTAGTTTTTATTAGGTTCAGACTTTAACAAGAAAAAGAAAAAGAAAAGAGAGGACTTCCAGGTTTAATGTATCAGAAGTTGTGAGTTATCATTTGTTATACATGTATCCTATACATGTATTTTGTACACTCATTCTGAATCCATTCTTTCCACAGACGTATGTGTATTTGTAGGAAACTCTTTTCTAGGCTTTGGAGTGGAATGTTTTGTACCAAATATATTCTTAATATATTACTAGATGCTTTTGCTAAAAACTAATTAAATCTATTAGTTAATAGTTAATGAATGGTACATTGGTGGGGGCTTGTGAACATTAGTAATTACAAAAAGAGTCTCTACATGTTATTTCTAGTATTCCAGGTAGCAGTTACCCTCTAGGAACCCAATCTCAAATATGAGTATATGTATAAGTCCTAACTGAGGTGTTTTAATAGATGCCAGGTCCTGTGTGATCTTGGCCACTGTTCCTTGGCACTTGAACTATTACATTCTACCTGCTTACGATATTTTTTCTTTTACCTGAAAGCTATGAATTTGACTGTGACATTTCTAGAAGTTTTCACAGTAGGATTTCTTTTATAAGGTGGATTCATTCTATTTTTACTTTGCCCTCTGGTCTTAAAAAAATGGGTCAGTTTTTATTTCTGATTTCTTGAAATATAGTACCTAGGCTTTTAAAATCATGGTTTTCAGGGATTTTGATGATTCTTAAATGATCTTTCCTCAATCTATTTTGTAGGTGAGTTTTTTTCTTATGTAATTTCAGTCTTTTGATTTTGATCTAGTATTTCTTGTCTCTTTGAGTCATTGAGTTTAGTTTTATCTATTCTGATTTTCCAGGAGTCTGTTAAATGGTAAAGTTTTTCACTTTCTGTTCTAAACTGTTTATTCTTTCTCCATATTTTTACCCCATTTCCAGAACTCTTATTTCTTTCTTTCTTAATCTCCTGCTTCAGTTCTGTTAGGTACTCTTGTAGCCTTGTGGTCCAGGCTTCCCACTCCACTCCCTCCTGCAATCTGTTTCTGGTTGTGGTGGAGTAACTTTCTTCTTCAGGTTTTCTTCCTTACCAATTCTTAATATTTGTCTTTAGCTTTTAGAATCTTCTTTTTCTAATCTTTATTACCACCTGTGGTCTTGGATTGGACAGTCAATACAGTTTAGTTCTGACCTTTCTTTCCTATGTTTCTCCTTCTGATTTGCAATAAAAAAAATTACTTTCAATAAATAGCCTTTAGAGATTAAAAATTAGTTGGAAACTAAATAATCTAATCCTTAAAAATGAATGGGTCGAGATGGAGCTAAGATGGAGGAGTAGAAAGATGGACCTGGTGTAGCTCTTCCCCCTTAGCCCATAAAATACCTGTAAAAATGACTCTAAACAACTTCTAGAGCAGCAGAAGCCACAAAATGACAGGGTGAAAGAGATTACCAGCCCAAGATAGCTTGGAAGGCTGAAAGAAAAGGTCTATTGCACCAAGTTCAGAGTGGAGCACAGCCCAGCATGACAAGGACAGGGCTGAAGCAGACTTCATGCCAAGGAATAACAGGTAGCAGCTCTGATTCCCAGATTTCTCAATCCACAAACGCCAAAGACAGCTTCAAGGGTCAGTGACAAAGCTCTTTCACCTAGTGAGAGGGGTGTACAGTCTGGCCCTAGCCCCAACTCCAGGGCAGCAGCAACATGTCTGCTTTTGGAGCCCTTGACATAAAGACCCTGGGGAAATCAAGTGACTGATCTGAGTCTCAATCCTGAGTGGCGGTCCTGGGGTGAGGTGGAACTGGTGGAGGCTCTGGAGAGGGAATAATATTCATGGATCCTGGGCAGAAAAAGAGTGCTCCCAGATCAAAACACAGGCAAGGAGAGGAGTAACTCCTCTCCCTTGACTGTGCAGCCTTGGAGGAACTGAGAACTTACAGGTCCTTAGAATATACCCTCAACTTGACAAAGGACTGTCAAGTAACTGACTGAGAAAATACTCCCAAAAGGGAAAAAAAAAATAAGAATATACAAGGTTACTTTCTCAGTGCGAAGGTATTTTCTTCCATCCTTTCAGATTAGGAAGAACAAAGCATACCATCAGAGGAAGACATAAAAGTCAAGGCTTTCACATCCAAAACCTCCAAAAAAATATGCAATGGTCTCAGGCCATAGAAGAGCTCAAAAAGAATTTTGAAAATCAAGTAAAAGAGGTGGAGGAAAAATTGGGAAGAGAAATGAGAGTGATACAAGAAAATCATGAAAAGTGAGTCAACAGTTAGCTAAAGAAGACCCAAAAAAATGCTGAAGAAAATAACATCTTTAAAAACAGACTAATCTGAATGACAAAAGAGGTTCAAAAAGTCAATGAGGAGAAGAATGCTTTAAAAAGCAGAATTAGCCAAATGGAAAAGGAGGTTCAAAAGCTCACTGAAGAAAATAGTTATTAAAAAATTAGAATGGAGCAGATGCAAGCTAATGACTTTTTGAGAAACCAAGAAATTATAAAACCAAACCAAAAAAATGAAAAAATGAAGACAATGTGAAATATTTCATTGGAAAAACAACTGACCTGGAAAATAGATCTAGGAGAGAAAATTTAAAAATTATTGGTCTACCCGAAAACCATGATTCAAAAAAAGCCTAGACATCATCTTCCAAGAAATTATCAAGGAAAACTTCCCTGATATTCTAGAACCAGAGGGTAAAATAAAAATAGAAAGAATTCATTGATCACATCCTGAAAGACATCCCCAAAGGAAAACTCCTAGAAATATTGTAGCCAAATTAGAGAGTTCCCATGTCAAGGAGAAAATATTACAAGCAGCCAAAAAGAAACAATTCAAGTGTTGTGGAAATACAATCAGGATAACACAAGATTTAGCAGCTTCTACACTAAGGCATCAAAGGACTTGGAATATGATATTCCAGAGGTCAAAGGATATAGGATTAAAACCAAGAATCACCTACCCAGCAAAACTGAGTTTAATACTTCTGGGGAAAAAGTGTAATTTCAATGAAATAGAGGACTTCCAAGCATTCTGGTTGAAAATACCAGAGCTGAATAAAAAATTTGACTTTCAAATACAAGAATCAAGAGAAACATGAAAAGGTAAACAGGAAAGAGAAGCCTTAAGGAACTCATTAAAGTTGAACTGTTTACATTCCTACATGGAAAGATAATATTTGTAACTCAGATCTATTTGAAAAAATAGATAAAGAAGTCCTGCCAAATATGGTTTTGATACCTAACTCAGGGAAAGCAGAAATAGCGAAAAAATTATTGACCAATTTTCATAGTGACTATTGATGCAAAAATTTAAATAAAACACTAGCAAGATTGTAGCAATATATCACAAAGATCATATCATAATGACCAGATGAGATTTATACTAGGACGTAGGGTTGGTTCAATATTAGGAAAACTATGAACATAATTGACCATATCAACAATAATAACAAAAATCTTGAGATTTATAACAGCAAATGGAGAAAAAGCCTTTGACAAAATACAACATCCATTATTACTAAAAGCAGTAGAAAGCATAGCAATAAGTGGAATCTCTCTTAAAATGATAGATAATATCTATCTGAAACCAAGAGTAAGTCTTATCTGTAATAGGGATAAACCTGAAGCCTTTCTAATAGAATAAGGAATGGAGCAAGGATGTCCATGATTAACGCTATTATTAATATGAAATGCTAGCTGTAGCAATAAGATAAGAAAAAGAAACTGAAAGAACAAAAATAGGCAAAGAGGAAATGAAGCTATCATTCTTTGCAGATGATATGATGTATACTTAAAGAATCCTAGACAATTAACTAAAAAAAATACTTGAAACAATTAACAATTTCAGCCAAGTTGCAGAATATAAAATAAACTCACACAAATCTTTAGCACTTCTATATACTAACAACAAAATGCAGCAGCAAGAGACAGAAATAGAAATTAATTTTAAAATAACTTCAGACGATATGAAATACTTGGGAATCTACGTGTCAAGAGAAACTCAGGGATTATATGAACAAAATTACAAAGCACTTTTTACACAGATAAAGACAGATCTAAACAACGGGAGAAATATTAATTTCTCATGGGTAGGCAACATCAATATAATAAAAATGACAATTCTACCAAGGTTAATTTACTTAGTGCCATATAATATTAAAGATAATATCACTATGGAAATATAATTTTGAAAAAAAATTGTTCATATCTTCTGATTGCAAATGAATTTTTTCTGTTTACTTATTTGCATCAATTCCCTAAATATCTTGGATATCAGGCACTTTTACCTTGTAAGATATATATATATATGTATATATATATATATATATATATATATATATACATATATATACATATATATATGTATATATATGTGTGTGTGTGTGTGTGTATGTATATAGATATATAATATGTGTGCATGTGTGTATACATGTATGTAGATAAATAAATATGAATATAGATAGATAGCTAGACAGATAAATTTCACAGTCAGTTCATAAGTTGCTTAAGAGAGTCTTATAGTCAGACTTTGTTTTTGGTTCAAAGCATTATTTAACTTTGTCCCCTACCTTATTCACCAGAAATGGCTTTCTATCACTCCTGGTTGTTTTCAAAAATAAAACTGTCCTTAAAGGATGAGAAATTACTATCAATGAATATAATTTTTAAAATGTGGCATGCTCCAAAGATAGTTGCAAAAATATTTGGGGCAATAGTGCCACTGATTTAGTAAGCACATTGCCTCGAAACATGACTAGCTTCAAGGAAAACTCTCACTTGGATTTATGCATCTTAGTATTTTTTAAGTGTCTTTACCTTATATCTACAAAATATAAAAGTAATTTTTTATTATTGTGTAGTGCTGTTGCTGTTTCTTATTGAGTACTGGATCAATAAGTTTCTTAATCTAATGCAAATGCAACTCTTGTAAACACACTACTTGATCATTACACACACACACACACACACACACACACACACACACACACACATACACACTTATATCATAGTAAGCCAGGTAATACTGACTTGATGTTATACATAGGGGGCCTCTGAAAGTAGTAATGTGATAAGTCTTGCTCAAAAATATTTTTATTCATCCATAATACATACCGACTTTGGGCAAGTCATTTAACCTCTGTTTGCCTGGGACGCAGCTAGGTGGCTCAGTGGATAGAACTCTGCTCTTGGAGTTAGGAAGAACTGAATTCAAATCTGACCTCAGACATTTACTAACTATATGTCCCTGGTCAAGTCACTTAATCCTGTTTGCTCATCCATAAAATAAGCGGAAGAACGTGGTAAACTCTGGTATCTTTGCCAAGAAAACCCTATGGACTGTATGATACACAGGGTCATGAAGAGCTGGACACAACTGAACAACAGTAATATGTACTGATAATCTATGAACTCATTCTTAGCCACTACTCTTAAGTAAAAAAGAATAATAGAAAGAAAAAGAAAGATGGTAGATGAATAGACAGACAGACAGACAGACAGACAGATAGATAGACAGACAGATAGATAGATAGATAGATAGATAGATAGATAGATAGATAGATAGATAGATAGATAGGCATTTATGAAGGACTTACTATGTGCTAGATTTTTTGTTAAGTTCTGGGAAAGACCTTACCCTCAGGGAGCTTATATTCTCATTGGTCAATACAATATATAAAAGGGAAGATGGAAAGTGGGGTATGCATACATTCAGTGGCATGCTGTGGAGACCCCTGGGAAGTGATGGAGAATCCTGCTCCCAGAAAAGACAAGGGAAAAATCTCATTATCCCAGAACCAAAGTCTAGGGTTCCAGTGTTTGTAGAATAAAGATAATGGCCAGAATGTAGATGGAATGGCACAGATATTGCTAAGAAGGAGAAAGACAGCATTAAAAATTAAGCAGGAAAAAACCCCCTAAACAATGTACAGTGAAACCCCTTTATGATGCAATTCTTATCCTAAAATATCAATCAGTCACAATATCTGAAATTCTGTTATTAGAGATTCATTTGAGTTAAACATTGGGCTAGAGAATGGCATCCTTTGTTAAAATAAAAAAAAATGCCTGGAGTCCTTACACAGGGAAGTTTATTGTACTGCCTTGTAGGGTTTTAATCCATGGGTTGGTATTTCCTAGTATTGTAGGCTACACAGTAGTATAACCAGATCCTGTTGCCAAAAATGTGAAAGGAAAAGAAAAAGGTATTATGCAAAGAGAATGAGGTAATAGAAACATGTGGTGGAACTTGAATATTTGTAAATGGAATGAGTGTGCATGTGTGTATATATGTGAGTATATGTGTGTGAATATATGTACGTAGAGGTATGTATATTGTATATATGTGTATGCATGTCTATGTATGTCTATGCATGCATGTAAAGATGTGTATGCATGTGTGTATTAAAGGATCTTTTGATAAAGGAATGACATGTCCCTGCTTGGGCTTCCATTAGCTCCAGAGACCCTGAAGATGCTTACTTGAGGCTAGAATGGAAGGAGCAGGGACCTCAGGATGTAGTACCAAAAGGAAGACTCAGGCTAATAATTTTATCAGCCCTTCCCCCACACCACTCCACCTCGCTCCAGTAGGGCTCATTCCCTTAACAGTTTTTCTCCTTTCTAGTTCACAAAGTCCAGGTGGTATGTTCTAAATATGCATTGATATGGTAGGTCCCTGCCCTTCACCATCCTTCAGTGGGGAGACAGGGACACTTTCCTCATGTGAACTTTCCCTCAGCCTCAAACCCCACACTTAAGAACTTAAACACAAATCATGATATATGACTGTGGTTTTATAGCAGCTTTATATAACATAAACCCTAATAAGCCTTGAAAAAGGGATAGATTTTTATGTTCAGGCTTTAGTAACACCACAGCAGGGTAATTGGGTCCCTTTTACTCTCTTTCTCTGCCAGACTCACAATTGCAGGCTTCAATCCTACCACAATCAGGAGGGTACTTAGGTCTCTGACTCTCCTCACTCCTTCATGTACTCTCAGGCGGTTTTTGAGAATAAAGTGGTTGGATAAATAAATGACAAATATGTTCTGGCTTCCCTGAGGCAGGCTTCCCAGTAAGACAGAGATGAGCCAAGAGGGCATCTGAGGGCATCTTACTAGGTAGTTCATTGACAATGTTCCAAAGGCTCTCCCCAATCTCTGCCAACCTCTTGACACTGTATCAGTTCCTTTTCCATCCTTGCCATTCCTGATGCCATCCACTCATCACTTAGCAGAGAGTAAAGGTAACCTGCCATCATTTTGCTCCCCTGGACAATCAAGAAGGTTGCATTTGGGGGCAGCTAGGTGGCACAGTAGATAGAGCACAGGCCCTCGAGTCAGGAGAACCAGAATTCAAATCTGGCTTCAGACACTCGACATTTCCTAGCTGTGTGACCCTAAGCAAGTCGCTTAACCTTTATTGCCTTGAAAAATAAAGTTGCGTTTGACCCTATGTCCCTCTGTCAGCTTTTGGAGCAACTTAGGCTTTCTCATTTAGGGCCTCTTATCTCTCATTGATACACTTCTGAAATGAAGGACACAACTATGGGCTCCCAGAGTGAATATGCCAGGCACACTGGATTAAACTCCATCTAAACTTTGAATAAGTACAGCTGCCATATGTCAGAAACATGAATTGGCCTGCGATATAATCTAAACTTCATAACATTGCAGTTGTGCTAAAGTAAGGTTCTATTATATTTTCAGATAATGAATATCAAGTCACAACTTGTTCTGTATGAATGTTCTGTATCATTCCTTTATTATGATGGTGCAGAATATAGAGTTCTGGATCTAGAGTCAGGAAGATCTGAGTTCAAATCCAACTGTACATACTTTCCAGCTGTGTGACCTAGGGCAAGTCACTTAACCTGGATCTACCTCAATTTCCTTATCTGTAAAATAGAAATAATAATTGAATTTGTATTAAGGTTGACCTACAGCTATGCCAGGGTTGTTTTGAGGATAAGAAAAAGAGATAATAATTGTCATGTTTCTTATAAATGTTAAGGCATTGCATACATACTAGATATTATTATCATTAATTATCCGTTGATGTTTCAATACTTTGATGGAATCTGTGATCAATTTGATGTATTTCTGCCAATGGTACAAACTGTAATTCACCTATACCCTCTTTTCTTGTATAATTTTTTTGTCCAGGTCCTCCTATAAATGCTCTTCAAAGGTTCCTCTGTTGGGGATCTTCCTATGGACACCTTGACAATATCAGTACAGTACATGAGCTGTGCATTAGCTACCCCTCGCACTCATAGCTCACCTCCTTGCTTGGTCATGAATCTTTCTAACAATATTCTTTGCATTATTGATCTTATACGCAGAAGCTCTTTACACAAAACAAAGCAAAAATATAACAAGAAGAAGAACTATTTGGCATCAGGAAAAAAAGATAATTCATTTGGATTTTTTATTTCTTTTTTTCTTCTTTTATTTATTTATTTAACTTTTAACATTCATTTTAACAAACTTTTGGGTTCCAAATTTTCTCCCCTTTTGTCCCCTCCCCCCCAAAACACCAAGCATTCTAATTGCCCCTATCACCAATCTGCTCTCTCTTCTATCATCCTTCTCTGCCCTTGTCTCCATCTTCTCTTTTGTCCTGTAGGGCCAGATAGCTTTCTATACCCCTTTACCTGTATTTCTTATTTCCTAGTGGCAAGAACAGTACTCGACAGTTGTTCCTAAAACTTTGAGTTCCAACTTCTCTTCCTCCCTCCCTCCCCACCCCTTCCCTTTGGAAGGCAAGCAATTCAATATAGGCCAAATCTGTGTAGTTTTGCAAATGACTTCCATAATAGTCATGTTGTATAAGACTATATTTCCCTCCATCCTATCCTGTCCCCCATTACTTCTATTCTCTCTTTTGATCCTGTCCCTCCCCATGAGTGTCGACCTCAAATTGCTCCCTCTTCCCCATGCCCTCCCTTCCATCATCCCCCCCACCCTGCTTATCCCCTTATCCCCCACTTTCCTGTACTGTAAGATAGGTTTTCATACCAAAATGAGTGTGCATTTTATTCCTTCCTTTAGTGGAATGTGATGAGAGTAAACTTCATGTTTTTCTCTCACCTCCCCTCTTTATCCCTCCACTAGAAAGTCTTTTGCTTGCCTCTTTTATGAGAGATAATTTGCCCCATTCCATTTCTCCCTTTCTGCTCCCAATATATTTCTCTCTCACTGCTTGATTTCATTTTTTTAAGATATGATCCCATCCTCTTCAATTCACTCTGTGCACTCTGTCTCTCTGTGTGTGTGCATGTGCATGTGCATGTGTGTGTGTATAATCCCACCCAGTACTCATATACTGAAAAGTTTCAAGAGTCACAAATATTATCTTTCCATGTAGGAATGTAAACAGTTCAACTTTAGTGAAGTCCCTTATGACTTCTCTTTGCTGTTCACCTTTTCATGCTTCTCTTCATTCTTGTGTTTGAAAGTCAAATTTTCTTTTCAGCTCTGGTCTTTTCATCAAGAATGCTTGAAAGTCCTCTATTTCATTGAAAGATCAATTTTTCCCCTGAAGTATTATACTCAGTTTTTCTGGGTAGGTGATTCTTGGTTTTAGTGCTAGTTCCTTTGACTTCTGGAATATCCTCTTCCGTGCCCTTTGATCCCTTAATGTAGAAGCTGCTAGATCTTGTGTTATCCTGATTGTATTTCCACAATACTTGAATTGTTTCTTTCTAGCTGCTTGCAATATTTTCTCTTTGACCTGGGAACTCTGGAATTTGGCCACAATGTTCCTAGGAGTTTCTCTTTTTGGATCTCTTTCAGACGGTGTTCTGTGGATTCCTTGAATATTTATTTTGCCCTCTGGTTCTAGAATCTCAGGGCAGTTTTCCTTGATAATTTCATGAAAGATGATGTCTAGGCTCTTTTTTTGATCCTGGCTTTCAGGTAGGCCCATAATTTTTAAATTGTCTCTCCTGGATCTATTTTCCAGGTCAGTTGTTTTTCCAATGAGATATTTCACATTATCTTCCATTTTTTCATTCTTTCGGTTTTGTTTTGTGATTTCTTGGTTTCTCATAAAGTCATTAGCCTCCATCTGTTCCATTCTAATTTTGAAAGAACTATTTTCTTCAGTGAGCTTTTGAATCTCCTTTTCCATTTGGCTAATTCTGCTTTTGAAAGCATTCTTCTCCTCATTGGCTTTTTGAACCTCTTTTGCCAATTGAGTTAGCCTATTTTTCAAGGTGTTATTTTCTTCAGCATTTTTTTGGGTCTCCTTTAGCAGGGTGCTGACCTGCTGTTCATGCTTTACCTGCATGTCTCTCATTTCTCTTCCCAGCTTTTCCTCCACCTCTCTAACTTGATTTTCAAAATCCTTTTTGAGCTCTTCCATGGCCTGAGCCCATTGAGTGGGCTGGGATACAGAAGCCTTGACTTTGTGTCTTCCCCTGATGGTAAGCATTGTTCTTCCTCATCAGAAAGGAGGGGAGGAAATACCTGTTCACCAAGAAAGTAACCTTCTATAGTCTTATTTTTTTCCCCTTTTCTGGGTATTTTCCCAGCCAGTGACTTGACTTCTGAATATTCTCTTCACACCCACCATGACTCCAGATCCGCCCAGCCAGTGCTTGGGGTCTGAGATTCAAATGCTGCTTCCCAGCCTCAGGGCTTTTGGCGGGGGCAGGGCTGCTATTCAGTGTGATATTAAGTTCAGGTGCTCAGGTGGGGGCAGGGCTGCCTCTCGGGCTCAATTCCCTCAGGGGGTTTATGCAGAGACCTTCAACAATGGATCCTGGCTCCTGCCTGCTTGGGGAGCCCTGATCTGCTCCCGCCTCTGCTTTTGCCTCCCGAGGGGCCCTGAGTTATGGGGACACCCCACTCCCCTCTCGACCCGCCAAAGAGACACTCTCACCAACCCCCGTCACTTGTGGGTGGAGGGACCCATGCAGCCGCTGGAGATTCCGTCCCTGAAGCCTGGTCGGATCTGCTACTCTCAGCACCCTGCGGCCGCGGCAGGGCTGGGCTTAGCTCGGTGTCTGCAGCACAATGGACCTTTTGCGAGAGGTTTGCAGGGCTCTCTGGAACAGAAATCTCATCTGCTCCACTGTTCTGTGGCTTCTGCTGCTCCAGAATTTGCTGGGGGTTCTTTTTTACAGATATTCTATGGGTTGTGGGTTTGGAGCTAGTGTATGTGCGTCTTTCTACTCCGCCATCCTGGCTCCTCCCCCTGGATTTTTTATTTCTTTTGTGTTAGTATCATATCTAGGAAGCTAGGTGGAAAAAATGGTTAGTGTTTTGATTCAAAATGAGGAAGACCTGAGTTCAAATCCTGCTTCAGACCCTTCACTAGTTATATGATATTGGGTAAGTCATGATACTGGACAGGCCATTAAGCTTCTCTGCCCTTTTCCTCGTCTGTAAAATGGGGATGATAATTTCTGCAACATCACAGGAATGTTTTGAGGTTCAGATGAGATAGAATATGACTTGGTGAGCCTAAAAAAATGCTCTGTAAATACTAGCTGTTGTTAGTATTATAAACAGAGAGTTATTCTTTCATGTTTTCTGTTAGCACCTAAGAAGCTCAGTAAATAGGGATTAGCTATGTGCCTCAGGCTGAGAGGGGGCTCAGATGCTCCCAATTGTTCATTATTTCATGAACTTACTTAGAAGCATATGGAGGTGTGAAGATGTTAGCCTTGGGTGAGGCAAAGGAACTATATTGTGAGGGAGAGAAAGAATTGGGTTTGTATTAAGGTTGACCTACAGCTCCACCAGGCAAAGTGGGATGGTGGGTACAGTCTTAATGTAAGTGTTCTGGAGCAAGGAGTTGACTTGTGTTCTGGTGCCTAGTACCCTTAAGAAGTGGTAGCACCAATGTGGGGAAGCCATGATGAAGAGACTACTCCAATTCTATGACAAACTCCCTATGGTCTCCATATTGGAAGAGAATCCATGGGGAAGGGACAGCACAAGAAAATTGAGGTCACAGATTGTGATTGATGGAAGCATGTGATTGGGAGTAATAGGTTCTCAATAGCAATGTCAGCAACTACCATGGAAACAGCTTTTCCTGTCTTAGTCATCCTGAGATTTAAAATGCCTTTAAAATGATAGGAAGGGAGCAATTCCAGAAATTCCAAATACTTACCAATAATTTCTTGAAACAACAAAGTCACCTGAATCAGACCACATTTCCTGCTTCCCCAATTTCTGGGTTTCTTCAGAAGCTAGTAATCATGGTGAGAGAATAGTAGGAGGCAGTATCATATGGTGAAGGATCACAGGGCTTTGAACTAAGAAGACTTGCATCTGAATTGCTTTTCTGACATTTATAAGCTGTGAAATTCTGGCCGCTTAACTTCCAGAATGCATGTTCTCTCAACTGCAATGGATCCTTACTTCCTTTCTCCCCCTTCCCTAGTCAAGACCCTTGTCTCTTGGAACTTGCATAGATATTCTCTGTTTGATTCCTTCTGGCTATTCTTGGTGGCTAGTTGATGAGCCAGAACTCAGTGGATAAAAGGGACTTTTACAGCCCTCCTCCACTCTCTCTCTCTGAATGATGCTCCCTCTGAGTGACAAGATATGACAGCAACAAAAGGACAGTCCTTTCCTTCCCTGATGTAATTGCCAGTTTCCTGGGTTGCCATGTGGAGTTCCACCATGAGGAAGGAGTGTCCTCCAATCAGCTACCCTGTATGCCCAGTGGAAAAACTTGGGTCACCTCATCCTAGGTGACCAGCTCTGGCTTCAGAGTTTAACTATATCCAAGATAATATAGTATGCAATGTTATTGCATTGTCTGAAGTACAATGTATCCATAAAATGTTGTCATTGCTTTTTGTTTTCTATTAAAGCACCCCAGATTATTTCCATGAAAACTGACTCTTAGTCATTAACTTTGGGGGCTTCGACCTCCTGTAAATGTCCCCTAAACTGTTGTTGGCCTTCTTTTTTGAGTACTTTGAGTTAGACAGAAGTCATTTTTTATATACAGTCGATGTTAATAACATCCTTTAAAAAGTGTGAGATGTAAGCAGTCTGAACTGGCTTGTCTTTAATGGTAGAACCTAATCCCTTAGGGCCCTTTCCCTCTTTCTTTGATTTATTTGGGGTATATATTTAGTAATGGTACTGCTGAGTCAGAGAGTATGCAGAATTTAGTGGCTTTGAAGGTAAAAGTCCAAATTCTTTTCAAAGGCTAGATCAATTCATAGGTCCACCAACAATGCATCAGTGTGTCTATTTTCCAACATTTCCTCCAAAATTCTCATTTTCCTTTTCTACAATATTTGTAAATCTGGTAGATATATGGTGGAATTTTAGAGGTCTTTTCATTTACTTATTGTTAGTGATGTAGAGCATTTTTTCATATGGTTGCAGATACTTTAATTTTCTTCCTTTGTTAACTACTAATTACATTCTTTGACCATTTACCCATTTGGAATAGCTCCTGTTCTTACATATTTGAATCAATATCCTATATATCTTAGATATGTGTTGAAAATATTTTTCCAGTCAATTTTTCCATTCTAAGTTTAACTACATTAATTTTTTTTTTTTTGCACAAAAGTTTTTTCAATTCCATGTAAACAAATTGTCATCTTATCTTCTGTGTTTTTATCTATCCTTTATTTGGTCAAGGACTTTTCTTCTATCCAAAGTTGTAAAAGGTATATTCTTTCATGATCCTCTAATTGGTTTATGATATGACCTTTTATATCTAGCTCATGTATCCATTTGGAGTTTGGTATGAGAATTAGGGTATTTGGAGATTGAAATATGGTATGTGGTATAAATTGTTGGTCTAACCCTAATTTCTGACATTGCTTTCCAGTTTTCCCAGTAATCCTCTCTCTCCCCCAAAGAAGTTAGAATCTTTAGACTTTTTCTCCATTAAATTTAATGTATTTTTAATCTAAACTCTGTGCATGTGTGTGTATGTGTATGTGTGTGTGTTTGTGTCTATGTGTGCACATGTAAGAGTATCCAAGCCTCTTTTCTCCTATTCAAGTAAGTCATATTTATGTGATTTTCACTCCTTTCATCATGTCTGTATTCTTTTCTTTTTGCACAACTCAATTAGAAGAAAAGGCAAGTTTCCTCCCCTTCTTCTTTCCTCCCAAGTATATTCCTTCCCTCATCTCTCATCCAATGACTAGCAAAGCAACAGAATCTTATCCAGACATTCTTTTTGTCTTATTTAGCTTTCTTCATGATTCTTGAAGACATTGGGGTTCTTAAGAGACACTTAAAATGCAAGCACATCATCATCATTTATTCCCTTCCACTTACTCAAATATATTTGCTTTTTATAGATGTCTCTTATTTCTGTGTTTGCTTTTCAAAATCTCTTGCCTTGCAGCTTTCTAAGAGGCAAAATGGGAATAGTAATAACACCCATACTTCCCAGGGTTGATGTGAATATCAGATGTGACAATAATTATAAAGTCCTTAGCACAATGCCGGCACATAGTAAGTTCTATCTACAGGTTAGTATTATTACTGTTGTTGTACAATAAACAGTGCCTACTTCTCAAGATGGTTGTGAGGATAAAATGCCAGTATTTGTAAAGCACTTTGCAAACTTTAAAGAACTATTTAAATGAGAGCTCCTCATTATTATTATTTACAAGGGAAGATTCAATGGCATCGATTTCTTTGGAAATGATTCTTATATTTTAAAAAGGCATAAATCAACATTAATTGGGGAAAATAAAGTGAATATGTATGTCTAACTGAAATAACATTGCACAATCTCATTCACATACTATTGATATCAAGTGGTAATCTAAATGAAAAACTCTGTGATGGATTCCATCAAGATACTGTGTAGACATAGAAAATTAGCATAAAACATAAAGTATGTTTATACAAAGTAAGTCTTAATATGATGTAAACAAATACTCTGTGTAGCTGCTTACCCAGATCACACTAAGTTCTAGTTATCTGAGGACTACAATATGGATCATGAAATTAGATACTGATTGTTCTGCAGTGCAAGTTCTTATAATGTTTACTTTCCTGGATAAAGCAAAGCTGAGTCTCCCTGCAGGGAAGGTATCCTTTTAACATAGACTTCTAACTTCCCACAGAGGATTCTAGGTGCACTAGTCTAAACTGAAGGATCTTTTTTGATGTTACAACAGATGGTCAGAAACTCTCATGAGTAGCCTTTTCAGAAGGAAGAGAATTTTTTGAGCAGTTTTAGTTTTACAAGGGCAGGTACTTCATTGGTGGGAAATTCTTAGAAATGAGAAACATCTCAATGGGTTTTGAATGAAAATAGTTGTGAAGAGAACACTACCAAAGATGCCATTGGCAAAAGGCTTAAGAATGTTGTTCTGAATCATGGAATTAAGAGGTGAAAGGGACCTTAGTGGCCATATATTCCAACCTGTGCTTAAAAGTAATCCTCACTACACCATACCTGATGACTGAATCAGTATATCTCACTCAAAGTGAGAATGCTATAAGACCTTAGCCTGAAAGGGCCAGGGTCTCCCATTGCATCCTGGGCCATCTCCAGCCATCCTGAAGAATATTAGACCATTGGATCCAGATGGCACAGGAGAAGAAAGTGAGGTTGGTAACCCTGCACTGTCCTCCCTTCCTCAAATCAAAGTAAACTTCAAGTCATGTCATCATCTTGATGTCATGGTCCTCTTCAAGAATGAAGGACAAACACAATAACAACAACAACCTGACAAGTAGTCATCCAACTTCTTGAAGACATCTGAGTAAAAGGAACCCATCACCTCCTCAAGCAGCTCCATTCCACTTATGGGAACAACTTCATTTTTTTCTCTGATATTGAACCTCAATTTTCCCCTTTGTAGTTTCCACTCAGGCTTGTGGTTTTGCTGTCTGGGGATGAAACATGTGGATAGAAAAAGAAAAAGTCTGTCTCATCTGTTATTAACCATAAGGCATTTGATGAGAGAGCTCTGAGCTCTTCTAGAAGGCTATAGGTAACAGGCACCCTGTAACACATGCTGTTGCCGAGAGACCTCACTGATAGCAAAAGAGTTTCCATGAGTCCCTGAGAGGAGCAGGGAGTTTCTGAGGCTTCAGGGAGAAGCAGATGGAGTATCATAGTGGAAAGAGACTCATTATTTGGAGTTTGCTTTTCACCATTCCATTGTGAGTCATCTTTGAATGAGAAGGCATTCATTTCCTATTGCCTATTTATTATCCTGATGAAAGAGAAGATTATTGACTTTTCATGCTACTCTATTGAAGAGAAGCTATTTTATCAACTTCCCAGTAGGGGAATAAGTAAGAGATATGGACCCAGACATTCTAGATGGGGATAGTACCTCCCTTCAGGTATAGAGAACTTCAATTGCTACCTGGTTCTTAGATTTCTACTGGTAGGTATGGCTTGGGGATAGAAGGTAACTACTGTACTTGATCCATGTTTCCATTGATAAGAGAACTCCCTTCAATGATACCAACTGAAACCTATCTACTTTTTCTCATTCTATGTGACTCATGTAGATATATTTTCATAAATTCATATACTCCATTATAGCAAGGACTTTCCTCTAGATCCCTCGGTATCTGGTTATCAGTGGAATATGTAAGCTGTGCATCTGTTACCCCTTGCTACTCTTGCTTGACCAACCCACCTCCTTCTTGTGTTGTATATTTCTTTCATCATGTTGCTGTTTCTGGCAAATAATTCTCCATTCGTAATATACTTCAGCTTATTTATATTCACCATGCATCTCTCCATTGCCTTTTGGGTGAACTGTAACTTTATGTTTTTGGAAACTGTTATTTAGTGATTTTCAGCTATATAACATCACTGAATGGATATTGGAGTTAAAAATACAGGCCTTTGTTTCAGGGAGAACTTGGGCTTATTGAAAGCACTGAGAGCATTCTGAAAGGCAATCAATGAATTGTTCTCCTCTTGCTCCATTCTGAGCCCTGCTCCCTGTCTATCTACAATGTCTGCCTGTCTAAAATATATGTGCTGATGGACTAGTTATAGATGTAAACTAATATAACTATAGAGACATAGGCACATGTATATTTGGGGAATGCTGCAGGGTTTCTAAGCACTAGATACTGCCAAATATAAAATAAAACATCATTTTTTTGCTGGAACAAATCCATGGCTTAAATGCATAGGTGAGTGACCATTTGTATTGGCTCTGGAGCATTGGTTTGGGAAAGAGTTCTATCTCTGGAGTCAAAGTATGTGGGTTTGAATCACAATTCTGCCAGCTGTCTATCTTTGGTCAAGTCACTTAGCTCCTCTGGGCTTAGTATCCTCATCTATAAAATGAGGAGGTTAGATAAGTTGACCTCTAAGATGGCTTCCAGTTCTCAATCCTATGACAACATTCTAAGTTGTAGATAAGGAACATCCTGGAAACACTTTCATCACAATTCTACTTCCATCACCCTTACCTGACTCTTGTGGAGGTTCATCCATCACTTTACAGTTGGGTATATTTGTTTGTTTGAGCTTAACAACAATAATTCTTAAGTAAATACAAATCAAGAGGATTGATATCAAGCTACACTTTTTAAAAAAAAGTCAAAAAATTGGCGCTGACAATATCAAGAAAGTTAAGAATTTCAAATGTCCTGAGTCCTCTCAACTATTAATTTTTTAAAAGCAAACAAATCATACTGAAAGGAGCTATGAAGCTGTATAAACACTGGAAAGGGAAAATATTCTGTCTATTGGTAGAAAGCCATAACAAAGATTACATAGGACACTCAAATGAACACACCAACCAACTCATTTGCACAATGTTTGTATAAGTGAGGTGCTACATGATCTTTCAGTCAAGAAAGAGCCAGAGGAAAGTAGAGAAGAGCTGAGAAGAAAGATTAATCAGTTCTGTTTCCCAATAACTATTGGCATCCAGGCAATAGTTCTAATTTATATACATTTTAAATGATGTGAAACTGCAATGTTGCAAATAATGAAAACCTAAAGTAATGGCAAAAGGTGGTCAGCTCTTTCACTAGTGGAATGACACTGGGAGCCAAACAAACTTCAAGTCTTATTCTAACTTGTCCACTTACTAGTTGCCAGAATGACCTTAGAATCATAGATTTAGCATTAGAAGGATTTTACAGGTCTTTCCAATGCAACTATTACTTCTTCATCCTATTCTCCTCCATTTTTTTAAATGAAGAACTGACATTTTGTGTTCATCCTTCATTGCTGAAGAAGACCATGCCATCGGAGAAATGATGACTTGCACTTGACTTTGTTTTGAGTGAGTGAGAGCTGTGCAGGTCACCAGCCTCACTTCTCCTCCAGAGCATCTGAATCCAGTGACCAGATATTCATCAGAGTGTCTGGAGATGACCCAGGATGCACTGGGAGACCTTGGACCCTTTAGGCCCAGGTCTTCGCAGGAGCTCACTTAGGGTGAGGCAATACCCATTCATTGAGTCGGACTGTTTAAGAAGTAGCCAGGGGATGGTCCCTTTAATGAGACCAAGAAAAAGAAAGACATCAGGCTGGGAGGGAAATAGCAACCGTTACTACTGATAATCACTCTAAAGCCAAGAGGGTCTAGAGAAGCCCTTAGGCAGCAGCCCATTGGTGTTCCAGCTTCAGAGTGCAGTAGGTTTAAAGTTTTGGGAAAAGGAAAGGAAGGGAAGCGAGAAGAAGGGAAGGGAACCAAATTACTTACATGGATATTCTTTTGATGATGCAGGTAGGGGGAAGCCCTTCATGGTAAATTAAAGAGAAAAAAGGCAGGTCATTTTGTATAAGAAATTTAGCACCTTTTGTAGAATGTCTTCATTATGCTGTTATCATTTGTATAAACTCTTTGCAGTTTTCTCAACTATCAGTATCAGTATCTGCTTCCCTAATCATTTCCTTAAAAAATAGAGGGAAGGGCTTTTGGGGAATAATGAGTTCAATTTTGGACATGTTGAGTTTGCGAAGTCTAGGAGACACCTAGTATAAGAAATCCAGTAGGTAGTTGGAGATGTGAGACTGGAGGTCACAAGAGAGGCAAGACTTGGATAAATAGATCCAAGAATCATCTGAGATGATATTTGAATCCATAGGGATTGATGAGAATCCATCGAGGCACAAGGGGAGGAGAACAAGGAGGGAGCAATCTCATGGATGTTCAGAAGACCTTAGATGCATCCAGAGTAACAAATTTCAAAATTAAATTTTTAGGAAAATGGCAGTAAGATAAAGTGAAGAAAAATATGGAATAATACAGTTCTAATTACTTACATGGATATCTTTTTAATGAAGAGCTAGACCCACTGGGGAAGGAGAAATGATTTGCCTATAAATACACAGACGCTAAGAGGCAATGTTGGAATTTTCAACAAAGATCTTAGAACTTGAAACAGAATAATTCTCTCTATCACGCAGTTAATAAAATTTGCATTGAATACCTCTCACAGATTTGTAAAGAACAGATGAAATAGATAGGCATGGTGGCACACACAGCTAACTACCAGAAAAGCTAAGGCTGATGGATTTTTTGAATCAGGGCATTCTCAGCTTCAGTGGCTATGCTGATTGGTTTAAGGAGAGGGGAGTCACCAAGTTGTCTAAAGGAGGAATAAACTTGTCTTGGTTGGAAATAGTACAGGGTAAAGCTTTGATGAGTAGTGGAATTAGGCCTGTGAGTAACCCCTACAGCTCTTACTTGGATGAGATAGGGAATCCCAGTCTTTTTTTTTTTTTTTAATGAGATGAAACCCTATAAAAATACAAGCTATTATTTAATTGGTTGTGGTTAGTGGTTCTTTTACAGTTTTAATTTTGCTTTTAATTCAGTTTTGTAGAAATGTCTCAAATGTCTTTCTTTTGTTGAATTTTCATCTTTTTTGATGAGGAGACTCATATTTGAAGGCTATGAATTTTGGATTGCAGCTTAAAGTCTTTTACTTTTTAGAATATGCTATTCCATTGTCTCCTGCAATTTTTCATTAATGCAGAATAATTCTGTATTATTCAAAATACTTATCATTCATATTAAAAGGTCTTTCCCTTTACCACATTAAAATTCATGAGGTTTTTATTTTTTGTTACTGAATTGTGATATTTAACTGTTAAATGGTTTATAGGTTGAAGCATGTTCTGTTTTCTCTATTGACAATCAATGGATTCACTTGATCAGTATTTTGTTATCTGTGTTTAGAAGTCCTAGATAGTTTTCTGGTATTATTTTCTACTTAGTATTTTCAGCATTTTCTTTTCATTGCTCATGTTGTTCTGGGAGACCAACAATTAAATGATCTTTACATAATTTTGCCTTCAAGATCAGATGCTTCGGCTTATATAGATATAGTATATATATGTTGGCTCCACTCACCAAACATCACTGGCTCTTGTAATCTGGGGTCCTTGAGAAAGACTAACTCTCCTCCCCTTAGATTTCTAGGGAACTCTGAAGGACCAAGGATGTTTTTTTTTTCTTTAATGCTATAGCTCACAAACCCCCATCAGTGTGCTTCTCCCCAAGGGATATCAATGGATATTCATTAGTTAGGTAACAATTTAGATTTTGGAAACAGACACTTACTAGTAAGTAAGAAAGGTTGGTAAAAAGACAATCGCTTCAAACTAACGGCGTACTCTACCATAAGCGCATGTAATGTCTGGGAGGTGGAAATAGATTCAAATTTAGGTGTAAGTTTCTGCTGAACTCCTTATAGAGTCCTGAAGCTACTTTTCCTCAGTGTGTACAGTTTATTCTCATCTTCTGATGCAGACATTGCCATCAGCTTGTTCTGGGGACACTTTTAGGATGTTTAGGACTTTTTCAACATTATTAAGGTCACAAAGTTTCCTCTAGTCATACTGAGAGGCAGTAGGGAGCAAAACCAGAGGCCTCCCTTCTTTCCAAGTGAATCCTTATCAAGAACTTTGGAGAGTGCTCTGTCCAGGCAAGTCTGAGTTTGGTCTCTGGCTCCCTCATCTGCTTTGTGTTTCTTTCCCTGAGCACATGTGACTAAATAGGAATCTGGGAGTGGATGTTTCCAGTCGTGATGACTATCTTGTATATCACAAGAAGTTTGGAGTAGTTGAGAGGTCAGGGAGACCCTCTGCATGAGATGCTTTCTAAAAACTATACCATTGTTGGAGATGAGAACTGTCAAGATGAGCCCAAGCCACAGCCTACCTTGTCAGAAGATATGAACCTTAAGTGAGTTAATTAGAGCCTGCAGGGCCAAAGTGAGGGTGATATTGGTTGTCCTTCATTCTTGAAGAGAACCAAAATGACATCACTATGCTAGAGTCAAGTTTCAATGTGTCAGATTGTGGCTGGTCAGACCAATATGAACTCAGAATGCTCTACCACAAGTCAGGCACAGATAGTCAATATGAATTTTTAGGGTGGATACTCTTAATTTGCACATCCTACATGCACTTTGTGCTGTCTCAATTCTGCTTTGCTCACAGAGCACAGTATCTTCTCTGATGTGGGCATGCCATGCTGAGTGGTCCTGTGCCAGTTTCTCCCCTGTCACACAATCAATTCCAAAGTTATTAAGTGGAACATTGAGAGTATCCTTGTATCACTTCTTTTGACCACCATGTGAACGCTTGCCCTGTTGAGTTCTACATAAAATTGTCTTTTTGAAGTATGCATTTTGCATTCGAACAACATGACCAGTCCATCAGAGTTGCACTCTCTAAAGCAGAGTGTGAATACTTGGTAGTTTAGTTCGAGTAAGACCCCCAGTGTCTGGTACCTTATCTTGCCAGGTGATCTTCAGAATCTTCCTAAGACAGTTCAAATGGAAGTGATTCAGTTTCCTGGAGTGGTGCTGGTAGACTGTTCATGTTTCACAGGTACACAACAGTGAGGTCAGCACCATGACTCTGTAGACCTTCAGTTTGGTAGTCAGTCTAGTAACTCTTGTCTCCTATACTTTCCTTCAGAGCCTCTCAAACACTGAGCTAGCTCTGGCAATGAGTGTGTCACCTCATTATCAATGTGTGCATCCCTGAAAAGTATACTACCAAGTCCCATAAATTATTTGATATTTTAATTTTTAGGTATCAACCTCCTGTAAGAGTATAATAGGAGCTATATGTTTCATGTTCTAATTATTTGTTATGAATCATTTCTGTTTTAAGCATTTCTTTTATAGTTGTGAAAATAGACACTTGTTCTATACCTGATCCACTCTGTATTGAATACTTTCTAGAAGGGACCTTATTAATTCCTTTTGGGGAAATCCCAGACATAAAATTACCCCAAGTTTTGTTTTAGTAATTTTTCTCAGTTCTACCGTAAGGTGAGGGCATAAAGAGCAAGATATTGTGAGAAGAGCTTGACTTCTCTCTGTGAAGTCAGGATCCTCTAGGCTATGAACCCATGCTAGTGAGCTTCCTTGCCCCTTGAGCAGTGGATCCATATAGTTTGATAGGTGATTTCATGGATGTGGATACTTCCTCCAATATTTCAGATTTTAACTAATTCATGTCATCTTGTTCTGTGCAGATTTTGTTCACAGCCATTCATAAATCTCTAATAATGACTGCACTGAGCATGTTTGGGGTCTCTCTCTAGATTTCTTGATATTGTATAGGTACTGATAGAATACATAGGCTATCAGAATGTTAGTTCTCACTCATGAATGTAGTCAGAATGTAGTTCTCCCTACATGACCTACCTGCCAATTTTTTCAGCTATACATCTCTTTAATTATAACCTTTGTTTTACTTCTGCCTAATTCTTCATTGACTCTATGCTACCTACTTATTTCCACCATGTACATCTCCACTGCCCTTTGGGATGTCAATTTCTCTTATAACAGTCATTTAAAATAGGGTTTTGCCACAGGGAGAATTCATTATTTTGAAAAGGTAATCTTTGCATCTTTAGTGTGTTAGCTTTCTTAAAGCACTCCAATCCTGAGCATTTGCCTTCTAGTTCATAGACATCAGAGTAAAATCTGTATCTTTTTTTTACCTTTTGGATCATAATATATTTTGACCTACAAAAAGAAAGGTAGAAGAATGAATTGAAGAGCTATTGGGAGGATATTACTTTTTTATTTGTTAAGAGATTGTATTTGTGTGTGATAGTTGGCATTTACTGCTTCAGTTGCTGGTGTATTGCTTTCATTAGGTTGATCACTTTCAATTTAGCAGAAAACTCTAATATAAGAACTCTAGAGTAATTCAGATCCCTCCTTGCCCACAGTACTCTCTGAAGTGCAGGCACAGCAGGGGAAAAATATTTAATTTTTTTTCTTAATATATGAAAAGGGTCATAAAAAAGCATTAACAATCTCAGTGCTGAGCATTTCCTGGGGAATTAATAACCAGCTGGGGTTAATGGTCCTTGATTTCACTTTGGGCCATCAACTCTTCCAGTCGGTCATTAATTCCCAGGAAATGTCCCTTGCCTTGATGGTTATTGCTTAAATACATTAAAATCAAGTTAAGGGCCCGACTTAATATTTAGCTGCTATAATATAAAACACAAGGAGGTTTTCCCAGCAGACACATTTTCTGTCATGTGTTTTTATTTAACTTATTCTCTGCTGTGTTTCTGAGTTAAGCAATGGCACACACAAACGCTTTTTTTTCCCCTGACATGATTTTTGTAGTGTTCTTCTTTTTTTAATTGATTATGTTCATGTGAGAGCAGCTGCTTAGCTTTAGAAAGGGTTTAATACTTCAATGGTAAGGCTCCATTTCAGTGCAAGCTTCCATAAATACGTAGATTAAGGAAACACAGGCTAAGCAACTAATGTTTGTTACACATTTGCTGCTGTTATTATTGGTGGTAATTTTTTGGGGGGTGGGAAAGAGGTCCACACCTATTGCATTGATGTAGGGAATTTCTGGCGAAGAAATACCCCACCAACCCAGAGATAAAACTACTCTAAAATTTGCAGTCTTAGGGAATTGGCTGGGGGTATAGATAGGTTCAGTGTCTTACCAGGGGCTCACAGCTAGTATGCCAGATGTAGAATTTCAGTTTAGGTCTTCCTCACTCTGAGATCATGCCCCTATTCATTTTGCTACAATGCTGCTCTATATATTTATAATCCTGATCCCCAAGCCCGCTGGTACTTTCTACTTATTGGTGTGGATCAGTGACTTGAGCTTGCTAAGAGGTGGGACAGAGTTGGTGAGCATGGGAGAGAGGAGAGCTTTTCAGTTTTCTTTGAGATATGTTGAGTCCCTTCAGTGTCTTTGAGTTAGGTTGGGACTTTAAGCTTTAAGAGAGAAGATTAATGATGGAAAACCCACACCAAGTTGCTGAAAGAAAGGTTTTTGGGAGGAAGCCAACATGAGAAGAGACAGCAGTCTTCTTCATGTCTCTAATTCCCAATGGGAGAACTCCTTCACTCTGTGCTATCTGGTAAATATTCTCCCATACATACTTTCTCTATTTTTCATTTTTTGCCATTTGACTTGGATAAATGAGTTTCTTTGCTTTTTACCATATGTGTGTTCATCATGGTCCTGGAATTTGGTGAGAACGGAGTCAAACCTTGGATGTAGAGCTGGGGTCCTGCTTCCCTCATAGTGAAACAGCAATCAGAAGTTAGCTTAAACCTGAAAAATCACATTCCCTAGATTAATAACATTTAAGGGAATAGATAGATGTAGGAGCGGAGATGTAAGGAGAGCACAGTGTAAGGATGAGCTTCTAGCCCCCAAACTCCTGCTTCTCCTCCTGGAAGGCATTAAGACCTCTTCTGGAGAAGGGTCAGAGTAGAAGAGACTAGAGATATCTATCCTGCCTCTCTTTGAGCCAAGTAATGACACCCCCATGCTACATGTGGGTGACAGTCCTCACTACATACTCTCAAATATCTCACTGTATCCCTACAATCATCCTTCGGACTATTATCTCCATTTTACACATAAGTAAACAGAGGCAGACAGTTGCTTGCCTAAGGTCACAATAATAAATCATAAAAACAACAATAAGAGATTAATAAGTGTCTGAGGTCATATTCGGACTCAGGCCTTCTAAGACCCCAGCTCTAATGCTCTGTCCACTGCAACACCTAATTGCCTCATTTTAAAGCAGAAGCAACTGAAATCCTAGGTTAAGGAGTTTCTCCAAGGTCACCCAGGTAATATGGGTAGCAGAATTCAGTTGGGTATTCAAACCCGATTCCCATTGCTTCAGGGATGGGGAACCTGCAGCCTCAAGGTCACATGTGACACTCTAGGTCCTCAAGCTGATTGAATCCAAACTTCATAGAATAAATCCCATCAATAAAAAGATTTTTTACAATATTTTTACAATATTTACAATATTTTTACAATAAAAAGATGTTCTGTAAAACTTGGACTCAGTGGAAAAGCTGCACTCAAGGATCTAGAAGGCCATGTGTGCCATTGAAGCTACAGGTTCCCCTACACTATACTATATTATGCTATATAGGGCATATACTATCTCTTCTTTGGATTGGGGGGAGGACTCTTCATTATTAGTCTAGGTACTATTGAATGGCTGGCTAATCATTTGACATGATAAAAATGCAAACATTTAAGATGTGACCTAAAGAGAAAAATCAGTGCTGTGGTGGGAAGACAGTTTAAAAACAGTGTTCCAGCCCTTTCCACCCCGCTTGCAGAGTGCAAAGAAAACTTCAGTGTGATTTGCTTCCCTTCCCCACTTTAAAAGAGACAAAATCCTCAAATTCTAGGAATTGGGAAACCACCATCAATTTCCAGTTTTAAAGATGTAGTGCCTTGAAATTAGAAGATGTAACATGTTCAGTGACCAGTCCACAAGCAGTAGAAGCATTCAGAGGAGGGGAGGATTGTCCTACTTGCTTTCTGTATTGGCTTGTTAAATGAGTGGGGATCTTAGATGTGTGTCATGGCCCATGTCAAGAAAGAAAGGCAGCATTTCTCTAAATCAGCCACTTGTTCCTGCTCAGATTCAAGGAATCATTTAGGGTCTTTCAAAAACCATTAAAATTTCTAATTGAGACATCAAAGGACCAGAAGAATAAATTCCTGTCCAAGCGGCAACTTGTTCTACTATCTTTCTTTGCCACTAATCAAAACCAAAATCTTAAAACCTGAAATCCTCACAAATATATTCCAGTGAGTTTCATTGTCTTTAAATTTTTTTTTTATAATTACAGGTGACTTCATTTTTATTCTGCTAATCAACTTCTTTCAAAATGTTTTGACATTACAATTAGTCTAATTCATCCTAATCCATTTAGGAAAGAAAGGTTGATAGACCCACTCATATCACATACAGGTCTGCCTGTCTAGAAATAGGAAAGTTCCCTCACGAAATCATAACTTATAAACATAAATGTATACATATACATATATTATATACATATACTAAGAATATACATATACACATACATAGGATAAGCATTTGTAGTATATAATACACTAATATATATTTATACACACACATATAAAAACTGCTCTTAGTTTGCAGCTGCAAGCCAGTATTTGCAGAACCTGCCCTTGTCTGAATCTCTTGCCTCTGCCACACAGTGTGCCTAGCACATTTGCTCCATAAAAGCCACCACATTGCTAGTTGCTGGATGCCAGGTTGATCTCTCTGCTCTTCCTGAGCAATAACATGCTATGCCATGCCATTTAAAATAAAACTTGACATTAAAAAAAAAAAGCCCTTCATTTTTCTAAGTATCAGAATGGAGAAGAAAAAGAAGTAGTAGAAGTAAGGGAGGCATGTGCTTGCATGTGTGTGTGCGTGTGTGTGTATGTGTGCATGTGTTCATGTGTGTGCAAGTATATGTGTGTATGTATGTGCATGCACATATACTCTCTTAAGGAAGATAATCTTAATTTATGACAAATATGGATGGAAAAGATTTTATATGAAATATATGACTAATAAGTTTTATTGAATTCAGTTCTGAGAGACAAAAGATATATTCCAAAGTCAAATAGAAATGATTTTTGACAGTAATACAGAGAGGTCAGTGGCAGAGTGCTAGACTCCAGGGCTCAAATTCTGCTTTTTACCCATGTCCCAGGATAATAGTGGTGGTAACCACCTACCTCAGGCAGGTGAGGGTGAGGTATGTGAAGTTCAAATGAGATCACCTAGAGTGCTTGGCAAACTAAAGTTTGGGTGGAATTAAAAATAGTAGGAAAAGTACAAGTGAACATCTCTTTGCCCAAACTCTTCCAAATAGATCTAGAGAATGTACCAGACTGAATCCTGAGCAAGAAATACAGGAAAAAGTCATTTTTCCAGTCAAGATTGGCATAAGAAGACAGACAAAGGGGATGGTCAGTGACACTATGGATTGGGTCTGGCCATCACAACAAGCTGTGTACAGGGCAAGAAGGGGTCCTGGTTCTAGTGCAGAGGAGCCAAAACCTGCATAGAGTTCAGGAACAGTTCCAAATGCCAGATCTATCAATAACAAGCTATTCCGGGTAGTCACTTCACCCTGTTTGCCTCAGTTTCCTCACTTGTAAAGTGACCTGGAAAAGAAAATGCCAAACCACTCCAGTATCTCAGCCAAGAAATCTCCAAATGGGGTAGTTAAGGGTCTGACATAACTAATCAACCAAAAAACAAATTGTTCAGTTGTGTCCAACTCTTTGTGACTTCATTTGAGTTTTTTCTTGGCCAAAGAGACTGGAGTGGCTTACTGTTAAGTGACTTGCCCAAGGTCACACAACTAGTGAGTGTCTGAGGCCAAATGTGACCTTAGGTCCTCTTGACTCACGACCCTGTGCTCTATACACAGCCCCACCTAGCTGTCCCTATTAGGTTGGATATACAAAGACATTTCATTCAACACAGAAATGGGAGGCACAGGGGAGAAGGGAAAAGGGAGAATCAGAGCATAAGTGGAATAAGGGAAGGACTAATCCTAAGAAGAACAGAGACTAAAATTAAAGACTTAAGAAAGCCTTGACAAAAAAAGCAACGAATAACCTAGGGCATACTAAGAACATAACATGCAAACCTATTTATGACTCTTTGTGAGGTGGCAAAAATATTAGAATGTTAGAGAATTAAGTTAGAATGTTGGAGAATGCCTGAATAATTTGTGGTACATGAATGTGACTGAACATCTACTGTAAGAAATAACAAAAGGGATGTTTTCAGAAAAACCTGAGAGTTCCTATGAACTGACGCAGAATGCAGGGATTAGAGCCAAGAGACCAACACACACACACACACACACACACACACACACACACACACACAGAGACAGAGAGCACAGGGTGAATGGAATAGGATGGGATTATATCTTAAAAAAATGAAATTAAAGGGTGAGAGAGAATATATTGGGAGGAGAAAGGGAGAAATGGAATGGAGCAAATTATTTCTCATAAAAGAGCCAAGTAAAAGACTTTTCAATTGAGGGAAAAAGGGGGGAGGGGAGAGAAAAAACATGAAGCTTACTCTCATCACATTCAACTAAAGGAAGGAATAAAATGCACATTCATTTTGGTATGAAAGTGGGGGAGAAAGGGATAAGCAGGGTGGGGGGGATGACAGAAGGGAGCAATTAGAAGTCAACACCCTTGGGGAGAGACAGGGTCAAAAAAGAGAACAGAAGAAATGGGGGACAGGATAGAATGGAGGGAAACATAGTTAGTCTTACACAACACGACTATTATGGAAGTCATCTGCAAAACTACACAGATATGGCCTATATTGAATTGCTTGTCTTCCCGAAGGGAATGGGTAGGGAGGGAGGGATGAAGAGAAGTTGGAACTCAAAGTTTTAGGAACAACTGTTGAGTATTGTTCTTGCAACTAGGAAATAAAAATTACAGGTAATGGAATATAGAAAGTTATCTTGCCCTATAGGACAAAAGAGAAGATGGGGATAAGGGAAGGGAGGGATGTTAGAAGGGAGGGCAGATTGGTGATAGGGCCAATTAGAATGCTTGGCTTTTTGGGGGTGGGGGAGGGGAGAAATGGGGAGAAAATTTGGAAACCAAAATTTTGTGGAAATGAATGTTGAAAACTTAAACAAATAAATTTAAATAAAAAAATTTCTAGACTACCTGAAAGTGATGATCAAAAAAAGAGCCTGGATATTATCTTTCAGGAAATTATCAAGGGAAACTGCCCTGGTATTCTAGAACCAGAGGGTAAAATAGAAATTGAAAGAATCCACCAATTGCCTCTGGAAAGAGATCCCCAAAGGAAAACTCCTAGGAATATTGTAACCAAACTTCAGAGTTACCAGATCACGAAGAAAAATTACAAACAGCCAGAAAGAAATAATTCGAGTGTTGTGGAAATAACACAAGATCTAGCAGCTTGTACATTAAGGGATCAAAGGGCTTGGAACATGATATTCCAGAGGTCAGAGGAGTTAGGATTAAAATCAAGAATCACCTACCCAGTGAGAACTGAGTATAATCCCTCAAGGGAAAAATGAATATTCAATGAAATAGAGGACTTCCAAGTATTCTTTTTTTTTAGTATACTTTTTTAAGTTTATTTTTAGATTATGACATTCATTTCCACAAAATTTTAAGTTCCAATTTTTCCCTATCTTGCCCCTCTCCCCACCCCATAACACCTTGCATTCTGGTTACCCCTTCCCTCAATGTGCCTTCCCTTCTATTACACCCCACCCTTCCCTTATCCCCATCTTCTCTCTTTTCTTGCAGGGTGAGATAGATTTCTATACCCCCTTACCTGTATTTCTTATTTCCCAGTTATATGAAAGAACAATTCTCAACATTTGTTTCTAATACTTTGAATTCCAACTTTCTCCCTTCCTCCCTGCAACACCCATCCCCACTGAGAAGGCAAGCAATTCAATACAGGCTATATATGTGTCATTTTGCAAAAGACTTCCATAATAGTCATGTTGTGTAAGACTAACTATATTTCCCTCCATCCTACACTGTCCCCCCTTTATTCTATTCTCTCATGTGACCTTGACCCTTCCCAAAAGTGTTTACTTCTAGTTACTCACTTCTCATTTACACTCCCTTCTATCATCCTGTCACCCTACTTGTCCCATTCTCCCCTACTTTCCTGTAGTGTAAGATAGATTTTCACACCAAATTTAGTGAGCATGTTATTCCCTCCTTAAGCCTTATGTGAAGAGAGTAAGCTTCACTTTTCCTCTCTCATTTCCTCCCTTTTCTCCTCCATTGAAAAAGATTTTTCTCATCTCTTTTATGATAGATAATTTGCCCCATTCCATTTCTCCCTTTCTCCTCCCAATATATTCCTCTCTCACCCATCAATTTTATTTTTTTATAGATATCATCCCTTCTGATTCAACTCAACCTGTGCTCTCTGTCTATGTGTGTGTGCGTGTGTGTGTGCATAATCTCTCCACCTATCTAAATACTGAAAAAAGTTTCAAGAGTTACAAATATTATCTTTCCAGGTAAGAATAGAAACAGTTCAGCTTTAGAAAGTCCTTTATGATTTCTCTTTCCTGTTTACCTTTTCACTCTTCTCTTGATTCTTGTGTTTGAAAGTTAAATTTTCTCTTCAGTTCTGGTCTTTTCATCAAGAATGCTTGGAAGTCCTCTATATCATTGAATAGCCATTTTGTACCTTGCAGTATTGTACTCTGTTTTTCTGAGTAGGTGATTCTTGGTTTTAATCTCAATTCCTTTGACTTCTTGAATATCCTATTCCAAGCCCTTCAATCCCTTAATGTAGAAGCTGCCAGATCCTGTGTTATCCTGATTGTATTTTCAAAATACTCAAGTTGTTTCTTTCTAGCTGCTTGCAATATTTTTCTCCTTGACCTGGGAACTCTGAAATTTGGCCACAATTATCCTAGAAGTTTCTCTTTTCATGTCTCTTTCAGGAGGTGATAGGTGGATTCTTTCAATATTTATTTTGCCCTCTGGTTCTAGAATATCAGGGCAGTTTTCCTTGATAATTTCATGAAAAATGGTGTCTAGGCTCTCTTTTTGATCATGGCTTTCAGGTAGTCCCATAATTTTTAAATTGTCTCTCCTGGATCTATTTTCCAGGTCAGTTGTTTTTCCAATGAGATGTTTTACATTACCTTCTATTTTTTCATTCTTTTGGTTTTGTTTGTAATTTCTTGCTTTATGATATAATCATTAGCCTCAGCTCCACTCTCATTTTCAAAGAACTATTTTCTTCAGTGAGCTTTTGAACCTCTTTTTCCATTTGGCTGATTCTGCTTTTTTTTTCTTTTTTCTTTTTCTTTATCTTTTTGGCCTCTTTTTCCAATCGAGTTAGCCTATTTTTAAAGGTGTTATTTTCTTTAGCATTTTTTGGGTCTCCTTTAGCAAGTTGTTGACTCACTTTTCAAGCTCTTCCATGGCATAAGCCCATTGCATATTCATTGTGGAGGTACTGGATGCAGAAGCCTTGACTTCCTCTGACAGTATGCATTGTTCTTCCTCATCTGAAAGGTTGGAAGGAAATACCTGTTCATCAAGAAGGCAACCTTCTATGTTCTTATTTTTTTTTCCTTTTTTGGGCTTTTTCCCAGCCAGTTACTTGACTTCTGAATCCTTTGTCAAGAGGAGGGTCCTAGTGCTTCTCCTCACCCCAGGACTGTGCCCAGGGCTGAGATTCAGACCAGCTGCTCAATTTCCCCAGGGGCTTTAGACGGAGTGCTTCACAGATGAAAGCCACTATAGTGGCTACTGTCTCTGCCACCTGGGGCCCATGCTGGAGGGGACCCTGCTCCCCTCTCACTCAGCTGGAAAAGCCCTCTCACTGACATTTGAAACTTTCTTTGGCACTTGTGGGTTGAGGCATCTGAGATCCTCCCTGCTGGGGATTCTGCTCGGGACGCCTCTTCCAATCTTTTTCCTCCCTGTGCTGGGCTCCACTCTACTCAGCATCCTGTGGGATAGAACTTTTTCTGTATGCCTTCCAGGTTACCTTTGGCTGGAAATCTCTTTCACTCTGTCGTTCTGTGGTTTCTGCTGGTCTTGAATTTGTTGAGAGTCATTTTTTACAGGTATTTTATGGGCTATGGGGGAAGAACTATAGTATATGCATCTTTCTACTCCACCATTTTGGCTCCACCCCTCAACTTCCAAGTATTCTTGATGAAAAGACCAGAGGTGAATAGAAAATTTGACTTTCAAATACAAGCTTGAATCAACAGAATCATGAAAAGGTAAAGAGGGAAGAGAAATCATAAGGGACTTATTAAAGTTGAACTGTTTAAATTTCTACATGGAAAGATGATATTTGTAACTCCTGAGATCTTTCTCAATATTAGGGTAGTTGGAAGAAATTAGATAGATAGATAGATAGATAGATAGATAGATAGATAGATAGATAGAGGACACAGGGTGAGTTAAATGAGGAGGGATGATATCCAAAAAACAAAATGAAGGGGTAACAGAGAAATATATTGGGAGAAGGGAAAAGGGAGAGATAGAATAGGGTAAATTATCTCACATAAAAGAGGTAAAAAAAAGGTTTCACAATGGAGAGGAAGAGAGAACAGGAGGAAATAACATACACTTACAACTGGGTATCTACAGGAAAGTCAGAGGGAATGGATAAGTGGGGAGAGGATGATAGAAGGGTGGCCAGATTAAGGGAGCGGGTAGTCAGAAGCAAACACTTGTGGAAAGGGACAGGGTCAAAGGAGAAAGTAGAATAATTGGGAGGCAGGATAGGATGGAGGGAAATATAGTTAGTCTTTCACAACATGGCTATTGATGAAGTGTTTTGTGTAACTACACATGTATACTGAATTGCTTGCCTTCTCAATGAAGGTGAGTGGGGAGGGAAGAAGGGAGAGAAGCTGGAACTCAAAGTTTTAAAACAAATGTTAAAAATTGTTTTTACATGCAATTGGGAAATAAGACATATAAGCAATGGGGTGTAGAAATTGATCTTGCCCTACAAGAAGGTAAGGGGGAAAAGGAAAATGGGGAGGGAGACTGGAGAAAGGCATAATCAGAATGCATGCCATCTGAGGGGGGAAAGGGAAAGATGGGGAGAAAATTTGGAACTCAAAATCTTGTGGAAATGAATGCTGAAAACTAAACTAAATAAAAACTAAATAAATTAAAAGATAAAAAAAAAAAAACGGAATAAGTGACTTGTCCAGGTCACACAGCTAATAAATGTCTGAGGTCAGATTTGAACTTAGATCTTCCTAACTCCAGGTTCTGGTACTCTATCCACTGGACCACCTAATTCTCTGTCTTTGCTATATATTCCATGCAAAACTATCAACCTATCTTATAGTTAGATGTTTGTGCAGCCCCTATACCAATAAACTACTTACTAATCCTGGTGGAACTGTGATTTTCCCTTTATAGTGATTTCTCAATTAACATTTGATCATTCACTTTATGAAAGTAACATCTGGCCTGTGAGTGCTGCTACATGGACTGGAGACTCAAGCATAGACTATCCTAGATTTCACAGTTTGATAAAAAACCAGTTTGGGAGGTTTTTGCAAATGGGAGGACATCTTGCCTTCACAGGATTTAAGTACCACTGGCCAGGTTGGGTCAAGTTTGATTTCTAGATATTGGCTTCCCTTTTCAGCTCTCCTAGGACCCTGAAAGACCATTGCAGGACAGTGGCACTCAGAGCTGATAGGATGCTTGTTATTAACCCAGGGTTGTGCTGGTAAATGTTTAATAACCTGCTCTTTTTTTAAAAAAAAATATAGGCAGGACATACTTTTAAGTTGGATATACATTAAAATGCAATAATATACATTTTCTCTATTCTTTCTTAAGTCTAGGCAATCAACCAAACAATAAATCAAGCCTGGATTTGTAGCATTGTTTGGTTTCTCAGATGTAAATGCTCTCCCTGAAAATTTAACAATGGGCTCTCAAGCCAGGTTGATCTGGTTTACCATACTTTTGTAACCTCACAGTGTTTCCTCCTTGGTTAGAAGAGAAACAAAGCAAAAGAGGCAGAGGTTTGACCCCTGGCTGCAGCCAAAGAAACCAATGCCCATGTATGTCACTTACCTTTCGATTAGACTTCCTCCACACTCTCTTTGTCATGTACAATAAGTCCTGAGTCCAATTATAAACAAAGAAAATTCAGCAGCAGCCAAATCCTTGTCTGGTGGGATTAATAATAGCAGGAAGTAGAGATTCAGGAAGAGATTTTGATCCATTTTGAAAGAAATTTGATCCATTTCAAAACTTCAGTGCAGGCTGAGATGCCATGGGGAGAAGTGGATGCCAATCCCATGTGGCAATCTCACAAGCAAGGGAGGCATACTGGTATTATACCTAGGCAGTCTAGGCAATCACTTAAGTTTCGAATAAACAGGAGAACTAATAAGCAGAGAACTATGATATACATATATGCATGCATATGTACATACATATCCACACACATACATATACATGCATACACACACACACACACACACACATATATATGTATATATATGTGATAGGTATTTGGATAGATTCAAATGAATTTCCCTATAGGTGGGGGTGGGGGTAAGAAGGTTGGCCAGCTAGAGGGTACTATGGATAGAGCACTGACCTGGAGTCAGGCAGACTCATCTGCATGAGTTCAAATTAGGCTTCAGGCACTTATTAGTCATGTGACCCTGGGCAAGTCACTTAATTCTGTTTGCCTTAGTTTCCTCTTCTGTAAATGAGCTAGAGAAGCAAATGGTAAACCACTCCAGTATCTTTGCCAAGAAAACCCCAAATGGGGTCACCAAGAGTCTGATGCAACTAAAAAATGATTTAACAACCACAAATAAGTGTGTGTGTGGTGGTGGGGATGGAATTTAAATTTTGCTGAGAAATTTGTTGTTGTTATTTAGTCTTGTCCAACTCTATGTGATCCCATGGACAAAGCCCATGGGATTTTCTTGGCAAAGATACTGGAGTGATGTGCCATTTCTTTCTCCAGTGTGTTTCCATTTTACAGATGAGCAACTGAGGCAAATAGGGGTTAAGTTAGTTGCCCAGGACCATATAACTAGTAAGTGTCTGAGGCTGGATTTGAACTCAGATCATCCTGACTCCAGGTCTAGTTGCCCCACATTTGACTCATATTGTACAGCAAATACCTCTAACTCCTTCTTCTAGGTGGCCCCTAGACATGAGCCAACATCTAAGTCTTAAGCAGTTTTTTTTTCGGTTATGCTGGGGTTAGGGATGTAACAAGTCAAATAATATGAGAAAAGGGAGCTTTACCCCACTCATTAAAGGCCACGTGCCTTTGGATGGAACTCAGTCTAACTTAATACTTAGGTTCAGAGCAGTGGAACCTCTATATGGAGAAGACAATAGCAAAACTGTCTAACTAAATGTAAAATTACATTAATAAATTAAAGGGTCAAGGATGAAATTAAAAACAACAACCCAAAAGGAAACCCCTACAAAATATGCAATGGAATGTACAAGAAATTAAATACAGAATTGAGAGTTATTGACTAAATACTCCAAGATAGAACTTAGCTTCTGGGTCTAGCAGTGATTCCTTAATGTTCCATAAGAATAAATGGTTATTGGCATGATTTGAGTTGGATAAAGCTTCTCTAGTTCAAGTAGTGCTTAGTGCCTGTAATCCCCTGTTACTTCTTGAAATATCTGAACATTGGGCCAGCTGTGAAGCCTTCCTGGGAGGGAGATTTGCTCCTACATTAGACTAATTATGACTGATGCTGACTGAGCTAAAACTCCTATCCCTTGGTTTCTGGGTCAGTAATTTACCTTCTACCAAGCTTTCTCTATTCTGATGCTAAATCCTTGACCTTACATCATCTAACTGCTTACCTTGGAGTATTTAATCAACAGCTCTCAATTCTGCATTTAATTTCTTGCATATTTCATTGCGTATTTTTTAGAGGTTTCCTTTTGGGTGGTTATTTTTAATCTTGTCCCTGACCCCTTAATTTATCAATGTAATTTTACATTTAGTTAGACAATTCTCTATATTCCCTTAGGAATGAGGGTCAAAGAGTCTGTTCTTTCTACTTTAAGGATGGAGGGATAATTTTACTTTTCCCATCCTTTTTGATCTGTGAGGTGAAAAAGGAATCTGTAAATTGTGCCTTATGAATTATCCACTCATTCTCTTCCATTCTTTCAACATGTCAATCAAGCAGTCAGCCTACTTTTCCTCTAGATTCATAACATTTCTCCTTCAGTCTCATCTTCCACATGAAGAAGAAAACTCATTTAAGTAGCTGAAAGCCCTAGGAGCCAGAATGCTGATTTTCCTCAGCAATAAAAGATAAACCCAGGTCAGAATCTTGTTTACAAAACAGATAAATAAATCCTACAGACCACAGAGTGGGAATGCAACAAGGGTGCCCCAGTCAAATGGGTAAGGTTGCCTACAAAGTCTCACATTTGGATCAAGGCATCAAAGGATCCCTAGGACTGGGAATGGTTCTACTGAAAAATGTATAAAAATGGAATTATATCACACTACCCAGCAATGACCTGAGAGACACCTTCCCCCATATCACTTTAGCTAGTTTTACTATGCATTTGACAGTTCCTGGAACTCCAAGGCTCATAGGAAGATGCTAATGGAGATGTAATAACACAGAGCATAGTCCCTTTTCCTTACTGATACTGTTTTTGAAATAGGAAATAATACAGGATTTTATCCCTTTATCCTAGAAAAGGGTCACTATCATACCATGAATATGCTGGCCTGTGCTCTGAACAATTGAATGAATTTGGGCAAGAGTAAACTGGAAGCAAAAATATCAGTTACAAGCAGAGTGTATGTGCTGGTGAATGTTTAACAACCAGCTCTCTTTGCAACACACATTAAAGTTTAATCAGCATTATTAACATTTTCTCCATCACTTTCTTAAGTCTACTAAACAGAACTTCAAGCCCTGATTTGTAGTATATGCTAATTTCTGAGATACAAATGCTACACTCACAATTTAACACTCAGCTCCCATCAGCTATTCAAGCTGGTCTTAGCATACCCCAGGTCAAAACCATGTACTGTGTGTATGTCAAGTCTCTGGAAGGTCTTTTTTAGAGTGAAGCACTTTGTTGTTGGAAGTACCACCTGATATATGCCATTCAGCAAAGTTGATGTCAAAGATAGGTTTAATTTTCCTGCCATAAATAAAGATGTGACATATCATGAGCTGCTCAGGGTCATTACATTTCTTTATTAAAATGTGTCCCTAATACTCACAACAAATCTTACAACATGAATAAGCAACATGGAAATAAACATAGACAAAGATAAACCTACTTCATTTCACTTGGGAAGATCATGAGTCTACCTGTGCCTTTGGAAAAAAAAATGGAAGTTTCTAAGAGGGAAAAAAACAGTATTCCTAAAAATTTCATTTTGCAACTTGGACATGTAGTGTAATTACTACAGGGCATAGATTGAGAAGAGTTGAACAAGTTTTCATGGTGTCCTGTTGAATTTTGAGGAAAATGCAAAAGTATTGTGAAGTTTCTTTCGAAGGGCTGTTTGTCTTTCAGAAGGGATCTAGAGATCATAAGTCTCCCATGAAGGTAGTCGCTAGAAACATTGCTGGAAACATACTGGGTCTTGTGAATGACACCATACTTAGTAAGTGACAGGAGCTGGAAAACAGGATTCATGCATATTAAAAGGAAGCAGAGAAAATGGAAGAGAGATAGAGTCCTCTGGTATCTGAAAAATCATAAGGTGGGCCAGGCAGTTTGGCTGTGCAACCCCTTAAAACGAAACAGAAGGGAAGAGCCATTGGAATTGGAAGACACAGAGGTTAAGAAAGTGCTAAAACGAGCGTCTTTTGGAGGAAGGATGTTCCCACAATGGCCTTTTTATGCTAGTCCCAGAAGAACTCATCATCTTTGTGGGACCTGTTCCAACTGCCACCCCCACTTACGGGGTATTTTTGTCAAAGTGCCCCCTCCCCCAATGGCTACTTTATCAGACTCTTCCCCCTTGGAATTTCATACAACTAGAATGGGGAGGGTTATTTAGATCTGAATAGTACCTTACTCTACATGACCTGCAAAATCATGAAAGAAAATAATTTAGACTTTGATGGGGGGACGAGAGTGGGATTGACTAATTACCCTACCATTGCTATTTTCATTCACTTTCATTGACCCTGGACAACTGGCTCATCAGCCAAAACAACAATGGCTGCTCTTACCGAGCCTTCATTGAGTTGATGTTCTGTTATGTCAATGACACACTGGTGACAGTTTTCAGTTGGAGGTTTTATAAAGACACCTTGGGCTGCCATAAAGATGTGGCTCCAGAGGGAGATAATCATGGCTTTGTGAACTGGATATGACTGACAGTTAAAAGAAGAAAAATGAAGCTTCTGGGCCATCTGCACAATAATTTGCTTTTGATTTTCAAGGAAAAAAACTATTGTTAAAAGGTGTATATACAAAAATCAACTTGATAAGGTACAAAGATACCTTCTACTTGATTCCTGTGAATCAAGCCCAATGGCTGAAGCTGCACATCCTTACAATTTCTCTCTTTCTCAAGGGGATTCAGAAAGCATTTGGTGTTTCTTTCTGGGTCATGCTGAGGCCATACTAACCTCCAATACGTCAATATCCTATGAATTGCATTGAGATGAAAGTATTCAGCATCCCAAGAGGCAAGAAAGTCTAAATCAGGAGAACCTGTTCCTAGGCCAGCTACCTTTGATGGTTGCTCTGAGATTTATGTCTTACAATGCCTTCAGTGGAGATTATATTAAAAACTGCTTCAACTTCAAACCTTATGACATTCATTTTATGGCATTGTGCTATTAATGGGGAGCAAGTACTTGTTATACTATATATCCTGTAGCCTACAACCTGATTTGGAGGCTAGAAACTGCATTAGAGTGAACAAGAACTTGGTAAAGACTGCGGGAAAGCACATAAAGGATTGTATCCTTCTCATGGACCATGAAGAAAATATTCAGGGGTATGCCCTTTTTTTTTGACTCGACCTGACACCTGACCAGGAATGCTCAAATCACTATTTTGGTCATAACATCTGAGTGCAATGCCATACCTCTCTGTGACCACATTGACGTGTATGTGGATGCTACATTGGACAATAGCACAGAGGTCACCTAGAGATGGAAAACATTCTTTGATTATATGTGAACCTGGAAACGTTATAGCCTTTTATCAATTTATGACCAAACTGGATTCCCAAATGAAAGGGAACTTCTTGGATGTTTGGTTTTTATGACAAAGTTTGACCTTGCTGAGAGATAGGTTCCTTTGTTTCTCAGATTCCTTAAAGTTCATGGCTTGCACCTTCACTCCACTTCAGCTGTACATTCAAATGGTCACACACTGGATTTTGCCATTACCCAAAAGTATCCTCTGAAATTTTTCTATCTGACTATAACCTCTTACTGTTATTACTCTGTCTATGCCTTTGGTTTTATAAACCTATTTTTTGTCTTCATCAAGGTCTACAATACCTCCACCCCTTAACACTTCCTTGGGCCATTACCCAAAATCTGACTTCACTTTCCTTATACATGGTCTTCTCTTGAATCCCTCAACCTTTTCTTTCCTGTTGCTGTTCATCTCTTACCAAACCTCAGCTTTGGATTACTTCTACCATCTGACTCCTCTGTTCCTGTGCACAGGCTTCTGTATGGAGGTGGAGGAAGCCTCAGTATTGTACTGATTGGGTACATTATAAATTCATGCTATCCAACTTCATCTGGGCTCTTACTGCTGAAAGGCAGCAGCCTTTTATTCATCCCAAATTGAGTCTTTAATCTCACTCCCAACAGGAGCTATTCCAACCTTCTTCCTCACCTCCCTCAAATCTCCTACACTTCATCTCCATTTTTTTCAGCCCACTTCCCACCTCACTAGAGGGCATGCATCTTACCTTACTAAGAAAATTGAAATCATTTGATGTGAGCTCTCTCTTCTCCTATTTACTTCATTTCAAATATCATCTATCGCCCTCTTCCTTCCTCCTAGCCTCTGACAAAGAGGTGACCTTTCTCCTTTGCAAGGGAGTACACTTGATCCATTACTTCCTCTTTTCTCTAACAAATTGTATCTTGAATCAATTGCATCGGGGCAGAGAAGTAAATATCATGCTGGACATAATCGGGAAGATCTGAGTACAAATCTATCTCAGATACTTACTAATTCTATGACCCTGGGAAAGTTAGTTAGGTTTTGTTTGCTTCAGTTTCCTCATCTGTAAAATAAGAATAATGATATCAGTAATCTCGGAGCGTTGTTGTGGGGACCAAATGGGATAATATTTGTAAAGTACTTTGCAAACTTGAAAGCACCATATAAATGCTATCATCCCCCTCTCAAATATTCAACCTGTACCTATCAAATGGTTCCTTCCCTAATACCTTCAGATATGTCCATATTTGCATCGATAAAAAGAAAACCTTTACTAGACCTTACCATTCCCTCTCATCATCCTATATCTCTCCTCTCTTTGTCAGCCACCCCCCCTGAAAAAATCCAACTCATGCTCTGTTTGCTTTCTTCTCATTCCTCAGTCCTATAAATCTAACTTGTGACCTCATCACTTGACTGAAACTATTTTCTCCCACGTTGTCACTGATTTCTTAATCAAAACTGATGGTTTTTTTTTTTCAGTTCTCATTCATCTCATCTATAGCATTTGACGATGCTAATGACTTTCTCCTCCTAAAAACTCTCTCACCTCTGGTTTTTCATGACACTACTCATTCCTGGCCTGTCCCCCTTAGATTCCTTCATAGCCTCTTTTTCTGGCTCATCATATATATCATATCCCTTTATGATGAATGTTATCTACCTTTCTGTGCCAAGCCTTCTTAATTCTCTCGACATTCCCTTTCTTGGTAATCTCATCAACTCCTATGAGTTTAACTATTATCTCTAGAGATCTGTATTATCTAGTTACAGCATCTACTCTAAACTTTAATCTTGCATCACCAGTTGTCTTTTGGATATTTCAGACTGGTTATCCTAAAAATACTTTAACTTTACCATGTCTTAAACTGAACTAATTATCTTTCTCCTTACATTCTCCCCTCTTCTAAATTTTCTGCTGCACTGCCAGTCTCCCAGGTTCTTCACCTTGGCATTGTTTTTAATTTAATGACTACTCTCCCTCACCTTGCATATCCATTTACTTGCCAAATCATGTCATTTCTATCTTCACAACTCCTCTCTCATCTGATTCCTTCTCTCTACTAATGAAGTGACTACATTGCCTGGAACTTACTCCTTCCTGTCTCCTAGAATCCTTCTCTTTCCTTAAAATGTAGTCCGAGTACCCTTCTTCAAGGCCTCCCTGATTGTCCCATCAGTTGGCCTCCCTCCCAAATTATCTTGCATTTAACTATATTGGTACATTTGTATTTACTCACTTCATATTTATGTTGCATATCTTTCTACCTCTATTTTTTTATATCTCCACCAGAATATGTGTATTGTAGAATTAATACATTCTTGGTACTCATATACCCGGAAAATAACATTGTGTGTCTCTCTTAGAAGATGCTTGATAAGTGCTTGTTGATTGATTGTTGATTAAGCTGCCCTTCTAGCAAAAAAAAAGAAAAGGAAAGGAAAGGAAAGAAAAGGAAAGGAAAGGAAAGGAAAGGAAAGAAAAGAAAAGAAAAGGAAAGGAAAGGAAAGGAAAGGAAAGGAAAGGAAAGGAAAGGAAAGGAAAGGAAAGGAAAGGAAAGGAAAGAAAAGAAAAGAAAAACAACATATCCACTTCACAATGTAGGCAAATACCAACAAGAGGTTCTGGATGAGGTTGATGCACCAGCTACATGTCCACTATTCTACTTGAAGCAGATGAAATCACAGCTCTGTGTCATGACTATGATGTCAGAGACATACAGTAAAAAGGTAATTTACAACTTTTGAATCTTTCTTGCAGACTAACACAGTCAGTAAATGTTTGAGGCTGGATTTGCACTTAGGTTTTCTTGATTCCAGATTGGGCACTATTCACTTACCACCTCATTGCCCATGAGATTAAAGGCACTAAAAAGCTTCTTGATGAGGGTGAAAGAAGAGAGTGTAAAAATTGTCTTGAAGTTTAACATCAAAAAAACTAAAGATCTTGGCAACTGGTTCCATTGCTTCCTGGCAAAGAGAGGGAAAAGAAATGGAAGCAGTGTCAGATTTTATCTTGGGTCCAAAGGTGACTGCAGATGGCAAATGCAGGCATGAAATAAAAAGGCATTTGTCCCTTGAAAGGAAAGCTATGGCAAATCTGGACAGCACACTAAAAAGCAGAGATGTTACGTTGCCAACAAAGGTCTGCATAGTCAAAGCTAGAGTTTTTCCAGAAGCAATGCATGGCTGTGATAGTTGGGCTATAAGAAAAACCGAGTGCTGCAGAATGGACACTTTCCAACTGTCATTCTGGAGAAGACTTTTGAGAGTCCTTTGGACAGCAAGGAGATCAAATCAATTTAACACTTAAAAATTAATTCACCTAACTCACTGGAAGGTCAAATGCTGAAGCCGAAGCTTAAATACTTTGGTTACATAATGGAGGGACGAGACTCATTGGAAAAGACCCTGATGTTGGGAAAGATTGAAGGCAAAAGGAAAGGGGAACAGCAGAGAATGAGATAGGTAGATAGTATCATGGAAACAATGAATATGAGCTTGGAGAGATTTCGAGAGACAGTAGAGGACAGAAGGACCTGGTGTGCTATAATCTATGGGGTCACAAAAAGTCAGACAGGATTGGACAGCAAGAAAAGCAGCAGCAGCAGCTGTTTTTCTCATACTTTTGCACAAGCTTAGTTCATGCACTGTATATCAGCTAATGGGTGCACAATATCAGGAAATCAATATGCTTCCGATTTTATTTGATTCTGATTCTGTTTGAAAGAGTGGAAAATGACCCATGCTCTTGGGAAACCACCTGTGTGTGTTTGCTCAACTCCATTGGCAAAATGTTTAAAGAGTCGATAAAGTGGTTGTTTGAGGCTTTGATCTCTATATTCCACCAGTTTTCCACTCTGGTAGGATCTCTGGTTCCTTTTTCTCCAGCAACAGCTGTTGGATTACAAAGTACGTGTCATAAGATTTGAATTATGTGCAAGGAGTGTAAAATTTTAAAATTTGGCTTTGATGTATTGTTTTACATACTGTTCCACACAACCTTGTACCCTTAAATTTCCACTCCTGAGCAGACTTGTACATGTGGGCAGAATAAATAAAAATTTGGATGTGCATACCCATGTCTAACATTCATTTAAAGTCATTTAAAGTCATATCCATATATTTTCCAGTGCTTTCAGGTTTTTTAAACCAGCTTCAAGTTACAGATGTATCTGCCATCTTCTTGGTGTGTACAGGACAGGCATTATACCACACCTCTTTACACTGATGGCCTCTAGCAGTACATACCAGTAACAAATATCATAGAATTTCTGATCCTGACAAGGCATTTCCCAAATCTCTCCCAGGGCACTGGACTAAGCTAAATAGGCATCCAAATGACAAAGAAGTCCTGTGAGATAGCTTGACCAACCCTATGGCAGCAATATAGACAGCTGATGGTTCTGATTATAATTGACAACTGCATGCAACATGTAATCAGCATGTAAAAATGTATGTTTCTCAGACTCAATGATAATGGTCTCACTTCTCTTAACAGAGGACAGTTTTTCTTAGCCTTATTGAGAATATTGAGGTTCTTTGACATGAACTTCCTCTTCACCCATTCTCTTCATCTCAAAACTGGCTCACAAGAACTGATTGGTAATTTTCAGTGTGAACATGTATACCCCAGAAATCAGCAAATGCTACTTTTAAGGGTTTATTTATTGATTTGTTGATGGTCTAAAGTTAAGAAAATGATAGACAAAATGTTAATAATGTAGATTAAATTTATTTTTTTGATTTTTAATGTGTAATGTTTTATATTTCACCCAATTACATATTAAAGCAATTTTCTCAGTATTAAAAAAGTTTTGAGTTCCAAATTCTATCTCTCCCTCTTTCACACCCCTACCCTCTCCCTGAAATGGTAAATAATCAGATATCTATCTATCTATCTGTCTATCTATCTACCTATCTATCTATCTGTCTATCTATCTATCTATCTATCTATCTATCTATCTATCTATCTATCTATCTATCTATCTATCTATGCAATCATGCAAAATATTTCCATCTTAGCCATTGCTTACAAGAAGACTCAAATAAAAGAAAAAGAATGATTGAAAGAAAGTGAAAAATAGCATGCTTCAGTCATCATTCAAACAATATCAGTTCTTTGTCTGGAGACAAATAGGAAAGGCTTACATAAACCAATGCAAAGCGAAGTGAGATGTAGATGAAATTTAAAAGTGTGTCCTGTACACATTCCTCCTCCCCCCTTCCCCACTCCAAGAACTTGTTATACATTTACCATTGGCCTCATCACAGATCTAGATTTCCTTTTATGCTCTAAATCTTACCTCTAGAGGTGGTCCTAACTTCAGCTAACTCGCTTAGGTTTGATTGCAGGACAAAATGAGACACTTTCAAGTTATTGAACAATTAACAAAATGAGTTTTACTCTGCCCTAAACTAGCAAAGGTATGTAACAAGAATACCATGCCCCTTAGTTTCTATGGACTCTTGACTCCATCTAAAAATCTATCTGGTCAGCAGAGTTGATATGGTGACTCCCGTTGCTTCCAAAGGCACCCCTCTTCCATGAGGGTGGGATTTTTATGCCTTTAAGTAACTTAGAAGCTTCTTTAAAGGAGGCTGTGGCTAATCGAGTCCCAGGGCAAGCTTTTTTGCCTTGTAGGGGAAATTAATTCCTGTTCTGGGAGGGAAAAAGTAGTAGCCTCACCTACTGAAGGGAGGGAAAGATATTAGTCCTAGAAGATGAGGGTGGGATAAAACAACTCTTCCAGTGACTGAAAATCAAAATATTTACTTTCAAAAGCTTGTAAGAACACTGAAGTAAAGCACAGGTTAGTTCCGATATAATTAAAATCCACAAGAGAACAAATTTGGTATCAACCACGTTGCTGAAAAGGACCAACCTTAACTTTGTAAGTGTTCTATCACATCCCACCTCCATCTCCACCCCATATTCCATGCTGCAGTCACCATCAGCTTCAAGAGCTTTTCTTCAGCAATCTCTGGATTACTCTGTCAACAACCAACTCACTGTCCTTTTTGTTTCTCTGAGAACAGGTTTGTTTTCCTCTGTATCGTCCATTCCCCTGTATTAACTGAGCTTATACAAAATCACTGAAGCCTATACCCCTTCCGACCTGTCCACGATATGTTTAATTGCCATAGTAATCATTGTCAAGGCACAGTGAAAGGATTTCAGCATGTCCAGAGTGACAAATTTAAATTCATTATATTATCCAATGACATGGGGTAACTAGGTGATGTAGTGGATATAGTACCTGGCCTTAAGTCAAGAAGACTCATCTTCCTGAGTTCAAATCTGGCCTCAGTCACTTTCTAGTTAGGTAACCCTGGGCAAGTCATTTAATGCTGTTTGTCTTAGTTCCTCATCTATAAAATAAACTGGAAAAGGAAATGACAAACTACTCCAGTATCTTTGCCAAGAAAACCCCAAATTGGGTCATGAAGTGTCAGACACAATGGGAAAACAACAAAAATTCAATCTCCCTAAAATTCTAAATCAAAGACTAGGTAAGCGTTATCTAACATCTTGTTCCCCTCTGTAACAGCACATAACTGTCTCTCTCCTTCCTCCCTCCATTCTCTCTGTCTCATTACCTTCCTTCCCTTTTTTCTTTCCTCCCTTCTCTCTCTCTGTCTCTCCCTCCCTCCCTCCCTCTCTCTCTCTCTCTCCCCCACACACACACACCCTTAATGTTTCCTGGGTTCAAGTCTCACCTAATTCTGCACCTTAGATGACACATATCAGATCAGCATTTTCTCCATCAATCCAGTCACACATATGCAGCGTGCAAAAGACAAGGCTTTGCTTGCAATCCAGGTTACAACAAGATGAAACTGTTTTGGGGGGAAGCACCCACTGGCTCAAACTTACTTTCATTTCTAAGGGCTCGTAGGAGTAAACTCTTGGTTCTTGTATTTCCAAGTATAATCTAATGGCACTCTCTAGCACACTAACTGATACCATGACCTCTTTTACTTTCAGTTTGAATCTCTCTACCCCATGGCCTTCATTTCTAAGGGTTTAGGGGAGGGTCCTGTTTGCACTCTTCTCTTCATTCCCATTATCAATTTCCTTACATGCTTTATTTCTATGTCCCTTATTTTTAGTGTTGATACCACCCTCCCCCTTCATATTCAGCAGTGGCCTGATGACCAAAACTGCCAATCTCAAACAAATTCCTGTCACTAATCAACATTTTAATATTTTAAAATATTGAACTATTCTAACCCAGTCTCATATACCTTACAACATTAGACATAGATTTTATGGTTTATTATTGAGTCTGTATCCTCTCCTATAACAATACTTCCTCTAACATTAATTATGGCTTGTATTCAAAAAGTTTTAAAGTAAATTTTTCCTGTCTCTTCCCCTATCACCAAGATTAAAAAAAATTTATGTGGGTGCACGTGCTCACACACACACACACACACACACACACACACATACACACACATGCATTGGATCACTCACCTAGAAGTTACAGTTGCTGAGATATGGGGGCCTATGCTATAAAGAAATCTGAGAGTCCCTTTTGGAACAATAACATAAGCCTTATGACCACCAACACCCCACACTGTACAGAGTGAGAGGAAGGATGCCCCTTCCAGAAACTCTGCATCTGAAATGAAGTCTCATGATCCAGATGTCACTGCAGTTCTTTCTCTGATGTCTAGAAAGTATCTTTAGAATTAATCCAACCAAAGAGTGCAACAATTCTGTCTCAAAGAATATAAAGATGATAAGAACCAAGGCCTTATGGAAAGTTCGGGACCGGAAATCTTTTCTGTCTTGGTGTATTATCTGATTCGACTGCTTTCTTTATCACCATTCCTAATATTCATAAGTAGTCAAACTTATAGAGTGAAAAAAGTTCAGGAAAATATCTCCTACCCCTTCTGATTTAATTCTCCTCATAATGTTGTTCCCAAAGTGACATTTTCTTCAATTATCCTTTCCTGTAAACACCCCTCACTCAAAATAAATCAGGATCTCCGAACCAGTAAGTGTCTGACATCAAATTTGAACTCAGGTCTTCATAACTTCAGACCTGCTTGTCTATTCACTGTGCCAACTCACTGCCCTTTATAAATTCATTAAATAAAACACATAGGATTATAAAGAAAATAGAAGGTTAATTAGCATAAAGATGCAGTTTTTTCCCTCCCATCCTACAAAAGATATTAAGCTACCAAAGCTAGTGGTCAACAACCAGCCAATGCTTTCTTTCTCCTCTGTAGGACTTATTGACTGTATCCTTCCCTTCTCTTCCCTTCCCTTCCCTTCCCTTCCCTTCCCTTCCCTTCCTTTCCCTTCCCTTCCCTTCCTTTTCCTTCCCTTCCCTTCCCTTCCATTCCCTTCCCTTCCTTTCCCTTCCTTCATTCCTTCCTTCTCCTATTTATTCTCCCTGAGGAGATGTTTCTGAGACTTACAGATATAAGACCAACTTTGTAAAAAAAAAAAAATACGTGTGTATACTCACACACAAAAAAAGAGAGATATAGATATGTTTACAGATATACATCTGTATCTATCTATATGCAAAGTTTTACATTTCTGGGGAAAGTGAACGATTCTGAAAAATCCCACCCCCAAAAAATTAAATTTGTAAAATCCAAGCAGGTCATCTTTGCCAAATGCATAAGGGTAGAGATATTTGTAATTTCCAGGACAGTCATCATCAATCTGGTGCAGTCCAGGGAAGAGAAGCAACACTCCCCTTTCCCAGACAAGCAGGAGCAATGGGGATTGTCCAGTTCTTGGAATGGCTTTTATGAATCCTCATGGCGGAAACGTAATCCCCTCAGAAGGAGGATCTGATTTAACTAATGTCAAAGGGCTCAGGTGTGAGAAAATTTTCTCTGTGATTTCCCAGGGGGTCACAGCATCATCATTTTCAACCTGGATGAAACTTTAAAGATTGTTGAGTCCACACCTTTCATTTATGACAGAACTGAAGCTTAGAAAGGTTGTGATATGTCAAGGGTCACACAGCCTATGAGGGTTTGATCAGGATTCAAACCCAGGTCTTTCTGACTCCAAGTCCAGCACTCTACCCACTACCTCCTACTTCCTCTCCTGGGATAGAGAAGGGTGGGAAAGTTCTCACTAATATCACAAGGTCGGGGCAGGTGATTTCATCAGGTAAGACAAGTAAATGTCACAGAAGGAAAGAAGATCATGAGAATTTTCCTCCCTGACTTTACCAGGTGAAATTTTCCCATGGAATTAGATTAAAAAATTTGAATGATAATGTGGGAGTTGCTAGATTTCATTATGTTTGCAAATCAAGCGAAAAAAAATCTTTAGGGTCTTAATAAAGTCATATTAAAAATAACTTATTTTTCCTTTTCTGCTACTCATTCTGTTTACTTTTAGTCAAATTAAATTTTGAATTGTTATTGGACTGAATGAATTTTAATTCCCAGGGTGACCCTGGAAAAAAGGAAATACTCTCTGTCTAGCACTGTATTTTGCTTAATGATCTAAATAAATGAAGTGTTTCCCACCAAATAACACAGGATTTATTCTTTACAATCAGTGAAAACACAAATGAATAAAACCAGGCATAACTGGAAACCAGTGCTCCCTTCATCCATTACTAATACTTTCAATGTGTTGAAGACATGCTTGGCTTCTTAAAGACCCTGCTGTAGCTCATGGTTCACACAGACCCGTTGTGGAAGCATTAATGAATAGTGAAATTAATTTCACCACTGCTGACTCTGACCTCATCATTATCTTGAGGAGAATATGAAAAACAGCTTATTTTTTTTGTATGTTGCATTTATAACCATGTGAAAGGTGCAAGACTAACAAAAAATAATTCAAAGGTAAATTTAAATTCAATTTATTCAAATTCAATTTAAATTCAAAGATGAATTTAAATTTAGCGCATTTTAGCCTCAGATTTTTGCTTTCTTTTCCCTTTAACGTGGCATTTACCTTTCTGTATTCCCACTGTAGTTTAGATAGAGTATTTCTGTATTACCTTCTTTCCCTACATCAACAGTACACATAATTTAATAGACAGAACAGAGGGTGTGGTTTGAAAATTGCTTATTTGGTTTCAAATTGCAGAATGCACATTTCATCTCTGTAAAGAATAATTTTGAATGTCTGTTGATATGACTGCCAAGTTGTCAAGTTACTGGATCCGTTCTCTCTCTTTTCCATGAAAATGTGGGGCCTGCATTGTAGAGCACATGGAAAAATGATTACTTAGGGCTCGCTTCATAAAACTCATGTTCAGCTAGAATGGAATGCCATTAATGATTGAAGAGGAAGAGAGGGAAAGAGTTCATTCTATTCTGGCATGGCCTAGGTTAATTTAGGGTCATTGATTGGGCCTGGTTTTCATTTCTTAACCAACCAACCATTGCATTTATTCTCTGGCTTTTAGAGTCCTTGGCACCTAGTTAGTACAATGAAGTTGAATAATAATTTCCAATTTCTATGGAGGTAGACTTTTCACATCTTTTTATCTCTCTAGTTAACAGGAGTCAATTATATTTCTAAGCAGAAGAAGAATTTGCCTTGAAATCAGGTTCTTGTCTCTACAGGTTGTTTAGTGTCCAAGGTAAAGATTATATAGCAATTAAGATGAATCATTAATTAAAATGTACACTCTTCAAGATTTTATGGGCATTTTTATAAGTTTAAAAACTGTATTTTATAATTCTACCTCAGATACTTACAAAGCTGTGTGATCCTGGGCCAAGTTCTTCTTTCAGCTTCAGTTTCCTTATCTGTTCTTTCTTCAAGGATGGTAATAGTTTCTACCTCCCAGGTTTGTCAAGAGCATCAAATGAGCCAATAGGCAAAGTGTTTTTGCAAATCTTAAAGAACCATATAAATTTTAGACATTAACTATTATTAGCTATTAGTTCATTTTCCCAATATTCACTTAAAATAAAACTTTAAAACACTGGCGTTGGGGAAGATATGTTAATTCTAAAATTTTTCAAGAGATCTGATACTTAGCAGATAAGAGGGATTTGAGGCTCTCCAATCACTTTGCATAAATGCATATTAACTGTGTATTTCCTCATAATTCAAAACTAACCTAATTCTATTCTTCACTAATATTCCTTTTCCCAAGCTATAGAATGTTAGGACTTGATGAAACCACTCTGTCCAATCCTCTCATTTTATTTCTGAAGTCTAAGGCTTAGAGTCCTGCTTCAAGTTGTATAATAGTTATTGGCAGTGGTAGGAACAGGACCAAGATTCCCTGACTCCTAATACAGTAGGATCTTTCCACAAGCCATACTACCTTCCCAAGTCATAGAATTTGTCCCTGTACAAAATTGATGGGAAAGCATGAGTGAGAGTTTGATAGTATGAACAGACATAGATGACTTGTGACCTGGATTGCTGGAGGAGATACATAGGAAAAAAAATCATAACTCCATAGGAGTACTGGAGGATTCTTATATAAATACACATATTTTCAATCAGAATCACTTTTTATATTTTCTACATAGTCTAGGATCATAGCTAAGATGTTCGGAGAATAGAAAGGTTTATGAATATAAAACAAAGAGCTCTTACAGCATAACAACTAGTTAACTTAGTACAACTCGATTCAATTCAACAGGCAGCAGAGTTCAGTGCTGATTCTCAAACTTTATAATCCCAGGATCTCTCAAAAAGCTTTCACACAGGTTATATTTATCGATATTAGCTGTTTTAGAAATTAAGATACTTTAGTTTAATTATGAAATTAATTTCCAACTTCACAGACCTCTGAAAGGGTTTTAGGGATATGGACTAGAAGTCAGAAAGAGCTAGGTTCTAAATTCCTTTCAAATAATTACTGGTTGTATGACCCTGGATAAGCAACTTAATGTCTCAGCGCCACAGGCAACTCTCTAAGACTATAAATTGCGTCATAGCCTGATGATCTGCTTTGGAGAAGGGAGTTTACCCATTAGAAGTTCCTCACATCAATGAAATCATAGGCTCAGATGACCCTTTTCCTCTAAGTCAAGTCAACAAGTATTATTTAACCAGCTATAATTTAAGTATTTAAATATATTAAATATTTAATTGAAGTATAATTTAAGCAGCTAGATACTGTGCCAACTCTTGAGAATACAAAGAAAGGCAATTGCAGTACCTGTCCTCAAGGAGTTTCCATTTTAATGGGGGAGACAGCATGCCAACAACTAGGTACATACAAAATATATGTTGGGTAAATTGGAGGTATTATCAAAGGATAGGCATGGAAAAGGACAGAGAAGGCATCTTGTAGAAGGTGGGGTTTTAGCTGAGATTTGAAGGAACCAATGAAGTCAGGAGGAGAGGATGAAGAGGGAAAGCATTTCAGGCCTGGGAGCAGTCAATGAAAATGCATGATCCGGAATTAGAATGAGTGCAAGGACCAGCAAGGAAATTAGTGTCCCTGGATTTTAGAGTATGTGGTTGGGGAGCAAGATGTAAGACTGGAGAGGAAGGAAGGGCCAGTTCATGAAGAACTTTAAAAGTCATGCAGAGGATTTTATACATAATTCTGGAGGTAACGGGAAGCCACAGTATTTTACTTGATTGGGAAAATGTCATGGTCAGGCTTGTGTATTTAGGAAGATCACTATGGCAATTTAATGGCGAAAAACTTGAGATGATGAGATGAACCAGAAGGCTGCTTAAATAATCTAGGGCAGAGATAAGGAGATCCTATACCAGGGTGGTGGCATTGTCAGATGAGATACTGTGAAAGAATCAATAGGAATTGACAGCAGATTTGGATATTTGGTGGTGGTGATGGGGGGCAGGGTTGAAAAAAAGTGAGGAATTAAGGATTGTGATCCTGGATAATTGGGAGGATGGTGATGCCATCGTCCCCATTAGAGAACCTTGAAAAGAGAACATTTGGTGGTAATGATGGCAAGAGAATGAGTTCAGTTTTGGACATGTTAACTTTAAGATACCTGTGGGACATACAGTTCCAGATGCCCAGCAGACAGTTTGATAGATGAGACTAGAGCTCAGGAAAGAGATTAGGATTGGATAAACAGATCTGAGAATCATTTGCTTCAAGATAAAAATTGAATCCATGGAAGCTGAGATGATCACCAAGGAAAACAGTGTCAGGAAGTGTTTGAGGTTCTGGGGATGCAAAGATATGAATGAAACATTCCCCAGCCTTATGAAGCTTGCCTTCTATTGGAGGAAGGGGAATACAACATTATTCTAACAAATAAACACAAAATAGATACAAAACATTGGTTTCTGCTAGGCATCGATGCTAGGCATCTGCACAAGGCCACAGAAACAAGAGAAGGGATGATCCACATGGGGAAAATCAAGTGGATCGGTTTGGTTGGAACAGAGTTGGTAAGACAAGGTCACATGTAATCCCCTTTTAAGATTTGTGATAGAACCGATAGTGAAAGACTTTAAATGCAAAGCAGAAATATTTGGATGTTATTCCAGAGGCATTAGGAAGATAGGGCAAGTAAGGGACATAATGGAAATATTCCTTTCCCTTTAATTCTGTCTTCCATGTATAGCAAGGTAAGGTACCAGGCACTGAAGTCCTCGCTTGAGCTGAACTGCCAAGTATTTGAACTATGTTTCAGAAAGTGCAACTCCGATGTTGCACTCTCATGTTGTCATGTTGTTCGAATGCAAAATGTAAGCTTTCCAAAAAGACTATTTTATGGAAAACTCTCATGGGGCAGGTGATCACATGGTGGTCAGAAAAAGCAATACAAGGATACAAGCACATCAGAAAAGGTGCTGTGCTCTATGAGCAAAGCAGGACTGAGACAGCACAAAGTAAATATAGGGTGCACAAATTTGGAGCAACCATTCCAAATATTCACACAGACTATCTGTGCCCAATCTGTGGTAGAACATTCCTCTCTCTATTGGTCTGATCAGCCACAGTCGGATACATTGAAACTTCACTTTATCACGGTGATGTCATTTTGTTCCTCTTTGAGAATGAAGGACAGCAGCCAACCAACCATATTCATCTACATCGCCAATTTATGTCTATGTTTTCTCATCCACTGGAAGGTAAGCCCTTTGAAGGCATGAGCCTGTTTTGGTTTTTAATTTGTATCCCCATTGCTTAGTACAATCCATGGCACAAAGTCAATTCTTAAAATGCTTGTCGATTGATTGATGAATTGATTCTTGTCAATCAGGCCGGGTTTGGACTTCTCCTTTGTTAATGATTGTCTTCTCTGATGCAGAAATTTCTCCAGTTACTGGTACATTTCAACCAAGAGAACCAGGACCCTCAGAATTCTCAAACTCATGAGGTCACATCCAGGTCTATGCTCATCCATTTTGAGGTCAATGCTTGGTCATTTATACTCAGGAAGGAAACACAAAACAGAAGAGGCTAATAGGGCTCTGAGATCGAATCTCACACACTTGGGCTGCTATGTGTCCCGGGCTTCCTGGTGGCTGGAGTTAGAGGGGAAAGGATGCGCTGCCTTTCCCATCACCTCTCATGGGAAGAAGCTTACAGATTCCTGTCATGCTCCCCAAATGAAAACATTGAGAGGCAACTGTGGGTGGGCTCTTCTTTTTTAAAGGTCTCCTGTTTTTAAAGGTCCATGGATTCATTTGTTCTTTCTTCTCAACCAAACATGAGGGGATTTCTTCTTTAAATTAGCACTGAATCACAAATACCACAAGTACCACTGAGCCAGAACACATGGCCAGCTAGCATCAGCCAGAGGGCTCTATAAATGCTCTATGCATTATTATATATGAGTACAGATTTTCCATTTTTCTTCAGGTAACCTCTTCACTTTTAGCCATAATTAAAGGCCACATCTTGCCTGTTATACATTACACATTTCTCTGGCTTTCTGACTCACCAGTAGTTCCATACTATTAGTTTCATTGTGTATAAATCTTTCCTCCCAGGAGGGAAAGCGTGTGGCTATTTTTTATTGTGTGTTCACATAGTGTTAATTCTTTAGTGCTTTCCTTTATGTAGGTAGATAAATAGAAGGCCGTCTCATCTAGACAGTTTTCGCATATGTGCTTAAATGATATTTCATATTCTGTCCTAGCTTCTTGAGGGGCAAGAGGACAATTTTGAACACTTTGTACTCAGGAGGAGAAATCCAAATGTGCAGCAGTAAAGTACATCTTCTTCTGACTGGTACCATATTGTCTTGTTTATGGACAATTTCATCTCATGCAACCAAATGTTTTCTACAATCTTAAAGAAAATCAGAGGCAATTAAGTGATTTTGTGGTCATTGAACACCAGCTAGTTACAGTTTGGAAATTTAGGAAAAATGGAGCTCTATTGAATATGGTCTAAGGCAGAATGGACAGAGAATGGGGAGGACTATGAGTATGAAATTAACAAAATAAAGCAAAGCTCTTACATTGCCATAATAGTTAATTTATTCAATTTACTTCAAACCATTTATCAAAAAAAAACTGTAGAAATATATTTTATTCTGTGGGGAAAACTAATTGGAAATATAAACCCAGAGCCTAAGGTTATGTCTTTTCTTTTGGTCACTGCAAATTGTAGTAATCCAAGGCTGAGGTGACATTGTGTCTTCAATGATAGCCAACATTTTTCTGGGCCCTAGAAAGTAAAATGTTGAACCTGGTGCATACACATAGAAGTCCAAAGTTTTAAGGAAATAAAAATTTGGAGCCATAATAGTTTGGACACATTGAATGGGATCTAGGTGGAGGTAAGGTCTATAAAACAGGCCTAGAAAAATTCCATGATTCTAGGCCATTCACTAGGTAGAAATTCCATAGGTGGGAAGCAGATCATTGCTGCTTCTTGTCTCTTGATGGAAAATTATTAATGCAAAGCCCTCTGAGGAAAGTTGAACCCTAATCAGGACCTTTATCAGTCTGGAAAGGCTTTTAGGATGGCCCTGAAAACACAAGTCTATTTTTAGAGAACCAACCATAACTAGTTATGGAGAGGCATATCACTGGTCACCTGGGGAATGAAACTTTCAGGCCATAGCATCCCATGAAACAGAGGAAAACTAAAAATAAATGACCCTCAGTTTTCTGTGGCTTATTTTATTCCTACAGTGATGGTGGAAGAGAGTGAGAAATGGGGTGGAATGTGCTAAGAATTACATGATTTTTAGACCATGAATAAGTTTAATTTTTTCCTTTTTATTCATTCATTCATTCATTTATTTTTAGTTTTTAACATTTATTTCCATAAGATTGAGTTCCAAATTTTCTCCCCCTCTCTCCTCTCTCCCCACCCCAAGACACTGTGCATTCTGATTACCCCTTCCCCCAATTTGCCCTCTCTTCTATCACACCCCTCCCTTCCCTTATTCCCATCTTCTTTCTTTTCTTGTAAGGCAAGATAGATTTTTATACCCCATTACCTGTATTTCTTATTTCCCAGCTGCATGCAAAAACAATTCTCAACATTCTTTCTTAAACCTTTGAGCTCCAACTTCTCTCCCTTCCTCCCTCCCCACATATCTCCACTGAGAAGGCAAACAATTCAATATAGGCTATACATGTGTAGTTATGCAAAAGACTTCCATAAAAGTCATGTTGCAAAAGACTATGTTTTCTTCCATCCTATCCTGCCCCTCATTTATTCTATTCTCTCTTTTGTTCTTATACCTCCTCAAAAGGGTTTACTTCTAATTACTCCCTCCTCCCATTTGACCTCACTTCTATCATTACCCCCCGCCACAGCTCACTTATCCCCTTTTCCCCTACTTTCCTGTAGTGTAAAATAGATTTTCCTACCAAACTGAATGTGCATGTTAATGCTTCCTTAAGTCAAATGTGATGAGAGTAAGTTTCACTTTTTCCCCCTTACCTTCCCCTTTTCCCTTCCAGTGAAAAAGTCTTTTCTTACCTCTTTTATGGGAGATAATTTGCCTCATGCCATTTCTCCCTTTCTCCTTTCAATATATTCTTTTCTCATCCCTTAATTTTATTTTTTTATATCATCCCTTCCTATTCAATTCACCCTGTGTCCTCTGTCTAAAGTTTCAAGAATTACAAATATTATCTTTCCATGTAGGAATGTAAACAGTTCAACTTTAGTAAGTCCCTTATGATTTCTCTTTCCTGTTTACTTTTTCATACTTCTCTTGATTCTTGTGTTTGAAAGTCAGATTTTCTATTCAGCTCTGATCTTTTCATCAAGAATGCTTGAAAGTCCTATATTTCATTGAATGACCATTTTTCCCCCCTGAAGTATTGTATTCAGTTTTGCTGGGTAGGTGATTCTTGGTTTTAATCCTAGATCCTTTGACTTCTGGAATATCATATTCCAAGCCCTTCAGCTCCTCAGTATAGAAGTTGCTGTATCTTGTGTTATCCTGATTGTATTTCCACAATACTTGAATTGTGTCTTTCTGGCTATCTCCAATATCTCCTTGACTTGAGAACTCTGGAATCTGACTACAATATGTCTAGGAGTTTTGCTTTTCAAATCTCCTTCAGGAGGAGATTGGTGGATTCTTTCAATATTTATTTTACCCTCTGGCTGTAGAATATCAGGGAAGTTTTCCTTGATAATTTCATGAAAGATGATGTCTAGGCTCTTTTTTTGATCATGGCTTTCAGGTAGTCCCATAATTTTTAAATTGTCTCTCCTGGATCTATTTTCCAGGTCAGTTATTTTTCCAATGAGATATTTCACGTTGTCTTCCATTTTTTCATTCTTTTTGTTTTGTTTTGTAATTTCTTGGTTTCTCATGAAGTCATTAGCTTTCATCTGCTCCATTCTAATTTTTAAAGAACTATTTTCTTCAGTGAGCTTTTGAATGTCCTTTTCCATTTGGCTAATTCTGCTTTTTAAAGCATTCTTCTCTGCATTGGCTTTTGGGACCTCTTTTGCCATCTGAATTAGTCTATTTTCAAAGGTGTTATTTTCTTTAGCATTTTTTGGATTTCTTTTAGCAAGGTGTTGACTTGTTTTTCATGATTTTCTTGCATGATTCTCATTTCTCTTCCCAATTTCTTCTCCACCTCTCTTACTTGATTTTTGAAATCTCTTTTAAGCCCTTCCGTGTCCTGAGACCATTGCAAATTTATTTTGGAGGTTTTGGATGAAGAATCTTTGGTTTTGATGTCTCCCTCTAATGGGGTGCTTTGTTCTTCCTCATCCAAAAGGATGGAGGAAAATACCTGTTCACCAAGAAAGTAACCTTCTATAGTCTTATTTTTTCCCATTCTTTGGGCATTTTCCCAGCCAGTTACTTGACTTTTGAGGCCTTTGCCAAGTGGAGGGTATATTTTAGGAACCTGTAAGTTCTCAGTTCCTCCAAGGTGGCACAATCAAAGGAAAGGAGTTACTCCATCTAGCCTGCCCTCTGGTCTGGGAGCAACCACAAGCTTTTCTGCCCAGAGTCTGTGAGTGGGGTTCCCTCTCCACAACCACCTCCAGCTCCATCATGCCAGTGCTCCTTCTCTCCCCAGGGCCACCACTCAGGGCTAAGATTCAGATCAGCTGCTTGATTCGCTCAGGGTTTTAGGCTGAGGGCTCCAAAAATGAACTCTTCAGCCACCTGGGGCTGGGCTAGTTCAGGACCCTGCTCCCTTCTCACTCAGGTGAAAGAGCTTTTTCACTGACCTTTGAAGCTGTCTCTGGCGTTTGTGGGTTGAGGAATATGCAAACCGCAGCTGCTACCCAGGATTCTGAATCCTGAAGCCTGCTCCAGTCTTGTCCCTAACATGCTAGGGGCCAAGGCTGTGCTGTGCTCCGTGGGTTGCATTCTGCTCTGAGCCCAGTGTGATAGACCTTTCCTGTCAGCCTTCCAGGCTGCCTTGGGCTGGAAATCTCTTTAACTCTGTCATTTTGCACCTTCTGTTGCTCTAGAATTTGTTTAGAGTCATTTTACAGGTATTTTATGGACTTGAGGGGAGAACTTCAGCAGGTCTGTCCTTCTACTCTGCCATCCTGGCTCTGCCTCTCCGCCCCCCCCCCCCCCCAATAAGTTTCATTTTGACTCCTGGTATTCTAAATATGAGATTCTGTAACAAGCAAGTAAATATATTATTTGAGAAGTTGAGCCATATGAACCTTGATATTTTGCTATTAGTGAAACCTGAAGAGAGAAAGAAATTACAAGTATGTGGAAGGATGGTTCATAGGTAGCCTTTTGACAGGCAAAGAAAGGAGTTGGAAGAGTATTTTTATTGCACATATAGAAGCTACAAGAGTCATTATTTCATGGGATAGTTGGTCCTCACATTTCATATTACTAAGAAGTATTTGCAAAAAGACCAGTATGAAAATAATTGGAACTTATGAGCCAACATTGATTGCTGCAAATGAAGTGTTAGAAAAATTCTATGAAGAAATTGCTAAACCCTTCCAAAACAAACCCATACATCCTGATGCTCAGTAACTTTAATGTAAAGGTAGGAAAATATTAGGATGAGGAGAACTATATGGGAAAGTATAGCTCAGGAAACATAAATGAGAGAGGTTAAAGAGTGATGGATTACAAAGAAGCCTGACACCTCTATATTATGGACACTTCATTTAGAAAGATAATTGGTAAGTGCTGGAAACAGTGAGCATCAAATAACACCATAAAAAATTAAACAGATTTTGTTTTAACAGACAGGAAAGGACTTGCGATTGATGTGGGAGTTATCCCTGAGTCAGTTGGCTGTGTTTAGTCAGACCATCAACTAATTAGAGCTACAATCAGAAATTATTTTTTTTTAAAGAAGAAAGAATAAAAATGAGAAAAGATGGGGAATGTGATTAAAATATTAAACCCTGAATTATTTAAACAAATAATTGTAAATAAAAATGGGGAATGTACAATAGACCCGAAATCAACATCAACTAGAATAATTTCATCCAGAAGTTTATTCGATGGAAAATGAGTGCCACAACAAAGAGACCAAGCAAAACATATGAACTGCAAAATAGAGAGAGAGAGAGAAAGATGGCTGCTAAAACCAAGACAAGGTTAGAATGTAAACTTATTTACAAAATCTGAAGAAAGATGATGAATGGTTTTGAGCAACATCTCATAAAATAGAGAGAAGAGATTAAATTCATTTTAAAGAAACTATGACAAGATAGCCAACCAAGCAAAGTCATGTCTAGGATTAGGATCACTAAGATTGCTCAAATAGAAGAAAAATGAGAAGATTTGCAAAAATCATTTTGACAAAGTATTATCTCCTTTAAGGACAGTGGAGCCTCTATACTTGCACCTTAATATCATAGTCCTTGAGGAAGTAGAAATCACATTAAAGGGAACAAAGATTAGAAAAACAAACAGATTGGCCAAGTGTATGCAAAGTATGTCCTATTTGGAAGTGATGCAATTATGAGGGTTTTCAGGGGCTGATGTACAAGGTAGAAAGTAATAATATCAAAGGTATGGGAAAAAACTTAAGCCTTATTAATACTGATAAAAGATAACTAAGATAACATCAATAATGATCAACCTGTATGACTACTGCCCCATCTATACAAAATCTTTGTGCATAACACTTGGACATGAATTGAGAACATCCTCGAAGAGGTTATTAAGAGGAAATAAGTAGACTTTCACAAGCAATGTTCAACAATGTAACATTTTTATTATCTCCCAATTAACTAAATAATGGAGAGTAACAGTATCAAATTCAGATATAAATGAGGAATGCAGAGTAAAATGGGGCTTAAAGGATAGTCTGAGATAAAAGAGAGAAAGAAAAGAAAAAAAGGGGGAAGGAAGGAACCTAGTCAGTGAACTCCAAGTTAACTGGGCAGCTTCCAGCCATCAAAATATGCCTTCTTTTGGAGAGGAGAGGGAGAGGGAGAGGATCAACTGAGTTCCTCAACTGACTGGGTCCCCATTCAGGCAGCTGGGACTACTCACAGGCTGTGTTTGTCCTTTGTTTTAGAGGCTCAGATTGAATGTCAATAATAACTGTTTCTCTTTTGACCAGCAACCTTGAGGGTCTTCCTTTCCCAATTTGAATTTTTTTTTTAATTAAAGGGGCCATCCCTTGACTCACTTCACTAAAGAGTGTTACTTCACTCAAAGGGAGAACCTGATAAGTCCTTAGCTTGAAAGGGCCAAGGTCTCCTATTGCATCCTGAGCCATCTCTAGTCATCTTGACTATCCAGCCCCTGGATGCTTTGGCTCTGGAGGAGAAAGTGAGGCAGGTGACCTTCCTCCTTCAGAGGACATGGGATTTATAGAATCCCACAAAACTAGGAAAAATTGATAGCCAAGTAAACAGCTGCTTTGAAAGTCCATGTCTGTCATTAAAATAAGGTGAGTGGTAGTGGTATAAAATAAAAAAAGAAAAATCATTGGATTTGATAGAATAAAATGCCTCCTTATAAGCCTTTACAAAAAGAAATCTTCTATCCACAATTAAGATGATTCAGTGGGTTTTTTTTGGAAGACATAAAAACAGAAATAACCCTGTCTAACAACCTTCTGATAATAAACACCAGATGAGGCTCTGGTTTATACTAGTGTGATATAGGAGATCCAATGTGGGAGTCCATGTTGAGGAATTATTCCATGTGTATGGTGAAGTCCACCAGAGTCTGATGTTTGGTGATGACATTGTGTTAATTGAATCAACATCCAAGATGCTGCAGAACCTCCTGAAAAAATCTTTATTCACTCAAAGTAGTTTGACTTTTCCATCTGCTAAGAAAAGACCAAATTGATGAAAATTTATGTTATACTGATTTCAACAAGTACTTTGAGATACTTGATAGAACTTATCTGCTAGCATGGCTGTCTCCTCGAAGGTACAGTGGACCAAGTGGTATTTGTTACCACTCTCTCTCACTCCATTTATCTCTGGAGATTTAATCAGTTCCATTTTCTTACAATTAGCTCAGTTTTTTAGCTTAGGTTCAACGTAAGTGACCTGTCAGATCCACATGGTTTCCTCTTCTGCTACTAGAGTACAATCATAATTGCTCATTCTCCCTCCTCCAAATTATGAATATTCCTAAAATTTTAGCAGATGTTTGGCTCTATGAGCTAATTTAGATTTAGGTCTATCTCTAGCTAAGCCTTGGCCTCTTTATGTTTCAGGCAAAAATTCAGGATCATGGAAATGTTTAGGTAAAAAGAAGTGAGCACAGTACATTACAATATCTTACCGGACAAGCACAGGGAGGGGTAGTTGGAGAAAGAGCAAGTAACTGGAGACTAAATAATGTAATCCTAAAGGACTGGAGTCACTTGGTGATAAGTTCTTTGGCAATGGTGATCTACTAAATGAGAATTTCTAGCTCTCATTCCTGGGTAGTCCCTTCCCACTTCTGTAAGAGCAATGGCAGAGGGGCAGGAAGAAAAAAAAAGGTAAAGGATGCTAGGGATCACAGGTTTCAGATAATTCATAAACATTAACTTCATTGGTGATGGTGGGATAATTGTCCAATGAGTTACAAGTGTATTTTCTCCCAGAAGAATTGAGTTCTAACCTTTGCCTTGTAATGAGACAACTAGGTAATAAGTGGAAAGAATGCTGAGCCAGAAGTCAGGAAGACTCAAGTTTGAATATTGTCTCAGACACTTAATAACTGTTTCACCCTGGGTGAGTCACTTAATTTTTGCCTGCCTCAGTTTCCTCAACTGTAAGAGGAGGATTATAATTGCACCTACCTCTCAGGATTGTTGTGAAGATCAAATAAAACATTTGTAAAACACTTAGCACAGTGTCTGACACATCGTAACTGCTTAATAAATGGTTGTTCCCTTCTCCCCTCCTCTCCCAAAGGAAATCAGAAGAGAAAATTAAGTTTAATCCAAATGGAAGGATGGCTCACAATTTCTCCTTGGAGAGAGACAAGGAGTTGGTTTTACTGCCTTTCTAAAAACAACAAGAAAAACCATTTTATGGGCCACTAGGAAGTTTTGTTTTTGGCTGCTTATAATCAATGCTTGAAAAAGGAGTACCTTGAAAATAATTCCAACTTATGTGCCAACGTCTGTTGTAGAAGATAAGGTGGCAGAGAGATTCCACAGATAACTCAATAAACCTCTCAAATTAATGTATACTTTGATACTTAATGACTTCAGTGTAATAGTGAACATGGGGAGGCTGTTGAAAAATAGATTGAAAGACATAGCTCAGGTGTAAGAAATGAAAAAAAGGCTAATAGACAACAGAGAAAAATCATACCTATTCACCTCCACCAGATGGACTCTTCCTTTGAGAAGACAGTTGTAAATTTGCAACACAGCAAATTAAGTCACAGAAATAAAATTAATTCCATAATAATAGAGAGAAAACAATTATTTAATGATATGGGTATCATTGCAAATCAGCTATTTGTGTACAGTAAGATCAGTATGGCATAGTGGAAAAAGTAATGACTTTGGAATCACAGGGCCTGGATTCAAACCCCACTTTCTGATGCTTATTTCCTGTATGACTTTGGGCAAAGCATCTAAACTCCCTGGACTTTAGCTTCTGTATCCGTAAAATAGAGATTCTGTCCTCTGATGTATGTTCTGTATCTGGGATTCTATGATCTTATGATCAGAAACTTGTTATGTACCAAAATAGAAGAAAGAACAAAAAATAAGATCTGGCACACAATTAAGGAATTCTGATTTGACCTATTTATGCAAACTGTTGTTGGTGACAGATAGGAAATGAATGAAAGAATAGATAGTGACTAAGACTGTCATCATTTCTCAAGGAAGCTTAACTGACATACAATAATCAGGTTAACAAAGAGCCTAGAGAAAAGAGCCCTTAAATTCCCGTTAGTCAGCAAATATTTGATCTCCTTACCAAATAGAATGATATAACAAGCAAGAGAAATAGTAATTCAAAATACAAATTCATTGTTAAAAGTTTAATGAAGAAAATCTTGGGACATTTTAAGATTTATCTTACAAAACAGTCAGTAGCATTGAAAAGAAAAACCAGTTACCTCAATACCTGGGGACTTCCTTCTCCCAAGTTGCTCTAGCTCTGGACTCATATAGAACTGGTTCAGTTTTGGAGGAGTCTGATCTCAAAGACAGGGATTTGGAAATCTACTGAACTTTCTATCCAGAATAGAAATCTGGGATGGTGATGGTGGTGGTGGTGGTGGTTGAGAGGAATGGGACACTGAGCAGTACTGGGCATGGGCATATCTTGTTCTGTGGAGTTGAAGCTGGGCAGAACAGCAAAAATAGTATGAGCAAAGTAGTGTGAGCTGAAAGTCCAGTTTCTATGCTCTCTAAAGGAAGGCACTGGGAGGATTTTTGTTATTCTGATCTCCAGTCCTCCCATCAGAGGGGAAAAAAAGCTGAGGGAGGCTTGAGTTGGCAGTATGGTGGTGAAATAAGAAGTTTAATCTGGGAGATGAGAGAGGAATTTTCATATATTCTAGGTGATGGACAGAGTAAACAAAAAAAACCCCAAAAGTAAAAAAGAAAAAACAAAAAACCCCCAAAAAACAAAATAAAAACTCAAAACAAACAAAAAAAATTCTTTAGGTGCCATGTTACATACCAATCCAAGCAGTGGATAGTCAGGAAGACCTGGATTTAAGTCTTACTTCCTATATGTACTGCATATATGACCCTGGGCTAGTCATTTAATCTACCACTGCCCCCAAGCAACTCTCAAAGACAGAAAAAAAATGTCCATCTACATTAGTAGAGACAATTTTCAGTGAATATGTTACACATCTCTTTTGAAACATAAACTCTTTGAGGACAGGGAGTGTCTCTTGCATCTGTGTCCTTTGCACCTAACCCAGTGTTTGCACATAGCAGTTTTTTAATAAACACTGTTTGGTTGTTCAATAGAAAGAGGAGAAGTCAGAATTCATTAGGGGAAATTGTTCATTGCTTCAAATGACCTCAAGGAAAGGCCTATTTTGAATACATCAGCATTCTTATAGTAATTCTATAATTCTACAAGTCATGGAATACTGTACCCTCTGAAGAATTAAAGTTGTGTCTCACCTAAAGGATGCTGGAGAGGGTCATGGTAGGTATCAGTAAATTACAGTATTATTACCAAAGAATTGCATGGGAAAAGTGATGTTAGGATCATCTTCAAAGAACTGTATGATTGGAAAAGGAAAGTGAGTCAATCATGTTGGGAGGCAAGGGATGGATAGCTGCTAAGTTTCATTGCTATCCGTCTTGATACCGTGTCAAGAGATTTAGAGGAAGGCCATTGTAATGGGTATAATTCTTACCATAATGGTATAAACTTTAAATGGAGACTTTTCTAGTTGGTGGAAGAGGTGAAGAAAGAAGGCCAATGGAAAATTGAAGTTCACTTAGTGCCATTTTTGCATTTGACTAGTTTTTCAAGATGTAAATTGGTGTGTTACTATAACAAGAAGATGCCTCTTACGTAAGTAAATACATTTCACTAGAAATATATTTAGGCTTTGAGTTATTCCAGGACACTAGTACATGAACAAGGATGAAAGTGTTTTCTTTTTGTCTGTCTCATAGTACAGTGCTATTTATTTTGGTTAAGCCTGCATGATTTATAATAATTGTTATAGTGTTACAGTTGTTTTTGTGTATTACTGTATACATAACAAGTATGCAGTGCTTTAAGGTTTGCAAAGTGTGTTGCCTACATTGTCTTGTTGGGATATCACAACAATCTGTGAGGTAAGTACTGTTATGGTTATTTCCATTTTCCAGTCAAGAAATGGAAACACAGAGAGTTTCACAGGTTTGCCCCAGCTATTCCAAGTCTACCAGAAAAAACTCTCGCACACTGTGGGCATTACTGTGCACAGAATTCTCCTGGTTCTGCTCCTTTCGCTCAGCATCAGATTATATAAGTCTTTCCAAGCCTCTCTGAAGTCTTCCTGTTCATCATTCCTTATAGAGCAATAGTATTCCATTACATTCATATACCATAATTTATTTAGCCATTCCCCAATTGATGGGCATCCCCTTGTTTTCCAGTTTTGGGCTATCACAAAGAGTGCTGCTATAAATATTTTTGTACATGTGGGACCCTTTCCCATTTTTATGATTTCTTTGGGATACAGTCCTAGAAGCAATATTGCTGGGTCAAAGGATGTGCATATTTTTGTAGCCCTTTGGGCATAGTTCCAAACTGCCCTCCAGAATGGTTGGATCAGTTCGCAGTTCCACCAACAATGAATTAGTGTTCCAACTCTCCCACATCCTCTCCAACGTTTATTACCTTCCTATTCTGTCATGTTAGTCAATCTGATAGGTGTGATGCAGTACCTCAGAATTATTTTGATTTGCATCTCTCTAATCAATAGTGATTTAGAGCATTTTTTAAATAAAACTATAGATATCTTTAATTTCTTCCACTGAAAACTGCCTGTTCATATCTTTGACCATTTATCATTTGGGGAATGACTTGTATTTTTGTACATTTGACTCAATATTATTGCATTATTTTCCAAATAAGCACACAAAACACGTTATAAAGATCAGCAGTCAAGTCTTAACAGGTCTTAACAAGCAAGTGTTAGCAGGTGAGTATGTCATTCTTTGTTGGGATGTCCAGCATACATCAGTAGGAATGTGTGTGTAATGACTTGTTTATAAAATGATACTACACAGTTACATGATACAATATTGTCTCATCAAAATTTCAATGCAGGAAAAAACCACAGATTTATAGTTAATTATTAAACTTAAAACTTCATTTAAAAATTATTTTTTAAATGGTGCCAATTAAAAGAATACCATTAAAGGGTGAAAGTAAATTTCCAGGGGGTGCTGAATAATTTTTTTTGAAAAGGGTAAATAGGCCAAATAATTTTGGGAACCTCTGTTCACAGAACAAATTCAACCTTCTACTCTACTTTGTGTTGTGTCGATTGGGCCCAACAGCAATGTAAGACCTAGATTCACTCCACTAAGAGGCTTATAATCAGGGGTGCTCTGATAAATATTTAATAACCAGACTATTAAAATATATATTATTATAAAAATATTATGCATGACATACTCTTACTTTTAATCTTAATTATTAACATTTTCTCTATTGTTTTCTTAAGTCTAGACTATCAACAAAGCAATAAATCAAGCCCTGATTTATAGTTTTTGCTAATTTCGGAAGTGTATATACTCACTCTCAGCTGGCTCAAGCTTACCCCTGCTTTTACCCACAGAGGCCTTAGGAGAATGAAGCTAATATAAAAGAAAGAGTGCTCAAATTAGAATCCAGAGACCTAGATTCAAGCATCTTTGAAATTAGCTAGCCTCACTTAACTAAACTGTCTACCTCACCAGATCATTGGGGGGGATGCGGGGGTGAAGAAATGAATTATAATCTTAAATGTTTATGCGAATGTGGTTTATTATAATTTGGAGGATTTTATGTAGCCATCCATGTTGAAAATCTCCCTTTTCCTCAAATGTCTTTTCTGCCTTACCCCTACAACTCTTCCCCAACTGTAGCTTTCATGGTGGCTAAAATTCTTATATTAGTTCCAACATGTAGGTGATGTTGTTAAGCAGAGTTGGCTACATAGGCAAGCTACTTTCTCTTTGTGATGTCCCCATGTTTGAACTCTGGTCATCTTACTATTTGTCAACTCCCTTTGCTGGTTCTTGTGAGCCAGTTAATCTTTCTTAATCAAAGCCTTATTTTTCCTTCATGTAATGGAGGTCAGGTATATGTGCCGAGTACTTTGAATAGCATCTCTGCATGTGGAGATGGTAAGGACCTGCTTCTAGGAGAGTTGTGATGACATGTAATGGAAGTGCCTTGGACATACTGTACGGACTTGGTCCAGAGTGCTACTTGGTATCCTGGCATTGCAGAGTCTGGGCTTACAGTCAGCTTAGCAGCTATGCCCTGAGGAGCATAGATGGACATTTGGCATTCTAATGCAGAGGCCACTGAGAAAAGGAATCAACCAGCATTGGTGCCTCTTTGAGATGTAAACTTTGGGGGACCATTGTTCTTGTAGAAACAGAACTAAGTTTAGATCAAAGTAGCATAGGACAGACTTAACCCCTAATGTATTGGGAGAGTTGTTTGTGTGTTTATTCATGCAATAACTTTGAAATACATATTCATTTTTAAAAACATGAATGCCTTGGCACATGAAATAATTCAATTTTTTAACTAACTACTATTTTTCAGGTTATGTGCTGCAGGATGGTGATAAAAATACAAAAAAATGTAGTTTCTGTCCTTAGGAAAGTTATATTCTACTGCCTGGAAAAGGGGGGTATACAAGAAAAAAGAAGAGTCCCAGAAAGGTAAGGTAGAAAGGAATGAAACATAAACTTTGGCTTCTTGACAGATTTGTCGGAGGTCAGCTCACCTTAAACTCACAGAAGCCAGAAGAATATTAAGGTCTATTAAGCTTTACTGAATAGAGAGACTGGAGATGGGAGCCCTGATATATTTATTTTCTCAGTGGTGGTGCTTGTTTTGCTCTTGCTGAACTAAATTGTTCCCACCTTTCAGTTTCTCCAGCAGCTATAAAATTACTCTGGTCACTGTGACTGAGTTCTTATTTCTTTCTGTAAACAACAACAGGTATGCTACCTGAATTTCTAGTAATTTCCAGGATCAAACTCTAAATACTCGATATCATTCAATAGGCGAAATTGTAAGAAACGTTTTCTAGTAGCTTTTTTCTAATTTATTTGTCACTACCAGGTCCACTTTGGAACATTAATCCATTAATTTCAACATTCTATTCATATTAAGACAAGGCAAGAATGTGCCTCTAAAAAGCACTTTGTTTTTGATTTAGAAAGAATAATTTCTCAGTGTGGAGAAACCCATAATGTACTTTGAGGTAGGCAGTACCCTAACCCATAATGGCCCTCAAGCCATTAGTTCTAGTTAAAAATTCAGATTTATTTGCCAAGGGAACTGTAAAGGAGAAATGCTTTTTATAGTGTTTATTTTTATTTGTGTTAGTCACTGAAATTTCATCCCCTTCCTTCCATTTCTCTTTATATCTATTCTGCACAAACCTTGACTGCCAGATCACCTCCGTTACTTGCTGCTGAGTTCATACGTCAGTTTTACTTCCCTGTAACCACTGTCATCCCCCTTTTTCTCCCTTAGTCTTTTCTCTCCCTGCAAAAAGTGATGTTCCTAGTAGCTGTTCTCAAGGCAACAAAGAAATGAAGGTCTTAAAACTGACGTGTAATAATAGCTCAGATTTATATAGCTCTTTATGATCTTAAAAAAACACTTTAAGTACATTATCTTGTTTGGTCCTCACAAAAACCCTGTGAGGTAGGTGTTGTCAACATCTCTGTTTCACAGATGAGGATATTGAGGTGCAGAAAGGTTAAGTAACTTGCCTGGGGTCACACAACCAGTAAAATATATGAGGTTGGATTGGAATCCTTGATTCCTAAATTACTTTCCCAATGGATAGCAACAAATACCAATGAATGATTAAAGGGATAGCATGAAAAAAATGTGAAGGAAGGTGACTTAGCAGTACCAGGTCTCAAACTGTATTTCAAAGTAATGATTATTACAGCCATCTGGTACTGACTAAGAAATAGAGTGGTGGATCAGCGACTTTGATTAGGTACACAACACACAGAAGTAAATGGCCATAGTAACCTAGTGTTTAATAAATCCAAAGATTCAAGATTTGGGGACAAGAAGTTACTATTAGACAAAAATTACTGGGAAAATTGCAAAGCATTTTGGCATTAACAATGTAGACACCAACATTTCAGACAATATTCTGAGTTAAGGTCAAAATGGGTACACGATTTAGGGTGATATTATAAGCAAATTGGGAGAGCATGAGATATTTTTCATGTCAGATTTATAGATAAGGGAAGAATTTATGCCCAAACAATAGATAGAAAATATTACAGGATGTAAAATGTATAATTTTGATTAAATCAAATTCAAAAGATTTTGTAAAACAAAACCAACACAGCCAAGAAGAGGGAAAGCAGGAAACTGGGAAATTTTTTTCTTATAGAAAAAGTTTCTCTGGAAAAGCACTCAAATTTATAAGAATACAAGTCATTCCCAAATTGATAAATGATTAAAGGATATTAACAGTAAGCTTTTAAAAAAATCAAAACTATCTGTAGTCATATGAAAAAATGCTCTAAATCTCTCTTGATCAAAGAAATGTGAATTAAAATAACTGTGAGGTACCACCTCACATGTATCAGATTGGCTAACATGAAAGAACAGGAAAATGAAAAATGTCGGGGGGAATATGGAAAAATATGTACTGTTGGTGGAGTTGTGGACAGATCCAACCATCCTATTTATGAGAAAGTAATTAAGAACTATGCCAAAAGGGCATACCCTTTGACTCAGCAATACCACTATTCTGTCTGTACCACAAAGAGATCAAAGGAAAAGGAAAAGGACCTGTGTGTAGGCATTTTTTTTAAGCAGCTCTTTTGTTGGTGGTAAACAACTGGAAATTGCAGGGATGCTTATCATTTGGGGAATCAGCTAAACAAGCTGTGATATATGGTTGTGATGGAATACTATTGTGCTATAAGAAATGATGAGAAGGATATTTTCAGAAAAACATAGGAAGACTTATATGAACTGATGCAAAGTGAAATGAAAAGGACCAGAAGAACATTGTAGACAGTAACAGCAACTATTCTTAGCAATGCAATGATCCAAGAGAATTCCAAAAGATTCATGATGAATAATGCTATTCATTTTCAGAGAAAGAATAGATGGAGCCTGAAAGCAGATTGAAGCATATTTTCTTTAACTTTCCTTTTATCATTATTGGTTTTTTGATCCTGTGTTTTCTTTTGCAACATGGTCAATATGGAAATGTTTTGCATTATTGTATAATCTATATCAAATTTCTTGTCTTCTTGAGGAAGAGAGAGGGGAGGGAGAGAAGAAAGGAAAAAATATAGAATTCAAAATTATTTTGAGAAAAGGAATATTAAAATTTGCATTTATATGTAATTGAGAAAATAAAATAAAAACTAAATGTATAGCATATTATAGTGGGAAAAGATGTTGGACTTGAAGTCAAGAAGATCGAGGTTCTCCTCTGGACTCACTACCCTGCTATGGGATGTTGGAAAAACCCTCCCTCCTTCTGGACCTCATTTTTCTCATCTGTAAAGGGATAAAGTTGATTTTGAGTGATCCTTTTCAACCTTAAATCCTGGAACCCTATTTCATCAGAAGGCAATGGATAGTATAAAACAAGCCAAAAAAGGAAAATTTTCCCTTAATTCATGTCTACAAATAGAAATAATGAAAAAAGTTGAATTCCTTGTTTTCTAAAGTCAAAAGTTAAGAAACAAACACAATTTAAAGACCTTTTTTTGCATGTTTGTGGCAAACTAAGAAGTTGGCATGTTTCCTGCATTGCTGTCTTTAGTTTCAGTTGGCTCACCTTCCTATGTGATCATAGGCAAATTTTGATTTGAGGCATGTATAAAAATGTTAGTTCACAAAAGGGATTTTAAATTACAGCAGTTTTCTGGAGGGGGGGGGATAATTGTATTATAATCACTATTGTGGTGGTAAAGAAGTGAAAAAATGAATTATATTTTAAAAGTAAGAATCATTTAAATCACATCATAGGTTTTATTTTTCTTTTTTTCAGAGAAGTGTAGGAGAGACATCAAGGGTCATAACAAAATCCAAAATAGCCTAAAGAGTTCAGGTTCCCATCCCTGGAATTTAAGATATTTTTCAGATTTAACATCCTATGATTCTATAAATAAAAAAATATAGGAATGGCTATAATAGGGCTTCATTTGGTCCATCCATCCCAGTTTTCTGTTGCTAATAGAGCAATAGAATTCTAAATAGAACAACAAGAATTCCAAAAGAAATGCAATAGGAGGGCATGCTTTTCTAAAAGAAGGATATATCAATAATCTTATTTTAATCATTATTTTTATTTTTTAAATTGGTTGATTCATTTTGTTTTGATACAACCCTTTCCAATAAATATACAAGCAAGCCCCTGACTTGATGACAATGTATTGAATGCCAGCAGAAAGGAGATGTCCTTTAACTTCAACCAGACATTATTAACATTGAATCATCACATTTGACCAGAGTTTTGTTGCCTTTCATTATTAACTTTATATTATTGTAATCATTGTGAATATTTTTCTTAGAGCTCTGCTTTCATCAATAATACTTTGATAGATCTTTTAAAAGGAAACCAGACTTAAGATTATTAATATTCAGTCATATAAAGATAATAGTAGGATCCCTTAGAGATATAGAAAAGTACTGTACCTCCTATACATAAACTCTAATGTATAAATGTCTCAGGTATCTGTCTTTGACCCTTTGTTATCTGACATTTTTTTCCATGACTTGGAAGAAATATCGATGAGTTAATCAAATTTGCAGTTAACACAAAATTAACACAATACCTAACATATTGGATGATAGCATTCAGATCCAAAAATGTCTCAACAGGCTAAAATGTTGGACTGGATCCAAAGATGAAATTAGCAAATGCAAATGTAAGGTCCTACACTTGAGTTCAAAAAATAACTTCCTGTGTGTAAGATATGAGAGACAAGAAAAGGTCTGAAAAAGATCTGAGGGTGTTAGTGGTCTGCAAACTCAATATGAGCCAAGGTCATGACAGTGTCTCTAAAAAAGTCAATCTTACATCCTACTGAGAGACCCAGAGAAGGGAATATTTTATAATTGTATAATATTTTGTGATTGTTATTTATTATACTATAATTATTAATATATAATTATATATTGTATAATTGTTACATTGATATTCTTTTCTTTCTTATCTTTTTTTATATTTTTGGTATCAGTGTTACTAATCTTCCAAAATTCTTTCCTCCCTCCCTTCCCAAAAAAGTGCAACAAATAAAGGGCTATTTAGCATCCCCTCTGAGGCTACTTCTCAAGCCCTATTTTCTTCTGTAGGTTAGTTACTTTTTCCCTCATTTTTCTAAAGTTAGTCCTGAGTCTTATGAGTCTCTCACTTGCCTAATCCTCATTAATTACCAGTTAGCTAGTCATAGTTAATTAGTTTCTAGTTAGGAGTAATTACTGAGATGGTGCAGTAAGAACATGGTTATGCAACTGCAAAAGTCTGAGACACGATTTCTGACAAGTACCTACGTAATCCGGGGCAAAGTGGGTTCAAGCTTAGAACACGTTTCAGAGGAGTAACTCTCATGTCCTGATTATTTGAAGTTTTTTTCTCCCTTTATGGAATCACCATGAAGTCTCCATGAAGTATGTGTGGCTCTCTCAGGATCTCAGAAAGTTGATAAATCCAGAGGATGTCTTCCATGGTGGGTCTAGTTTGTCCCTTGTGCAGATGATGCTGTCACCCACTGCTCCCAACTCAGGTGGGAAGCCCAAATCCTCCTTTTAGAGGTCACAAGGGGGATGACAGGGTGGTTTGCCTCATTTCACTCCTCCTCCATCCTTTGCTTCCTTCTGTACAGGTATAAGTATCTGCTCCTCAGACAACATCCAAAGCTTAACTACTGAAATAGTTAGTTGCAAAATTCATATTTGGAATTGCCTTCTCTGATAACATAAACTTTTCTTCAACCAATATCAATACATTTTCTCATCTGTCTTCATCCAATGGCTCCAATTACTTCATTCTTTGCAACTTGATTAACTAGGTTGTTTTCAGATAATTTATTTCTTGATTGATCACATATTGATTCTCAACTCCATGGGCCTTGACTTCACAGAGACTTGAAGACAGATTTTCCAAGACTATCCATGAAGGAGAAAAAAACTCTTTCTCTTTCTCTCTCTCAACCACTATCTCTTCTCAAAGTTCGGCCATTTGCCTCCTCACTTTTTTTTTTTTAAAATAACTACAAGGAGTAGTTAAGATTGTGAATTTAAGCTACATGGGACATGATTCCTGCTCCCATTTATGGGATTTATCACCCAGGTTCCACAATTCTTGGGTAACTGGATACCAAGCAACCACTTCAGGCCATTCTGGCATTTAGAGTAGTTTCTTTCTCTTAATTACCACCTCTCTCCAACAGTCAGGGAATGATGCCAGGGCTGCTTGACTATGACAATCTGTTTTGGGCAGAAACTTCAATCTGTTCTTTCTTTCTTTCTTTTCTTTTTTTTTTCTGGTTCAATCAAGCTCTCAAATTATGAGGATCAGCTTTACCCTCTGTGGATAGAATGGTAGTTACATGGAATATATGTAGAGAGCACACAGTTCCTAGAACCTTCTTCCCAATGAACGTGTATGTTGATTCCCTTAGCAAAAGACCCTCACCTATTTAGCTGGGCAAAGAAGTCTAGGAGGGTAAGGTAGGATAATACAGACATACATACGTACACACACACACACATACAATATACATTATATATTGCATACATTTATGTATGTGTATGTATATATACATATATTTATGTGTGTGTATGTATAGGTGTGTATATATATATTTATGTGTGTGTGTATGTGTGTGTGTGTATGTGTGTGTGTATGTGTGTGTGTGTGTGTGTGTATGTATGTATGTGTATACTCTGGAGCAGAAGTTTCTTACTATTAGATGGTTTTTGCCTTTGGGTAGTATTTACCTCCTGTGACATTCACCTAAGAAGTGTTGCTTATCAATTAGAACTGCAAATCAGTGACCCAGTTGTAGAGTACCACATTCACCAAAGGAGCATTATTTTCCCTGTCTTCCAAAGTTCTTTCAATACTGTATTCCTATCTTTTGTCATTTTCTGCCAGTTTGCTAGGTATGAAGTGAAACCTCGAAGTTGTTTCAATTTGCATTTCTTTTATTATTAGTGATTTGTAGTGGGAGTTTCCATTCTTAATGTTGAAGTAGGATGGAGTGGGTTTTTAAAAGGAAGTACATAATACTGCCTTTTGAGTTATTCATCCATTTTTTCTTTAATTTGTTGATGCCTTTTGTTTTTCTGTCACAGTCGTTTCCAAATATTCCCCTTCCTTTCTCTCCTACTCACTGACCCTTCCTTTGCAAAAAAAACCCAAAAAACCAAAAAACCAAACCAAAACAAACAAACGAAAAATCCCATAAAATAATTTAGCAAAACTAACATATCATCTTTGTCTGGCAGCATATGTATCAATCCCTACCCAGAATGCTTTCTGTCCACTTGTCTGACATAAGAAGGGAAGCTTGTTTTTTCTCATCTCTTCTTTGAGACCAGCCGTGGTTATAATTACAATTTTCAAATCCACTTTGTTTTCCTTTTTTTTCATATAAGTGTGGGGGTTGATTGAGTAAATCAACCAAATCATCCTCACCAATTTAAAGTGACAGGATGTTATGCCCTCTTGCATTAACTAGGAGCAAAATGTCTCTTTTAAAAGAATCATTGACTTCAGACTAAGTACAAAAGAAAAATTGGATAATTTCAGATGTCTTTGAAAGCCATTAGATTTTTTGAAGTAATGTTGCATAGGAAGTACAAATTAGATATAGACCACCATCTTATACAATATGCCATAATAAATTCAAAATTGTCATATGTCCTGGATATTAAAGATCATCCAATCAAAAACTTAGAAGAGAGCATGATCAGGTCCATTTCACAACTATGACTGGGGAATGAATTCTTAACCAAAAGATAAAGGTAATTCCAAATATATAATTGATAACTTTAATTACATGAAATTAAAGAGCTTTTACATATATAACAATAATGCAATTAAGATAAAATGGGAAGTCTTCAACTGGGAAAAATCTTTGCATTGAACATTTCTGATAAGGGACTGATATCTAAGTGATTTGAACAACTGATAGAGACACACAACCAAAAGTTTTCTCTTAAAAATAAGCTGGGAAAGGATATGAATAAACAAGTTCTATTATTATCATATAAAAGAATATTTGGAATCAATGGTATCAAATTCAAGTAGAAACGGGGGTCACTTAACAGTATATAAGGATCCTTGCTGGCTGTATTCTGATCTAGAAAAGAACTTATTAAAATTATCTATTATATTGCATTTTATTTCTTTTGTTAAATATTTTCCAGTTTACATTTTAATCTAGTTCCTGCAGCAAATAGTTGGCAGAAAGTGTTACCAGCTGCCTCATTTGATACCTCTGTTCTGCATCCCTACAAATGAAAACATCTGTGGAGTTTGACTTACTCTAGTTGCTTCATTTTGTGGAACTTTTTTCTTTTTTACTTATGTGGTTTTTATTCTTTATTATAAGGGGTGACTTTTTGGCAGGGAAAGGGAGAAGAGATAACATAGAATTAAACAATATGAAGACGAAATAAAAGTAAATAATAAAATATAAAATCAGTAAAATTATTTTAAAATTAAATGTTCATTGAGTGAATGCATCTCTCAGAGTGGAATTTCAGCAGAATGAAAAGCTAGTGTTTATGATCATTTTGGTCTGTGGAGGCTTTCCAACACTTCTCAAATCACAGCATCTATTCAGTTCTTTAATTTGGTCTAAGGCTTGCTCTGAGACTGCCCACTGCCAAGAGGCATCATTGGGCTATCTCTTAAATTATAGAAAAATCACTTGAGACTGGTGCTTATACACAGATGGAAGAAACAATGAAGAAGGTAGATGGCATTACTATTCATATTCAAGAGTGAGTAGTCCTGTTGGCTAGAAGGTTAGGTTTTCTTGAAGATTTTTCTGTGTTTTCCTTTGATACTTGGATGAATCTGTGAGCTTATAGATGTAAGTACCCCTTCCATGGGTCCAAATTGTATTCTGTCTTCATCTTCTCATCTGATGTAATTATTGTCTATAACCTTCCATAAATATTTCATAAAAGTTACCCAAGGGGTGGAGACTTTCCTTTAGGTCTTTCACATTTTATGAATACCAGTGAAATACAGTCTATTCACCTGCCCAAATACTACCCTCTCACTCTCTTTTTTGGTATTGCATATCCCTGACAAAATTACATAACTTCTTACATGCAAATCATCATTGATAATAGTGCTGCAGCCTACTTCTATCCACCATCTGTCTTTCCATTACCCTTTGGAACACCTGTGATTGTAACTTTTCTGAAGTTATTCTCATACTATATAATTGATTCAAATCTTGGGAATCCGGGAAGTGTACATTTTCTTTTTTTATCCATTTTGTTAATTTTTCCCTTTCTGGTTAAGACAACATACCTCCCTCAGAAATAGTTGCATAGCAAACCCAAAACAATTGAATACACCCTCAAAAAAATAGTACAATGACTATAAGCAGTAGGTAGAACCTAATTAATGTGGAGGTTGAGGAGAGGGGCTTTGTGTGAAATGTTTGCATGTGAATTTAAATGCCTACTGGATAATATTAAGATTGGCCAGGTAATAACAATTGTAATTAGGGGAGGGAATGAGGGAATAAGCATATACGTAGAACCCATTATGTGCATTCCCATTTTACAGTTGAGGAACCTGAAGCAAACAAAGATTAAGTGACTTGTGCAAGGTCGCACAACTACTAAGTGTCTGATGTCAGATCTGAACTCAGGTCTTTCTGACTCTAGGTGCAGCACTCTCTCTATGTTGCCACTAGCTACTTCTAGTTAAACTATAAAATGGGTAAAGGCATGAAGAAGTTTCCTGCTTTCAGGCAAAAGCAGATTCAGAAAGAAATCTATTCTTACTATCTATGTGGGTAGGATTATTACTATCTTTTAAAATATCTTTCTTCTGGCAATATCAAGGAATTAATGCCTCCGTTGTAATAATAGTATTCTCCATTGTAATAGAAACACCTATGTAGTTCTAATTATAGTACTTTGAATTTTAGAGAGTGAACTTCCCTTTGAACACATAGCTATTTAATCATTTCAATTGTGTCCAACTCTTTGTGATCCCATTTGAGGTTTTCCTGGCAAAGACGTATTGGAGTGGTTTGCCATGTCTTTCTTCAGATAATTTTAAGCATGTGGAAACTGAGGCAAACAGGGTTAAGTGACTTGCGCAGGGTTACACAGCTAGTAGGTAAATGAAGTCAGATTTGAACTCAGGAAGATGTCTTCCTGACTCTAGGCCCAGGCATTCTATCCACTGTGCCACCTAGAGACCCTTTGATCCTTTACCCTCTGATACTTTCTACGCTTCCAAACTACAAGCATTTTAAGTTTTTTGGTGGTTTTATTTTTGGATTGTTTATAAATTCTCATTTAATTCATATCTTTGAAAATATTTTCCCTCCACATATGTGATTGATCATCACTCGTCATGCATGTCTGAATCTGTATGTTCACATGTAGGGGGAGAGTTCAAATGTAAGATACCAATAATTGCTATAAATACACAGATTTTTAACTAGGTTAGAGGCTTAAACCTCTACCTAAAACACTGAGGACTTTTCCCTAAGTAGAGGTTTCCTGAACTGAAAGTAAGAAGACCATATGTGTATGATTTTACTAAGTACCTATTCATTAATTATTAAACTAATATTAAATTAAATATTGTTATTGATAAATTCCTAAATTGACAATTTAGGGGAGCTATGTGGCTCAGTGCATAGAATGCTGGGCCTGGAGTTAGGAAGACCTGCATTGAAATCTGGCATCAGGTACTTACTAGCTGTGTGACCCTGGACAAGTCACTTAACTCTGCTTCAGTTTTTTCCTCTGGAGAAGGAAATGTAACATGAAAAGTAACATGAACTTCTGGTAATCATATTTCACATGAGAAGTAGTGTTATTGGGAGTGGTGGCAGACTCCCATAATCTGGAGAAGGAAATGGTCAACCACTCTATTATCTTTGAAAAAAAAACAACTCAAAACAAACCCAAATGAGATCATAAGGAGTGAGACACAATAGAAAAAAAATGACTAAATCAACAACAAAATTGACAGAGACACCCTTGTAAACTGCAATAATTCACCCATTTGCTAAAGGGTAAATCATAAACTGTCTTAGACTAAGTGTGCTTTAGCAGATTAAACATAGCAACTAAAGGGAAAATCACATTCTTGGATTGCCCATTGGGAGGAGAATGGTATGCTCTTTCTAATCTTTCTAGAATTATGGTGCATTAGGTAGAGAACTGGTTGTTGTTGTGTTTGCCCTTCATTCTCAGAGAGAATTATGACATCAAGATGATGACATGACTTGCAACTGACTTTGATTTGAAGGAGGGAGGCTCTGTGCAAGGTCACCAGCCTCACTTTCTCCTCCAGAGCCATCTGGATTCAGTGACCTGATATTCATCAGGATGACTGGATCTGGCGCAGGATGCAGTGGGAGACCAAGGTCCTTTTAGGCTAACTTCTTATCACATTTTCACTTTGAGTAAGACACCCTTTTAATGAAAAGACTTCTTTAAGTAGTTCTTCAAAGGATGGCCCCTTTAATAAAAAAAAAAAAACTGGGAAGGGAAGACCCTCAGGGTTCCTGGGTAAAAGAGAAACAGTTCCTATAACTGTACTTGAAGCATGGAACACCATGTCTGGAGTTCCCTCCCTCTTCCCTTCTGCCTGCTGACTCACCTTGCTTCCTTTAGGTCTCAGCTAAAGTCCCACCCTCTGAGAAATCCTTCCGCATCCTCCTTAATGCTAATGTCTTCCCCCAAGATTATTCTGATTTATCTTGTATATGTCTGTCTGGTTTGCATGTTGTTTTCTTTGTATTTTGTCTTCCACCTCCATTAGATTGCAAGCTCCTTGAAGGCAGAGACTTATTTTTGTCCTTCTTTGAATTCCCATGCTTAGTACAGTGCCAGGAACATAGGAGGAACTTGTTGACTTGACCTGACTAAGTTTAAATCAAACATTTACAAGTGGCAGAGTCAAGAGGGTGGAGAGAAGGCAAGGACTTGCCTGAACTCTCCCCTAAATCCCTCCAAAGATTTTAAATGATACCCTAAAACAAATCCTGGAGTTGCAGAACCCACAAAAGCATGGGGGGAAGCAATTTCCAAGTCCAAGACAACTTAATAGTTTGGCAGGAAAGGGCTGTCACACCTACATGAGAGAGGAACACAGTTCAGTGCAGGCCATGCCAGCATAGATTAGACCCCAGCAAACTAGGAAGCAGGCCTTGGGAGTGAATGAATCAGCAGCTGCTTCTGTAGCTCTTAGTCCATAGATGATAAGGGGGTTGAACAACTGGTCAGAAAGATTTTACAGGGATCTCTTTGTGGGAACTAGGGGCAGGACTCTGTTGCTTTGCCCATACACAGATCTGGGTCATAGTTCTGGGTGGCAGTCCCAGGGCAAGGAGGAGCACCAGCACATCAGAGTTTCAGGCCACAGTGGAGCAGGGTTCCTCATAATAGTCTCAAAGCAGAAAAGAGTGTTTGTGGTTGCTCACCAACCAGACCACAGGTCAGGAGAGTAGTAAACACACTTCTCCTTAGATCATACCACCTTGGAAAAACAGAAAACTTGTAGGCTCCTATAAGTATCTTTGAAAACAGTTGCATATAACCCGTGAAGTTTGGGAAAGTGTAACCTCCATCCTGAAAATAGATCCCCACTTTAGCAAGAGTTAGAAGCTAAGAAATAGGCTGGGAAAATGAGCAAACAACAACAGCAAAAACATTCTGACAATAGAAAGTTACCATGGTGACAAGAAAGATCAAAATAAACAAAAGAAAAAAATAAATCAAAAGGAAACAAAGTCAAAGAAAATGTCAAAGTCAAAAGAAAGCAGAGTCAAATTCCTACACCCAAACCCTCCAAGAAAAATATGTATTGTCTCAGATCATGGGAGAGCTCAAAAAGGATTTTAAAAATCAAGTAAGAGAGGAAAAATTGTGAAGAGAAATGAGAACAATGCAAAAATTATTGCAAAAAAATATGCAACAACTTAGTAAAGGAGACACAAAAAATAGTGAAGAAAATAACATCATAAAAATTAGAATAGGCTAAATGATAAAAGAGGTAAAAATCCAATGAGGAAAAGAATGCCATGCAAAGCAGAATCGACCAAATGCAAAAAGATGTACAAAAATTCACTGAAGAGACCTCCTTAAAAAACAGAATTGGCTAAATGGAAAAAGAAGCACAAAAATTCACTGAATAAAAGAACTCTTTAAAAAATAGAATTGGCTAAATGGAAAAGGAGGAACAAACCTTCACTGAAAAAAATAATTACTTAAATATTAGAATTGAGCAAGTGGAAACTAATGACTCTAGGAGACATCAAGAAACAATAAAACAAAATCAAAAGATTTGAAAAATAAAAGACAATGTGGAATATCTTATTAGAAAAACAACTGAGCTGGAAAACAGATCTAGGAGAGATAATTTAAAAATTACTGGACTTCCTGAAAGTCATGATCAAAAAAAGAGTTTAGATGTCATCTTTCAAGAAATTATCAAGGAAAACTGCCCTGATATTCTAGAACTAGAGGGTAAAATAGAAATTGAAAGAATCCATTGATCATCTGAAAGAGATCTTAAAATGAATACTCCCAGGAATATAGCCAGATTTCAGAGCTCCCAGGTTAAAAAGAAAATATTGCAAATAGCCATAAAGTGACAAGTCAAATATTGTGGAACTACAGCCAGGATAACACAAGATTTAGCAGTTTCTACATTAAAAAATCAGAGGCCTTGGAATATGATATTCTGAAGGGCAAAGGAGCTGGGATTACAACCACGAATCACCTACCCAGCAAAACTGAGTATATCCTTCAGGGGAAAAAATGAACATTCAATGAAATAGAGAATTTTCAAGCATTCCTGATGAAAAGACCAGAGTTGAATACAAAATTTGACTTCCAAATTCAAGACTCAAGAAAAGCATAAAAAGGTAAACAGGAAAGGGAAATCACAAGGGATTTATTAAGATTAAATGTTTGCATTCTTAAATGGGAAGATGGTAAGAACATATAATAAATAAGAACATTCTTATTATTAGGGCAGTTAGAAGGGGTATATATAGACAGAGGGCACATGTGTGAGTTGAATATGATGGAATGATATCTTAAAAAATAAAATTAAGAGGTGAGGAAGAGGAATGCACTGGGAGAAAGGGAAAGGGGGAGATAGAATGGAGTAAATTATCTCATATAAAAGAGATAAGAAAGAGCTATTGCAGTGGACATGAAAGTGGGGGAGGTAGCAGGGAATGCTTGAAACTTAGTCTCATTGGAATTGGCTCAAAGAGGGAATAACATACATACTCAATTGGATATAGAGATGTATCTTTCCCTACAGGAAAGCAGGAGGAGATGAGATTAAGGGAATCAAGATGGTGCTCATAAAAGGGAGAGTGGATTGGGGGAGATAATAGTTACAAACAAAACAAAAAGGGACAGGGTGAAGGAGAGAGAGAGAATAGAATAAATGGTGGGAAATAGAATGGAGGGAAATACTTAACCATGAAAAAAATTTCAAACAAATTTCTCTGATAAAGCCCTCATCTCTCAAATATATAGAGAAATGAGTCAAATTTATTAAAATAAGAGGAGGGGGGAAGAAAAGGAAAAAGGAACAACATAAAAAGTGTACAGTAGAGAACAAAGTCTACAAGGAAACAAAGAAAAGATGGACAGCTTTCAACAAAACACATAGTATCTAATGTAAAGGCTTTCTTGAAATGGAAATCTACTGCTATATATTTTGAATGTTCTCTTTCATTCTGCTCTGCACATAATACTTTTTCTTATTTTATATTTAAGTTTTTAAATTTACATTTATTATGCTTCTTTTTCTTTTTATTATATATTTAAGTTTAGTATTCAAGTCTAAAAAAAAAAAATTGAGTCATTCCCCAACTGACAAATGATCAAAAAATATGAACAGTTTTCAGGTGATGTAATCAAAACTATCTATAGCCATATAAAAAATGCTCTAAATGACTACGTGGTAGAGAAATGCAAATTAAAACAATACTGAGTTATCATTGCATACCTATTAGATTGATTAATAGTACAGAAAAGGAAAAGAATAAATGTTGGAGGGGATATGGAAAAATTGAGAAACTAATGCATTGTTGATGGAGTTGTGAACTGATTTAACCATTATGTTGGGTAATTTGGAACTATGCCCAAATATTTGTATTTACAGATATTTATATCTATTGGATTTATCATGAAAAAAGCTATCCATCCCCAGAGAAAGAACTGATAGATCTGAACTCAGATCAAAGCATACTTTTACAAAAAACTTTCTTTGTTTTTCTTGGGCTTTTATTTTTGTCTATGTTTTCTTTAACAACATGACTAATATGAAAATATGTTTTCCATAATTACACATGTATAACCTATATAAAATTGCTTGCCTTCTCAATGAGGGGAGTGAGGAAGGAGAGATAGAATTTGGAACTCAACTTTAAAGTGAATGTTGAAAATAAGTTTTACGTGTAATTGGGGAAAGATAACATACTAAATTCAAAAAAAGATTAGGGTGGAGGCAAGATGGCAGAGTAGAAAGACACACATATGCAGGGTCTCTCCACACAGCCCATAAAATTCCTGTAGAGAGGGGCTCTCAACAAATTTTGGAGCAGCAGAAGTGGAGAACAACAGAGTGGAGGAGATTTCCAGCCCAGGGTGACCTGAAAAGTCCACGGGAAATGTTGGTTGCACTGGATCAGAGCAGAGCGTGGAGCCCAGCCTTGGCCGTGCAGCACAGCATGACTCTGGGAGGAGGACACATTGGGAGTGGAATCTCCAGTCACAGTAGCAGCTGATCCACTGATCCCTCAAGCCACAGGCATCAAAGGTCAGTGACAAAGTTTTTTCAGTTGGCTGGGAAGGGAGAAGGGCCTTCCCATAGCTCTGGCCTCAGGCAGCAGCTGACCTGCAGAGACCATCAGGCTGGTGGCAACAGTTCTCACAGCAGCTCCTACAGCAGCCCACATACATTGTTGGATTGTAAAAACTCCTGGGGGCACTGAGGAGCTGAATATTACCTCAGCGTTGTGTAGATGTCCTGAGGGAACTGATCTTTATCTCACACCGAATGGCAGCCCTGTCCAACCAGCTTGCCTGAAAATCAGCCCCCAGCACTGACTTAGCAGAACTGGAGGCCAGGTGGCTGTGGAGAGGAAACTCTGCTAAGATTCTGGACACAAAAATCTCTCCCTGCTTCCAGATCAGTGTACACACTTGATTGTGCCACCTTGGAGGAACTGAGATCTTACAGATTCCCAGAGTATACCCTACTCTTGACAAAGGACCCAAAAGTCAAGTAACTGGTTGGGAAAATGCCCAAAAAAGGGAAAAAAATAAGACTATAGAAGGTTACTTTCTTGGTGAAACAGATATCTCCTCCCATTCTTTAGAATGAGGAAGAACAATGCTTACCATCAGGGAAAGACATAAAAGTCAAGGCTTCTGTATCTCAAACATCTAAAATAAATATTCAATGGTCTCAGGCCATGGAAGAGCTCAAAAAGGATTTTGAAAATCAAGTAAGAGAGGTGGAGGAAAAACTGGAAAGAGAAATGAGAGTGATACAAGAAAAGCATGAAAAGTGGGTCAACACCTTGCTAAAGGAGACCCACAAAAATGCTGAAGAAAATAACACCTTGAAAAATAGGCTAACTCAATTGGCAAAAGAGGTTCAAAAAGCCAATGAGGAGAAGAATGCTTTCAAAAGCAGAATTAGCCAAATGGAAAAGGAGGTTCAAAAGCTCACTGAAGAAAATAGTTCTTTAAAAATCAGAATGGAACAGATGGAGGCTAATGACTTTATGAGAAACCAAGACATCACAAAACAAAACCAAAAGAATGAAAAATGGAAGATCATGAGAAATATCTCATTGGAAAAACAACTGATTTGGAAAATAGATCCAGGAGAGACAATTTAAAAATTATAGGACTACCTGAGAGCCATGATGAAAAAAAGAGCCTAGACATCATCTTTCATGAAATTATCAAGGAAAATTGCCCTGGTATTCTAGAACCAGGGGGCAAAATAAGTATTGAAAGAATCCACTGATCCTCTCCTGAAAGAGAACCAAAAAGAGAAACTCCTAGGAACATTGTTGCCAAATCCTAGAGTTCTCGGGTCAAGGAGAAAATATTACAAGCAGCTAGAAAGAAACAATTCAAGTATCGTGGAAATACAATCAGGATAACACAAGATCTAGCAGCCTCTACATTAAGGGATCAAAGGGTGTGGAATACGATATTCCAGAAATCAAAGGAACTAGGACTAAAACCAAGAATCACCTACCCAGCAAAACTGAGTATAATACTTCAGGGGGAAAATTGGTCTTTCAATGAAATAGAGGACTTTCAAGCATTCTTGATGAAAAGACCAGAGCTGAAAAGAAAATTTGACTTTCAAACACAAGAATGAAGAGAAGCATGAAAAGGGAAGCAGCAAAAAGAAATCATAAGGGACTTATTAAAGTTTAACTATTTACATTCCTACATGGAAAGACAATATTTGTAACTCTTGAAAACTTTTTTCAGTATCTGGGTAGTTGATGGGATCACACACACATGCGTGCGTGCGCACACACACACACACACACACACACATAGAGAGAGAAAGACAGAGAGCACAGGGTGAATAGAATAGGATGGGATCATATCTTAAAAAAAGTGAAATTAAGTGGTGAGAGAGAAATATATTGGGAGAAGAAAGGGAGAAATGGAATGGGGCAAATTATCTTTCATAAAAGAGGCAAGTAAGTGACTTTTCAGTGGAGAGAAAAAGTGGGGAGGTGAGAGAAAAAACATGAAGCTTACTCTCATCACATTCGACTAAAGGAAGGAATAAAATGCACACTCATTTTGGTATGAAAACCTATCTTGTAATACAAGAAAGTGAGGGTGAAGGGGTGGAGGGGATGATGGAAGGGAGGGTAATGGGAGGAGGGAGCAATTAGAAGTCAACACTCTTGGGGAGGGATAGGATCAAAAGAGAGAATAGAATAAATGGGGGGCAGGATAGGATGGAGGGAAATATAATTAGTCTTACACAACAAGACTATTATGGAAGTCATTTGCAAAACTCACAGATATGGACTATATTGAATTGCTTGCCTTCCCAAAGGGGATAGGTGGGGAGGGAGGGAGGAAGAGAAGCTGGAACTCAAAGTTTTAGGAACAACTGTTGAGTATTGTTCTTGCATACAACTGGGAAATAAATAAGACATACAGGTAATGGGGTATAGAAATTTATCTTGCCCTACAGGTCAAAAGAGAAGATGGGGATAAGGTAAGGGAGGGATGTTAGAAGGGAGGGCAGATTGGTGATAGGGGTAATTAGAATGCTCGGCATTTGGGGGTGGGAGTAGGGGAGAAATGGGGAGAAAATTTGGAACCCAAAATTTTGTGGAAATGAATGTTGAAAACTTAAATAAATAAATTTTTTAAAAAAAGATTATATCAAACACTTACAAACTCTATAACTATTGGAAAAATCTCCTAATCTGAGTTTCCACTCTGCAAAACAAGGAAGTTGAACTCAATGGCCTTTAAAGTCTTTTCCAGTTCCAAATTTTGCTCCAAAGTTGCTTACTGATAAGAATGAATTCTGATAAAAATCTCTAGTGGTAACTCTTAAGGATACCATCCTTAATGAGTTCTAGATGCTAATGAATAATTTAAGAAGTGAAAATAGAGTCCAAACACTCTAGTAAAAGAACCATCCTTTATGTTTTAGCAATCACTTGTTCTTCCAGGGATCTCATGTTATTCTATAGAAAGCTCTGTAAGGGTACATTTTCACCTCATGGTTATCATTAACACTTGGTAGTATAAGGCTCATAATTTGTAGATGATGAGATAAGGATCATAATTTGTAGGTGCCTTAAAAAAGAAGAGGATGAGTGAAAGGCAGGGGGTCAGGTCACTGTTTATTAAGAAATTACTTTGTTGAAGAAATATAGGAGCTAGAATAAAGAAGAATGGTGGAGAGCATGTAGTTGAATACAGATAAAGGGAGAAACAGAAGAGATACTGTCACAAGAGTGAATTCTAGACTACTTGGACTTTAGGAAGAAAAAGAAGAGCAGTTGAGAAACAGATCTAGTCTGGCATAGAGTAATGGTATATTGTACAGATGAAGGATATCAATTATTTAGATTTCTTTTGGAGTTCTCTTTATGACAAAAGTGGAGTAGCTAAGAATTTCTTGGCTTAGTGTAATAACAATTCTATCCTTCAACAGGTGGAGGGAAAAATGAGAGGAAATGCTATTGTGAATCTGATTCTTATCAATAATGAGATTGTTGAGAAGAACATGGAAGGGAAATTGACTACTCTATCTTAGAATGTGTGACAGAAGTAGTAAACTTATTCATCAAAGGCATCTAGATGGCTCAGTGGAGCACTGCGATTGCAGTCAGGAAAACCTGGGTTCAAATCCAACCTCAGACATTACTAGTTGTGTGACCTGGGACAAGTCACTTAACTTATGTTTGCCTTACCCCAATGGGGAATGAAATAGCAAACAACTCCAGTATCTTTGCCAGTGAAACCCATAGACAGTATGTTCCACAAAGGTCACAAAATGTTCCACACGAATCACAAAGAGCAGGACATGACTGAGCTTGGGTCATGTCCATGGATGAATATTCTTCAGAGCAAATAAACCTAGGAATGATAAAAAAAAAAATAAAAAAAAAAAACAAAAAAAAAAACCTCTCAAGAATGAAATTCTGAAGTAGAAACAATTTCAAAGAGGAGAAAAAGAGAAAAAAATGTCCAAAGATACTAGGATAGAAACACAAAAATTTAAAGCACAATTTAGCTGATTATATATACACACACACATATAGTGTCACATTCATCATAGGGGATTGGAATGCTGAAGTAGAAAATCAAACGATAGTTGGAATAACAGGTTTGTAGATTTGGTCTTGGAGTACAAAATGAAGCAGAGCAGAAACTAATAGAGTTTGGTCAAGATAACTCTCATAGCAAACACTTTTTAAAAACAATTTTAAAAGCATTTCTACTCATGGATATCACCAGGTGGTCAAGATAAAAATCATATTGATTATATAATTTGTAGACAAAAGTGGAGAAGCTCTATGCAGCCAGTTATAACAAGACTGGGAGATGACTGTAGCTTAGATCATGAGCTTCTTATCGAAAAATTTAGACTTAAATTGAAGTGGCAGAATCCATCGCCTTATAAATATGACCTAAATAACAGCCTTAATGCATACAAAGTAGAAGCAATGAATAGATTTAAGGGATTAGATCCAGTAGAAAGATAATCTATAGATCTATGGACAGAGGTTTTCACTATTGTACAGGAAGTAGCAACAAAAATACATTCCAGAGAAAAAGAAGAGCAAGAAACCAAAATGACTGTCTAATGAAGCTTTATAAATAGATGGGGAAAGAAAGAAAGCAAAAGGGAAAAAAGAAAGGGAAAGATATATACAAATTAATTCAGAATTCCAGAGAAAAGCAAGGAAAGATAAGAAGATTTTCTTAAATGAACAATGCAAAGAAATAGAAGAAACCAACACAATAGGAAAGACAAGAGATCTGTTCAAGAAAATTAATGATACCAAAGCAATGTTTCATGCAAAAACTGACATGATAAAAGAAAAAATGGTAGGGACTTGACAGAATTAGAAAAGATTAAGAAGTGGCAAGAATGCACAAAAGAACTATACAAGAACTATACACATAACCATGATGGGGTAGTTACTGACCTAGAGTCAGACATTTTGGAGAATAAAGTTAAGTGGCCTTAGGGAGCATTGCTAAAAAGCCTTCTTAGGCCATTAGAAGTGATGGAATTCCACCTGAGCTATTTAAAATCCTAAAAGGTTATGCTATTAAGTCTTGCACTCAATATACCAGCAAATTTGAAAAACTCAACAATGGTCATCATATTGGAAAAATCAGCTTATGTCCCAATCCTAAAGAAAGGCAATGCCAAGGAATGTTCAAATTATTGAGCAATTGCACTAATTTTACATACTAGCAAGGTTACACTTAAGATTCTGCAATCTAGGCTTCAGCGATATATGAACTGAGAATTATCAAAACATCAGTCTGATTTTTTGAAAAGGCAGAGGATCTAGAGACCAAATTGTCAACATTCTCTGGGTTATGGCGAAGGCAAGGGAGTTATGAAAAAACACCTATTTGTGTTTCATTAATACACTAAATCTTTAACTGTGTGGATCATAACAAAATGTGGCCAGTCCTCAAAGAGGTAAGAGTACCAGATCATTTTATTTGTCTCCTAAGAAACCTGAATGCAGTTCAAGAAGCCACAGTTAGGACTGAACATGGAACAACTGATTGATTTTAGATTGGAAAAAGAGTATTAAAAGGCTGTATATTGTCATCTTTTTTACTTAACTTATATGCAGAGTATGTAATACAGTTAGATTCTGAATTGGTTGAATATCCAAATCTGAAAAGCTGCCTTTAATTGTTCGAAGAGAACTTTAAAGAAGGTCTTAAGTGGGATGCTTGATGGATCTGTTCTTTGATCTGTAAAAATAATCTTATAACAAGTTCACAAAATTTATAGGTGATATAAATTTGAGAGGGATAACTAACAAATCAAATAATAACTCAGAATCTTAAAGGTTCTTGATGGGCTAGAATACTAGACTAAATCTAATAATATAAAATTTAAGAAATATAAATGTAAAGTTTTACATTTGCATTTTAAAACAATCAACTTCATTTTCAAAAAAGGGAGAGACATGGTTAAGATAGAAGTATTCTGAAAAAGATCTAGTGGGAGTGGGAGGGTGAGGTAGTTGGATTGCAAACTCAATGTGTGTCAGTAGTGATGTGGTGTTCAATTGTCTTCCGCCACCTTGGACTCTTCAAGACCTCATTTGGGATTTTCTTGGTGAAGATACTGGAGTGGTTTATCATTTTCTTCTCTAGCTCAATTTACAGATAAGGAACTGAGGCGAATAGCATAAAGTGAATTGGCCAGGGTCAAACAGCTAGTGTCTGAGGCCAGATTTGAACTCAGGCTCTCTGGATTCCAAGGCCAACCCTCTTATTCATTGCCGTCTGAGTGCCCTGTGTCAATAGTATGGTAGCATTAAAGAGAATGTGATCTTGGACTGCATTGAAAGGAATAGTGACCCGGTCAGCGAAGCTCAAAGTTTGTCAGAGCAACAAGTCAATAAATGACCATTTGTTAATCACTTATTATGCTATTCAAAGACAAAAAGGAAAACGTCTCTACCTTAAGGAGCTTACACTCTAAAAAGGAGAGAAAACATATAGATAAATAGGTCTAACCACAGGAAAAGTTTGTGAATGAATTCAGACCCTGATAGTCAATGAGTTGTTATGGTAACATTACTATATAAATGGTGCTCATGTGCAGTCAAAGCCTTTCAGGTAGGTTATTGTGCAGATGTGGGATCCTTGTTCATGTGCCCTTCCTCCAAAAACTAGCTTAGAAAGCACATGGAAAGTCAATTACTCTGGACTTTCATACTAAAGTAGCAGCATCATTTCCTCCCTTCCCTCCATAGTCAACTGCTTTCTGGCTCAAAATTTCTTTGGGAATGTCTTTCTATTGGTCTCAAATACTTTTGCAAGGCAGATGTAACACAATACCTGCCTTCTCTCTCTGCCTCTGTTGAACAAAATGTCTTCTATCTCAGAAAAAGGAAATTGCTCCTTTCTGATCAATCTGTGCATTAAACAGTAAATAGCTTAAATTTTTGTTAGTCAATAAGCTTTATCATAAGTTAGCAACAACATTGAAAGTAACATTTAGAAGAACAAATCTTTACAACCACTGGCTTGGATATTTCTTAAAAAACCTAAAAAGAGTCAATAGGAGTGTTACAGTTTGGGATGCTGGGAACTCCAAAATGTAAGGGTACAGGGGGTGTCTGTCTGGAAAGAATTCAATCACTCAAGCCTTCATTCAGTCAAAGTAGTGAGGTTTATTTCAATGCCAATAGAAGTGAGCTAGATTCCAAGTTAATAATCTGCCACTTAATGAAGGTGAGATTGGTACTTATATACAAAAAAAGGGGAAAAGCATCAGTGAAAAGATCTTTATGGGATTAAGAAATAGTAGAGAGTCTGGAATGGGCCAGGAGCAACAGTGAAAGGGTCTAGATAGGATTAAGAAGTCGTAAATAGCCTTGGGTAGGGCAGGTGTAGAGAGTGAAAAGAGTTAAGTGGTGGAGAGTCACAGTGAAAGAACCATTGAAAGGATTGTTGAGTATCTAGGTGGGCTGGGCTGGGCCAGATGCCTATGGTGGACTAGGCTATGTGGGAAAGTTCTGGGACTGTTTCAAAAACATGCTCTTTTCCTTTTAGGGGTCCAGGTCCCACCATCCCAACAGGAGTAGAAATGGAAAGAATTAACTAGTGCCAAGGGAGACTTCTGTCTGGTGGGCAGAAGGGAAGAAGAAATGGGTCACTGTTTTATATTGCTACGTTCCACACTGGTGACCAAATAGATCAACGTCTCATCCTCCTAGCTTGTCCTTGGTTTTTACTCTACATGATGCTCAAATGACCCCACTGTCTATTCCAATATCCTTATCACTGTGCTCTTGATTTGGATGGCTTCTTCACATATCTTTCTCTTCCTTGTTCTCAGGAGCTCATTTTACCTCCAAGTCATATGCAAGTATCCCAGAATTTGTGGGATGTTGGATAAACTGCCTGACTAGCAGGTAGCTTCCCTCCCACTAAGTCTCTCAAGGTCATTGCTCCTATTATCATTGTTGTTTGTCCTTCATTCTCATAAAGGACCAATGATATCATGAGGGTAATATCTTGACTTGGAAGTGAATTGGATTTGAGTGGGACAGAGCTGCAAAAAGAAAAGTCAACGGCCTTGCTCTCTCCTCTCCAGGGTCATTGAAGTCCAGTGGCAGGACAGATCAAGAAGACTAATGATGAGCTAGGATGAAGTGGGTGACCTTGATCTTTCTAAATTAAAGTCTTTCCCAGGTCTCAGTTTACCTGAGGCTATGCCCATTCAATGACTAAGAGCTAGGTAAGAATTGAAACATAAGACAGCCCAATTTACTATCCCAAAGATATCAATCTAGGGGGAAAAGAGGTCAATATATTTAGAAATTAAGAAATAATCAGCAACTTTGGAGAAAAAGGTACTATTATTATCTTCATTTTATGTGAGAAATCTGAGGTTAAGCAAACGTTAACAAAATACATTTTTAAAAAATCTCAGAAAGGAATTGACAGAATTTATAAGGGGACACAAACAAGAAGTCAGTGTTTGTACTACTTTCCTAAATATAATGTATACTTAAACAACCGTCTATGTGATAGATATTTGGCATCTAAATGTGTGTTCCCCTTTCTACAGGGAAATGCTTCTGTTCATTAATACTTGTCAAGGACATAAGAAAAAAATTTAAAATTTTAAAAAAGAGATTATCATAGTGTCTAGAACAAATTAAATTGATAGTTTCACTGCGTTCTTTCCTGCTCAGTCTAGTTTTGGAGTACTCTATTCAATTCTGGAAAACTAGTTGGCAAAGTAGATGAAATGCTTGATCTCAAGTCATGACCACTTAAGTTCAAATCCTTTCTCAAACTCATAGCAGTGGGATGGCTCTTGGTAAATGAAACTTTTCTTGTTTTTGTTTTTTTGTTTGTTTTTTTGTTTTTGGGGTGACGAGAGTGTTTGTAAACAGCATAGAAAGAACCAATAGATTGGGACAATGTGGGGAGGACAGGATGGTGTGCCTGGTAAATCCTGAGGGGTGGTTAGAAGTGTTGAAATGTCACTCAAAAATATCTTAACCTTTTTTCATTGTCCTCTTCTGAAATGGTAACTCACTTTTGAGATTTGTTTTTGTAATTGTGTTCATATAGTCCCTGGGTTTGTTTTGGCAGGTAGATTCCCAAATATTTTATAGTGTCTACCCTAGCTTTAAATGAGAATTTTTCCTATCTCTTGCTGTTGGACTTTATTAGTAGTATATAGAATTGCAGAAGATTTGTGTGGGTTTATTTTGTAACCTGCAATTTTGCCAAAGTTCTTTATTTTTTCAAGTAGTTTTTTACTTGATTCTCTGGGATTCTCTGAGTATATCATATCACCTTCAAAGAGTGATAACTTAGTTTCTTCTTTGCATATTCTAATTCCTTCAATTTCTTTTTCTTCTCTTATTGCTACAGCTAACATTTCTAGTACCATATTGAATAATATGAATAGTAGTGACAATGGACATTCTTGTTTCACCCCTGATGTTATTGGAAATGCATCTAGCTTATCCCCATTGCATATAGAGCTTGCTAAAGGTTTTAGGTATATAATGCTTATTATTTTATGGAAAGTTCCATTTATTCCTATGCTCTCCAGTGTTTTCAATAGGAATGGGTGTTGTATTTTGTCAAAAGCTTTTTCTGCATTTATTGAGATAATCACGTGGTTTCTGCTAGTTTTACTGTTGATATGATCAATAATGCCAATATTTTCCTAATATTGAACCAGCCCTGCATTCCTGGTATAATTACCTGATCATAGTGTATTATTCTCATGATTATTTGCTGTATTCTTCTTGCTAAAATCTTATTTAAAATTTTTGCATTTATATTCATTTGAGAAATTGGTCTATAATTTCCTTTCTCTGTTTTGCCTCTTCCTGGTTTAGGTATCAAAATCACATTTGTATCATGAAAAGAATTTGGGAGGACTCCTTCAGCAGTTTTCCCAAATAGTCTATATATTATTGGAATTAACTATTCTGTAAATGTTTGATAGAATTCACTTGTGAATCCATCTGGCCCTGGAGATTTTTTCCTGGGGAGTTCACTGATGGCTTGTTCAATTTCTTTTTTGAGATGGGGTTATTTAAGTATTCAGCTTCCTCTTCTGTTAGTCTGGGCAATTTGTATCTTTTCAAATAATCATCCATCGCATTTAGATTGTCAAATTTATGGGCATACAGTTGGGCAAAGTCATTTCTTATTATTGTTTTAATTTCTTCCTCATTGGAGGTGAGTACACCCTTTTCATTTATGATATTGGTAATTTGGTTATCTTCTTTCTTTTTTTAAAATCAAATTGACCAAAAGATTATCAATTTTATTGGTTTTTTTCATAAAACCACCTTTTAGTTTTATTTATTAGTTCAATAACTTTCTTAATTTCAATTTTATTCATCTCTCCTCTGGTTTTCAGTATTTCTAATTTGGTATTTACTTGGGAATTTTCAATTTGTTCTTTTTCAAACTGATTCAGCTGCATGCCCAATTTATTGATCTCCTTTACTTTATTCATGTAGGCACTTAAAGATATAAAATTTTCCCTAAGAATTGCTTTTGCAGTATCCCATAAAATTTGGTTGGTTGTCTCATTATTGTCATTCTCTTGAATGAAGTTGTTGATTATTTCTATAATTTGTTGTTTAACCCATTCTTTCTTTAGGATTAGATTGTTTAGTTTCCAATTAGTTTTTGGTTTATGTTTCCATGGCCTTTGATTACAAATAAGATTTATTGCATTATGATCTGAGAAGGATGCATTGACTACATCTGCCTTTCTGCACTGGTTTGTGAGGTTTTTATGGCCTAGCACATGGTCAATTTTTGTATATGTGCCATGTACCACTGAGAAATTTCCTCCAGAAATCTATTGTAACTACCTTATCCAGAGTTCTATTTACCTCCTTAACTTCTTTCTTGTTTATTTTGAGATTAGATTTATCAGGTTCAGAGAGGGGGAGGTTGATGGCTCCTACTAGTATAGTTTTGCTGCCTATGTCTTCCTGTAACTCCCCTAACTTCTCCTCTAAGAATTTGGATGCTGTACCACTTGGAGCATATATGTTTAGTAATGAAATTGCTTCATTGTCTATGGTGCCTTTTAGCAGGATATGGTTTCCTTCCTTATCTCTTTTGATTAGATTAATTTCTGCTTTTGCTTTATCTGAGATTAGGATTGCTACCCCTGCCTTTTTTACATCAACTGAAACACAATAAATTCTGCTCCAACATTTGCCTTTACCCTATGTGCATCTCCCCATTTCAAATATGTTTCTTGTAAACAACATACCGTTGAATTAAGATTTTTAATCAATTCTGCTATCCATCTCCATTTTATGGGAGAGTTCATCCCATTCACATTCACACTTATGATTACTATTTATGTCTTTCCCTCCATCCCCTTTCCCCTTGTTTATGCTTTTAGTTCTCCTTTCTCCCTTCCCCTCCACAATAGAGTTTTAATTTTTTACCCCTTCTTCCCTAAGTCTTCTTTCCTTTCTTTCAACCCCCTTCCTTTTTAATCCACTTTTCCTTTACTACTTCTTCCTCCCTTTTAGCCTCCTCTCCCTTTTCTTTCTCCCTTCCTCTCCTATTGCCTATAGAACTAGTTGTACTTCTGTACTTAACTGAATTTGTTGTACCTTCCTTGAATGCAATCAGATGAGAGCACCTCTCAAACAATACTCATCTCCCTCCCCTCTTTCCCTCTGATGTAATATATTTTTGTGCCTCTTCCTGTGATGGAATTTATTTTTTCTTTGCCTCCTCCTTTTCACATCTCCCATTATAATCCCCTTGCTCCCTTAAATCACATTTGTTATCATCACATCATTTAATTTATACCCACTTCCTCTACCTATGTGTATCCCTTTTACATTTCATAACAAATATACAATTCTCAACATTAACAAGTATCATCTTCCCTTATAAGGATGCAAACAGTTTGCCCATATTGTGTAACAAGTTTTTTTCCCCCTCTTTACCATTTTATATCTCTCTTGAGACCTGCATTTAAAGATCAAATTTTCTTTTGAGTTCTGACCTTTTCATCAGGAAGGTCTGGAAATCCTTTATTTCATTGAATGTCCATCTCCTTGCCTGAAATATTATGCTCAACTTTGCTGGGTAATTAATCCTTGTTTGTAGTCCCAGCTCCTTTGCCTTACAGAATATCATATTTCAATTCCTTCAATATGTAGAAACTGTGAGATCCTGTGTGTTCCTGACTGTAGCTCCTCGAAATTTGAATTGTTTCTTCCTGGCTGCCTGCACTATTTTCTCCTTTACTTGATAGTTCTGGAATTTGGCAATGATATTCCTTGATGTTTTTAATTTGGGGTCCCTTTCAGGAAGTGAACAGTGGATTCTTTTGATGACTATTTTGCCCTCTGGGTTTAGGACTTCTGGGTAATTTTCCTTGATGATTTCTTGGATGACATTGTCCAGGCCCTTTTTTCATCATGGCTTTCTGGTAGACTAATAATGCTTAGATTTTTCTCTCCTCAATCTGTTGTTCATGTCAGTTGTTTTTCCAATTAAATATTTTACATTTTCTTCTATCTTTTCATTCTTTAGATTGTGTTTGACTGATTCATGATATCTCTTAGATTTATTAACTTCTACTTGCCCAAATCTATTTTTTATCAAATTGTTTTCTTCAGTTGACTTTTGCATCTCCTTTTCCATCTGTCCAATTGTTCCTTTTAAGGAGTTATTTTCACCAGTTAGATTTTGTACTTTCTTTTCCATTTGTCTAATTTTCTTTTTTAAGGAGCTATTCTCTTCAGTGAATTCTTTTTTCATGTTTTTAAAATCATTGGCCAGTTTTTCTTCTGTTTCTCTAATTTGGGTTTTAAAATCCTTCCAGAGCCCTTCCAAGAAGGCTCTTTGTGGTTCCAAACAGTTCATATTCCCTTCTGAAGTTTCAGATAGGAGTACCATCTCAATACTGACCTTTTTGGTATTTGTGTTTTGGTCCTTGTCCCCATAGAAAAATTCTATGGTCTTTTTTTTTCTGCTTTGTTTCTTACTCATGATAATAACCCTTTTCCTGGCTTTTAAGGTAGATCTCTGCATTTGTGGCACAGGAAGCCTGGTCCCACAGTTCTCGTGCCTAAAACTTGAGGCTTTGTGTGTTGTGACCTCTGGTTCTTTTAGTTAGAAATTAAATGCTGCAGCTTATCTGGTGTTGTGCTGGCTGGTGTTTGAAAGCAGAGACTGGTTAGGTCTTTTGGGGTTTCCCTGTAGTTACCCTGGAGCTAGCTTGTTAAGTGTGGGGGAGGGGTGGTCTGGACACTGGAGACCCCTCTGCTGAGCTAGAACATAAGTGAGCTCAGCTGTCTGTGCTAGTGTCTTCCCAATTCCACTAGGGTGCTGAGGCACACCTGGGATGCTGGTGTCGGCAGTTGCTGGCTTCATGTCCCTGGGGTTCAGGATCTTCTCCCAGTTTGTTGAGGTGGGCTGTCTGGGACAGCTCTGATCCTGCACTGGTGGCCTTTGGCCACAGCAAGTGAAACCCTCCTTTATCAATCTTTCTAGCTTCCTGGGCTAAGAGTCTGTTTGCTCCCACTGTTCCAGGGTTTTTCCCCAGGAGATATTCTCTGGTCTTGTCAAAGTCAACAAGGGGAAGGAGATAGCAAATACCAATCACTCAGCCATCTTGGCTTCTGGAACTGAAAAGAGGCTTGAGATTTTTTTTTTTAAATGCATTTTGTTAAGATTGTTCTCTTCTTTTTTAAGGCAAGGTGTCATAATTATCATTATTCCTCATATTCCTCTCTCAATAACTTCCAAGTCACCTAAATATAAAGGCCCTTCCTTGTACCAAATAAGTATTGTCAAGAAGAACAAATCCATACATTGGCCAAGTCTGAAAATGAATGCCTGATTCTGATTCTGCGGTTCATCAACACTCTGCCAAGAAACGGGAAGCTTGATTCATCATCAATTGTCATTGCAACTTAGGTCATGCATATTTTTAAATTTAAAAAATATTCTTTATTTATTTTAACATTATTTTATTTTTAAATTTTGAGTTCCAAATTCTCTCCATTCCTTCCACCCTTTCCCCACCCTCTAAGAAGGCAAACAAAATGATATCAATTATACTTGTGAAGTCATGCAAAATATATTTCCATATTAGCCATGTCACAAAATAAAAGAAAGTGAGAAAATTATGCTTCAATTTGCATTCAAAGTTCATCAGTTCTCTCTCTGGAGGTGGATAGCATTTTTGTCCCTAATGAGTCATTTGCAATTATCTTGGGGGCAGAGCCAAGATGGAGGAGTAACAGCATAAACTTTCTAGAGTGCTGTCCCCAAGTCCAGCCAAATATCTGTAAAAAATGGCTCTAAACAAATTCTGGAGCTGCAGGACCTATGGTATGATGGAGTGAAGCAAATCTCCAGCCCAAGACAGCCTGGAAGGTCACTGAGATGTATCTATTGTGCTCTGCTAGGGTCAGGGCTCAGTCCAGCATGGGCCATGCCAGCAGAGATAGGACCTGACCAGGCCTTGAGGAGACTGAATCTCTCACACCTGTGGCAGTTTCCAGACTTCAGGACCTCAAAACATTGAGGAGAAATTGGAAGGTCAGTGGAAAAAGCCTATGGGACCTGTGTGGGAGAGTGGAGTGGTTTGGAGCTAGCCCCAGGGTGGGAGAGGGAGAAGGGGGCAGAGCAACCAGAAGCAGCTACAGCAGCAGCAGGGGCAGTTGAAGTCACTGTTTGTGGAGTTCTAGGCACACAGATTGTGGGGAAATTGAGTGACTGACAGTACACACCCTGACCCCACTGGAAGCATAGAACTAGCTTGACAAAGAGCTCAGAAGTCAAGTAAATGGCAGGGGAAATGAAGAAAAACTGGAAAAAGAATCAGACTACAGAATCTTTGGTGACAAGGAAGACTGTAACATACAAAGAGAAGACAACAAAGTAAAAGCTTCTGCATCCAAAGCCTCCAAGAAAAATATGAATTTGTCCTGGGCCATGGGAGAGCTCAAAAAGGATTTTAAAAATCAAGTTAGAGAAGTAGAGCAACCATTGGGAAGAGAAATGTGAATGATGCAAGAAAATCATGAAAAATGAGTCAACTGCTTGCTAAAGGAGACCCCTTTATGCTGAAGAAAATATGCTGAAAAAAATAACATTTTAAAAAAAAGACTAATCTAAATGACAAAAGAGATCCAAAAAGCCAGTGAGGAGAAGAATGCCCTGAAAAGCAGTATTAGTCAGATAAAAAAAGAGATCCAAAAGCTCACTGAAGAAAATAATTCCTTAAAGATTAGAATGGAACAGATGGAAGCTAATGACTTATGAAAAATCAAGAAATTATAAAACAAATTCAAAGGAATAAAGAAATAACAGAAAATGTGAAATAAATCTTTGGAAAAACAACTGACTTAGAAAATAAATCCAGGAGAGACAGTTTTAAAATTATGGGACTACCTGAAAGCCATGATCAAAAAAACAGCCTAGACATCATCATTCATGAAATTATTGAAAACTGCCCTGATATTCTAGAACCAGAGGGTAAAATAAATATTGAAAGAATACGTAGATCTCCTCCTGAAAGAGATTCAAAAAGAAAAACTAGGAATATTGTAGCCAAATTCTAAAGTTCCCAAGGCAAGGAGAAAATATTGCAGGCAGTCAAAAAGAAACAATTAGAGTATTGTGGAAATACAATCAGAATAACACAAGATCTAGTAGCTTCTACATTAAGGGACTGAATGACTTGGAACATGATCAAGAATTACCTACCCAGCAAAACTGAGTATAATACCTCAGGTGAAAAAAAATGATCATTCAATTAAATAGAGGACTTTCAAGCATTCTTGATGAAAAGACCAGAGGTGCATAGAAAATTTAACTTTCAAACACAAGAATAAAGAGAAGTATGAAGAGGTAAACAGGAAAGAGAAATCACAAGGGACTTACTAAAGTTGAACTGTTTACATTCCTACATGGAAAGATAATATTTGTAACTTGAGACTTTTCTCAGTATTTCGGTAGTTGGAGGGATTATATACATATAGACAGAGGGCACAGGGTAAGTTGAATAGTAAGGGATAAAATTAAGGGGGTGAAAGAGGAATATATTGGGAGGAGAAAGGGAGAAATGGAATGGGGCAAATTATCTCATAAAAGAGGCAAGAAAAAACTTTTTCAGTGGAGGGGAAAAGAGGGGAGGTGAGAGGGAAAAAAATGAAGCTTACACTTCTCACATTTGGCTTAAGGCAGAAATAACATTCACATTCAATTTGGTATGAAAATCTATCTTACACTACAGGAAAGTTGGGGAGAAGAAGATAAGTAGAGTGTGGGGGGTTGATAAAAGGGAGGTCAAATGGAAGAAAGGATTAATTAGAAGGGGAAGGAACAAGGTCAAAAAGAGAGAATAGAATAAATGGAGGGTAGGACAGGATGGACAGAAATATCGTTAGTCTTTCACAACATGATTTTTATAGAAATCTTTTGCATAACTCCACATGTATAACCTATATTGAATTGCTTGCCTTCTCAGTGGAGATGGGGTGGGAGGGAGGAAAGGAGAGAAGTTGGAACTCAAAGTTTAAAAAATGAATGTTAAAAAAAATTTTTACATGCAACTGGGAAATAAGAAGTACAGGTAATGGGGTATAGAAATCTGTCTTGCCCTACAAGAAAATAGAGGAGATTGGGATAAGGCAAGGGAGGGGTGTGATAGAAAGGAGGGAAGATTGGGGGAAGGGGTAATCAGAATGCACAGTGTCTTCGGGTGGGGGGAGGGGAGAGATGCGGAGAAAATTTGGAACTCAAAATCTTATGGAAATGAGCTGAAAATAAATAAAAGAAAGAGAAAATGAGAACGCTGGGGGAGGACAGTAGGAACACTCTGCACCACAGAGTTGTCTTTGTATGGATAACTACGTATGAGAAGGAATAGCCTTCTTTTTCATGGTCTCAGAGAGAAGAATTAAACCTAATAGATGCTAGGTCAAGGAGGCAGATTTTGGCTTGAGTGAACTTCCTAATAATTACCACTATCCCATGAAAGCCTCTCCTTGTGGAATTAAAGAGGTCCTCCTTTTTCTAAAGGATTTTGAGCAAAGGGAGATTCATTGCCTATCATGAACACTGCAAAGTGAATTGTTGTGCAGCTATAAGTTGGACAAGATGGTCTCTAAACTATTCTGTGATCCTTATTTTACTCAAAGATACAGTTCCTGATTGAGTTATATTGAATGAATCTACTTAGTCACCATAAATAATAACCTGATCTTGATAAAAATTGTAATTGCCTTACATTAAAAAAAAATCTTTCCTTCTCCCAAAAAAGGAATTATCTCGGATCATTGAATTGATAGCCAAGCCTTTCACAGTTGATCATCATTACAGCATTGCTGTTACTGTACACAGTGGTCTCCCAATTCTTCTCACTTGACTTTGTATCAATTCATACAGGTCTTGTCATGTTATTTTTTTTCCTAAAACTATGTCCTCCTTGTTGTTTCTTATAACACAATAGAATTCCATTACAATCATATACCAAAACTTGGACATTCCCTCAATTTCCAATTCTTTGCCACCACAAAAGCAACTGTTATAAATACTTTTGTATATATAGATCCTTTTCCTTTCTCTGTAATCTCTTTAGGATGCACATCTAGTAGTGGTATCTCTGGGTCAGAGTATAGTCCTTTCGGTATAGTTTCCAATTGTTCTCCAGAATGGTTGGACCAGTTTGCAACTCCTCCACTCCACTAATATTTAATTAATTAATTAACGTATTTACTTTTTCTCCTCCCCTCAGCATTTTTCATTTCTGATATGTACAAGGTGGTACTTTAGAGTTCTTTTAATTTGCATTTCTCTAACCAATAGTGATTTAGAGCATTTTTATATGACTTCAAATTATTTTGATCTCTTCTTCTGAAAATAGCCTATTCATATTCCTTGATCATTTATCAATCAGAGAATAACTTTTACTTTTATAAGAGTGACTCAGTTCCTTATGTATCTGAGAGAAACTTAGAAACTTGCTGTAAAAATTCTTATATTACCCCATTGTCTATGGTATTTTTTTACAGAATGTAATTTCCCTGCTTATCTCTTTTAATTGGGTCTATTTTTGCTTTGCTTTGTCTTAAATCATGATTGCTAACCCTGCTTTTTATTTTTTTTAAACTTTAGATGAAGCATAATAGATTCTGCTCCAGCCCTCTGTTTTAACTCTGGGTGTTTTTCTGTTTGAAGTCTCTTGTAAGCAATGCATTGTTAGATTCTGGTTTCTAATACACTCTGCTGTCCACTTCTGTTTCATGAGTGAGCTCATCCCATTCCCATTCACAGTTATGATAACTGTGTATTTTCCTCCATCCTGTTTTCATCTGTTTATCCTTCTCTCTCTTTTTATCCTAACCTTCCTCAAAAGTCTGTTTTGCTTCTGGGCATTGTCTCCCTTAATCTTACTTCCCTTTTATGATCTCCTCTCCCCCTATTTGTGTTATTCCCTTCCCCTTTTACTTCCTTATTGTGTAATATGAATTTCTATGTTCAACTGATTGTGTGTGTATGTATGTATATAACAATTTTGATAAGAGTGAGATTCAAGCATTCCCTGTTATTCTCCCCATTTTCCCCTCCCTGGTAAAAGCTCTTCCTTGCAAGCCTGTTTTATGTGAAATAATTTTCCCCATCCTACTTCTCCCTTTCCCCTTCTCTCTGTGCATCCATCTTTCTTACAACTTCAGTTTTTTATTAGAGGTCATCCTAACATAGCTTACTCACACTCATGCCCTCTGTCTTTGTAGACTTCATCTAACTGCTCTAATAATGATACAGTTAGGAGTTACATGCATCGTCTCCCCATATAGGAATGTAAATAGTTTAACTTCATCAAATCTCTCATGATTACTCTTTCTTATGCTCCTCTTGAGACTTATATTTGAATGTCAAATTTTCTATTCATTTTTCTCATCAGGAGTGCTTGAAAGTCCTCTATTTCTTTAAATATCTATTTTTTTCTTGTACTCAGTGAATTGTACTCAGTTTTTTGTTTTTTTTTTTTCTGGGTAGGTTGTACTTCATTGTAATCCTAGATCCCTTGTCTTCTGGAATATTACATTCTGTTCCTTCAACTTGGAAATTACTAAATATTGTGTGATCCTGACTAGGATTCTACAATATTTGAATTGTTTCTTTCTGACTGCTTGTAATATTTTCACCTTTAGCTGGAATCTCTGGAATTTTGCTGCTATATTCCTAGGACTTTTGTTTGTTTTTTCTAGGAGATAATCAGTAGATTCTTTCAATTTCATTTTACCCTTTGGATCTAATCATAACATTTCTGACTTCTAGACCCTTGAGAACAGAGTACTGAAAGCTTCAGGTATTGCCTACAGTTTCCTCTGAGCAGACCAATATGAGCCCCTGTTCTTTTTCTACCTGTGCTCCTACTGGCTTCTCCAGAGGGATCCATTTCCCTAAATCTGCAGGATTCTGATTGATCTTTTGTTCAGTCCTAGGCTGCGTGAAGATGCCTGGTATGGTTTCTTTTTGTTTCTTGGATATTATTTGGTCAAACGTCCTTTTTAGATTTTTATTAGAATATACCTGTGACAATTTAATGGGCTTCTCTGAGATGAGACCTATTCAAAGCTATCTTAACTAGAAGTTCTGGCATGATATATATTAAATAAGGCTATACTAACTTCTAGTGACCCCTACTTCTGTTCCAAGTGCTTAAAAGTTTCCCTTCAGTAATACCTTTTAGAATTTTTCCAGTAATAAAAGTCAAACTCATTGGCCTATTGTTTCGTATTTCATCTTCTCCTGTTTGTCTCCCAAGGACTGAGACACTTGATCTTGCTATTTTTTAAAATCTCTTCCTTTCTCAAAGGTCTTTTAAAGATCAATACAGGTGGCCCAGCAGTCACATCTACCAGTTTTTGTAGTACTCTAGGTTGTAGTTTTCTGGGTCAGATGGTTTGAATTAAATATCCTTATTTGTCTTGGATTGCCTGATCTTTACTATACTTTATGTGGATAATTTTATGGAGGCCATTAAGCAGAAGTATTTATAGAAATTTCTTCCTTTATTAGAAGTTCATAAGAAAACAAAAGATCATGCAACTTTCTTAATTCTTTCAGGCCTTGAGTCTATCATTTGGAGGGGCAGCTAGGTGGTGCAGTGGATAGAGCACCAGTGTAGGAGTCAGGAGGACCTGAGTCCAAATCTCACCTGAGACACTTGACACTCACTAACTGTGTGTCCTTGGGCAAGTCACTTAACCCCAACTGCCTCATCCTGGGTCATCTCCAGTCATCCTGATGAATATCTAGTCAATGGATTCAGATGGCTCTGGAGAAGTGAGACTGGTGACCTGCACAGCCCTCCCTTACTCAAAACAAAGTCAAGACCAAGTCACGTCATTATTTCTCTGATGGCATGGTCTTCTTCGGCAACAAAGGATGAACGCACACACTATCGTTTGGTAAACAACATTTAGCCTGACACTTGATAACTGACACCTGGCTTTTACTTTTCTAGAGTAGGAACTATAGACTGATGCCACTTGGAAACTTTGACCTACACTCCAGAATATTTTGAAATTAATTTAATATGGCATGCCCCTTTCCTTTCCTATCCTCTCCATCTCAGAGAGAATGTAAATAGCAATTATTTCTATTTTGGCCAGAAACCTTGAGGGTCTTCCTCTCCCAGCTTTTTTTGTTAGGTAAAGAGGCCATTTTCTTCCTCATTTCTTACCCAGCCTTAATCACCGATTGGGCATTGACTTAGTCAAACTGAGACCTGGGAAAGAGCTTAGCCTAAAAAGGCCATGGCCTCCAACTGCATCTGGGGCCATCTCCTGTCATCCTATTTATATCTTGCCACTGTGACTGTGGAGGAGAAAGGGAGACTGGTGACTTTGCGCTGCCTTCCCTCATTTAAATCCAATTCACTTGTAAGTTATAATATTACCTTCCTAATTCTATGGTCCTCTTCAAGAATGAAGGACAAACCATGACAATCTCTCAGACAAGATGGACAGAATGACTTGGATGAGGTCATATTTGGGACAATTAGTAAGAGCAGCATTCGAGATCATGCAGTAGAGATGTACTTTGCTTTAACACAACTAGGTATAATATAAAAACAATACAAGTTATTAAGGGATAAGTTTTCCTCTTATATGAAGAAAGTGTTGTTATTTCGCCAAAAAGATTTACCATAGCGTTGTTTTAAATGATTAATAATGGTTATTGTACACTGAATTCTAACATTTCCAACAACAGGAAAGATTATTATTCATTTAAGAGGGTGTAGCCTAATGGTTTTTAAATTATAGATTTTATCAGGAATTTTGAATAAATATTCTTTGAGTTTGTTTTCTCCAAGATTACTTTAATAGTAAGCTCAGTCATAGATCCTTGTGATGTGAAGATGCTTCTATATTCCATTAAATGTAAAACCTATGAAGGCAGGAAGTATTGTATTTTAGTCTTTTTATCCTTACCACAGGGCCTGTGATATGGTAGGTGTTTTAAAGCTTTTTGAAGTGCACTGAATTTTAAATGTAAGCTCCCTGGGTACGTTTAAGCATTTGCTTCCATGGCTCAGGGGTAAGAATCCTGAAGAGCAGAAGTTTTGAGGCCAACCATCTTCTTTGATTCTTCCTGCCTCTGTAAATTTAGGCAAATTACTTCTCTCCATGCTTCAGTCACCTCATCTGTCAAGTGAGGATAGTGGACTAGCTGGCCCCTGACTCACTTCTGCTCTAAATTTATTATCCTACTTATTAAAGAGGTTGAAGAATATAGATGTATACAAAGTTAATGCTAATTATCAAGCATGTCATCCATTAAAGACCCATCAGAGTGATAATACACTATCTCTGAAATTTTAGTGAGTCTGTGGAAAAATGAAATCGTATTTATTAAAATCTAATTTCCACACTCATTTGCATAATCATTTCTTCTATATAACATGGACTATGTCACTAGGGTGCTTCTACTTATACAGTGTGTTTTCACTGATTCTGAACCTGCCATTGATTTAGAACTTTGTTAAGATGTACCTATTAGTGAAAGGAGTAAAACTTTCACCTACACTAAGGGCCTTTGGGACTGTATTTTCTTTGAAGGTGTAGGATTCTGTGCAGAGGCCAAACAAATTTTCTCAACCAGCATTAGGGCCCAATCAATGAGAGGGAATGCCCAGATTTCTTTTTCCTATGTGTAAATTTGAGTTCATAGCAAACTGTTTAATGGTCCCTTGGACATAAGGAGTTTTAGATTCCTGTGTTTAAATGAATTTTCCAAAGTATTTTTTGGACAGATTTTTAAGCATGGAGCAATGTCTCCCCAAAGCCCCCACAATGTCCTAAAGTCTTGTTTCAAAAAAAATTCTTATATTATTTAAATTGAACATTAAAACATGTTACCAGTTTTCTTTGTGAGAACCTAAGGAAGCCATTTTTAATCACAGTGCTAGGAATTTCTCCACACAAATGTGACATGTTTATGGTATGTTTTAAAGAAACCATTGCAATAAGCAGTAATGATTATTACAAAACAAAACAAAACACAGTAGTTGCCTGGATGTGTAAGAGTTCCCTTTTCAAATTAGTGCCCATAGGTTCATTGATAAACTGGAATCAAAGAAACGATCTACTGAAATTGTGACAGGATTATAAAATCAATGAAAAATGTGGAGGGATCTTGATATGGTAGGCAGTTAGCCTTTACTTTTAAAATCATCTACCAAGTCCTAGGTCTTCCAAGTTCAAGAGCACAATTGGCATCTTTTATATTTTTTGTCAACCCTTAACTCCCCCCTTTTTTTGTATCTTCAGTTCGGCACATAGTCGATGCTTAACGGATGCTCTTTGATTGCCTGGCATTAGATAAAACAAAGCAAAAATAAGAAATTTTCCTGAAAGCTAGTATATTTTTGCCTTCCTCACAGTGCTTTTTCTTTTCTGCACCAAACTGATTCCTTATAGCTTAGACTACTGTGATAACATCTTTCTCAACTCTTGGCTAATCCTTTGATTTGATTACCTGAAGAACAATGGCTAGACTCAGTATCTTATTCATCTGTATGGAAGAGGGTTTACATACACACATTACTTAGTAAATGTAAGGGGTTGATGAAATTTTAAATGTGTAAACACAGTGATCTTCCTGTGATCTTTATGAGATATGAATCCTTTTTCATTGAGTCAAGGAGTATTGATTGACTGACCAAGCAAGTTAACCATACCTCTGGGGGCTTTAAATAACTGAAGAAATTTTGGCAGTGAGTCTGTCTAGACTAGTTTGACTTTAGTTTGGAGAATTTTAGTTGAGGTCAAGTCCCTGAAGAGGGAATTTCTTTGGAAGTGGGTAGAGAATTTTTCTTTCTCTCCTCCTCTGTCCCCAAATTGACTATGTCATTAGAGAGATGGGCCCAGAAATTGTGTTACTCCTTTGCTACATTATGCCCTACATACATGCCTCATGTCCATTGTATGCTTTGTTCAAGGAAACTCTTTCTATGGAACTTTGTATTTATAAGAAAGAACAGCAAAAGTTTTGGAAAGAATAACTTGCGACAACAAATTTTACTCTATCACCTTGCTAAATGCTAATTGAGGATACTTGAGTGGGAAGCACACTGATGGGGACCCATGAGCAAGGATACTATAAATTCAGCTCCATACAATTAGAAACCTGGTGAGAAGGTTACCACTAGGGAGAGTAGTCAGCCACCTTCTGGGGCCCTCAGTTTGTGAATGCAAGTGTCCACTTGGGGAAATAGCCTTGAGGGAGATGCACATGCTTAACCTCTTTAACCATATTGTGTGCCTATTTTGTGTCATGCCCTCCACCTCTGTCCTCCCACTTCCTCCAAGAGGATTATTATCTCCTTTTAGTTTTGGTAACTATTGAATAAATAAATGATTGAATGAATTTTTAAAAAGCATTAAATTCATACCATATGCTAGGCACTGTGCTAAATGTGCAAATATACTCAAAAGTGAAATAGTTTTATCCTCAAGGAGCTTTCTTTTTCAAAAAATAAATTTTGATTGATATCTCTTATTTTATTACTAGAATTCCTCCCAGCATCCTTCCTCTTCCCATCTCCCAGAAAGCCATCTACTAGGAAAAAAATAATACTTTTGAAGAAAAAAAGGAGGAAGAGAATAAAATCAGTTAAACCAATTAATGCATAGGAAAATGTCTGAAAATATATGCATTATCACATGAACCTCCTACCCCTGCAATGGAGTTGGTTGCATGTTTCTTTCTTTTCTTTCAAGCCATGCTTATCCTTTTAAATTTTGCAAGACTGACTTTTGATTTTGTGTGTAAGCAAGTGGTTTCCATTCATCTTCCTGTAGTCATTGTGTATTTTCTTTTCTTGTCTGTCTACTTTACTTCACTTTGCATCAGTTCATGCAGATATTTCTATGTTTTTTAGTGTTCACCATATTTATTATTTCCTACAACACAATAACATTCCATTAAATTCATACCACAATTTGTTTAGCCATTCCCCAAATGATGAGCTGCTACTTTGTTTCCAAATCCTTGTTCTCATAAAACATGCCTCTATAAATATTTTGGTTTATATGGGAATTTTCTTCTTATCAATGACTTCCTTTGGAGTATGAGCTCAATAATAAAATCTCCAGGTCAAAGGGTACGAGAATTTTATTCAGTTTATCTACATAATTACAAATTGCTTTTCAAAATGGTTATATTGATTTACAACTCCATCAACAATACACTGGTGTGCCTATCTTCCCACAACCCTTCAACATTGACTATTCCCATCTTTTATCATCTTTGCCAATTTGCTGGATGTGAAGTATTATGATTTACATTTCTCTTATTATTAGTGATTTGGAGAATTCTTTCATGTGGTGTTAGAAATTTATAATTCTTCATTTTGGAACTGTTTATTCATATCCTTTTGCCACTTATCTACTGGATAATGACTTTCACATAATTATTAATTATTTTGATGATTTATTCTTTGACTCACTTACTATTTAGAGTTTTATTGTTAAGCCTCCAGTTAGGTCTGTGACTTTTATACTCTTAGCAATCAATTGATTGCTATTTTTATTGACTCCTTGTACATTAAGGATGTGTTTGCTATTTTTAACTTTTTACATTTATTTGCAATATTTTTTGCCTTAATTTATGGAGAATTTTTGTAAAAGATTTCATGTGGTACTTAGAAATATATATATTTTGTTTAACAGTCCCTTTTAAAAGATGTCATATGCTTTTGCTGCTAGCCTTTCTAGCTATTTGTTCAATTGTCTTCCCTTTTGTTTATCTTTCTGTTAGATTTGTCTAAAACTGAAAGTAGGACATTAAAGTCTCCTGTTGTCATTGTTTAATGTCTAAGTCTTCTTGTAATTCCATCAATTTTAACTTTATGGTTTTAGATGCTAAGACTTTTGGAGCATAAAAGATCAATATCGATCTTTGTTGCCTATTTTTCCTTTCAGCATAATGTAGTTTCCTTGTTTATGTCTTTTTATATTGTGAATCTGTCATGAAATGTCTCCTGAGAACATATTCTAAAAAGTAAAGGAAGGAGGTTTTATTGCTTGTTGCCACAGAATTGTGGGGTGAGGGCAGGGTGAGAAGGATTTTCCTGGCAGAGAAAATAGCAGCAGCAAAGCAGTTGCATAATGGATCCCAGAAACAAGGCTGAGGTTTAAGACATTATGAGAATCACAGAAAATGTCAGGTCCTTTGTTCTTGTGACTTGTGACCTGGAAGTTAGCTTACTTTCTAATAGGGAAAAATAACACGTAATAGGGTATTGATGGTCAGGGAAAAGTGTTTTGGTCTGGGGAGTTACAGGGACTGTGAGTGAAGGTATAGCACATTTTATTGTTTTAAGCACTTTTTAGTAGCAACAATAATATAGATTTGATGAGAAAAGGCAGTGCATGTGTAAGGCAGATGGCAAGATGTCTGTGTATTCTGGAATTTCCGAGGGGATAACTGGATATGATGTCTAGGACTGGTTATATATATTGGGCTACATAAATTTGCACATGTTCACACTCATTAACTAGCAGGACTAAACACTAGGGCAGAATGACAAAGCTTAATCATCCTCATGTATCCCTATTTTGGATTGAATTCACCAGTTTCAATCATGTTAGCCAAACTTTCAGAAAAAAAAACTTAAAAAGTAAGACATATCACCAAAGGGGAAATGAGGAATCAAAAGAAATGCAGATTTTGTCCTTAAGCTTTCTTTTTGGTGGTTGGCAATATGATAAAGGTAAAATATATAAGCAAATAGCTAGCATTTATATAGAAGTTAAGGTTTGCAAAGTCTTTTACATATATTAACTTATTTAAAGTTCTGAAACAACCTCAGAAGGACAGGTGAGGAAATTGAGACTGAGAGAATTTATGTGACTGTCTGGGGCAGAATTTGAACCCAGGTGTTCCTAATTCCAAGTCCTACTGTGCTTCACCCACAGCACTACTTAGCTAGTATGTTTTTTGAGGAAAAGGGGAGCAGGGTTAAGTGACGTGCTTAGGATCACACAGCTAGTAAGTGTCTGAGGCCAAATTTGAATTCAGGTCTTTCCACACTCCAGCACCAGTGCTCTATCCACTAGGCCACCTAGCTTTTCCCACATAGCTATTCCTCAAGCAAATATGATAGAAGAAAATGTCACCAATTTGCCTAAGCTTAAGCCATGGGACAAGTGTATGATATGTCTTTACATGCTCACGTTTGTGTGTATTGAGATCAAGAGACTTAAGGATTTTTATTTTTTTGTTACTTAAAGAAAGAATTAACCTTAAGTTGCACAATAAAAAATAGCCTGGTAAGCAGATGTTCCCTAAAAAGTTCTCCCCAAATGATCTGTTCTCACTGGGAATCCAGGAACATTAAATAAGCACCCCAGGTGTTGTCTTTTAGGGGGGATGGTAATTAATTCATGCTATAAAGTTCTGACATGCTTCCTTATGGGTAATTAGGAAGCTGAATTGCCCAAATGAAGCTCGTAATTTTTTTTTAGCCTTCTAAGTTACCACCAGATGTGTACCCTTTGGAATAATTCTTCTCAGTTTCTCACCAAAAAATAAATGCTGTTTGTTCTCTTAATTTAAATTGAAAAAAAAATTAAGATTCAATTAAAGTAAATTGGGTAACAATAAAACTGTTTACATAAAAAAATTCACATTCATTAAGCATAAAGCTTGAGTTATTCCATGCTAGGGAAAGAGGCTGAACTTTTATCATGCTAAATATTTGAAAGACAACTCTTAGAAACATCAGAAAGTGCAATTTTAGGGTGTTCCTAGAGTCATGTTATGAAGCATATCTTTAGTACCTCCTTCAATCGTCAAGTCTTATTTTATAATTACATTTACAACATCTATATATTTTCCCTTCTCTCCTCTGACAGAGCCACCAACCTGGTTGCAGGCCCTCGAAACCCCATCTCAGGATTATTGCAAGAGCCTGCTGCTTGGTCTCCCTACCACAAATCTCTCTCCACTCTAGTCTGTGAAATTAATCTTCCACATTAATTGTCATCCCTCCTCCCATTTAACAAACTCCAGTAACCCTCTATTACCTCCAGGATCAAATATAAAATAATCTTTTTTTGTTCATTTGAAAACCCTTCATAATCTGGAGCCTTCCTACCTTTACAGTCTTTTCACATGCCTTATTCTCCTCCTTATACTCAATGATTCAGTTATACTGGCCTTCTGACTGTTCCAGTTCACTATTCTGATTTCCCAGGCTGTCCCCCATGCCTCAAACTCTCTCCTTTCTTAATAGCTACCTTTCCCAGCTTTATTTATGTCTCAGTTAAAGTCCTGTATGTTGCAAGAAGCCTTTCCCAGTCCTTCTTAAATTTACTGCCCTCATTCTAAGACTACTCCCGCTTTATCCTGTATATCACTTGTTTGTATGTAGCTCTATTTGTATTGTCTCCTCTTTAGCCTATTTGCTCCTTGAGAGCAGGGATGGGTTTTGTTGCTGTTCTGTTTTATTTTGTGCCTTTTTTTTTGTACCCCTAGTGCCTAGCACAAGTAGCAGACTCAGAGTAGACACTTAATAAGTGCTTAATTAACTGACTTCCCATTCTTCTTTTGATGTTTCCCCTTTTTGTTCAACACTCCTCTGGATGCGCTCTCTCCTTTTTCCTACCCCTCCTCTACTCCTCCCGTAGCTGTAGCTGTGTCTTTGGAGAGGGTCTTGTAGCCTTGGATCTGATTCCCTTGTCTCTTTACCCTTACATATGCCCCTATCACCCAGAGTTTATTTTGTATCCTTAACCAAGCAAGAAATAGAGATCACAACAAATAAAATGAATAATTTTGATTAAGTGAAATTGAAAAGTATACAAAAAAAATAAATGTAGGAAGATAAGAAGGGAAACAGTCCATTAAAAAAAATCTTTACATCAAGTATCCATGACAATGGTCTGATGTATATGTGTGTGTATATATATATATAAGCTATCTGGAGAATTAACATGTGCGTGTGAGATCTATATCTATATCTATCTGTCCATATAGCATATATTTAGAGGAATGAAAATCAAAACAATTCTGAAGTTTCAACAAATTTGCAAAGATGACAAGGGTGAATAATCAGCTTTGGAAGGGTTCTGGGTAAATAGGGACATTGAAATATCATTGATGGACTGCTAGATTGCTTCATTGACTCTGGAAAGCAATTCAGAATGATGTTTTAAAAAGTGACTAAAATGCCAATCTCTTTGACCGAGAGATTCCACTGCTAACCATACACCCTCAAGAAGGTGGGAAAAGATCCCATTTGTGTTCAAATATTCATAGTAGCAAATTTTGTGAGTAAAGAAAATAGAGTAAGTGCTCATTAACTGGGAACTGGTTAAATAAATGGAATGTTATGAAATGTGACTGCACCATAAAAATACCCAGAGAAACATGGAAAGGCTTATATGAGCTCAGGTAAAGTAAACTAAATGAGGAAAATAATATGCTTGACTACCATAATGTAACTAAAAAGAACAGCCACTGCCACAATAAGAGAGACACCTGAACATGACGTAATTGTAATGACAAAGTTTACTCCTGAAGGAGACTTACAAAAAAACAACTCTCACTTAAGTCATCGAAGACGTGGGGAGCTATGGGTGTGGAATATTGCATATTCTGCCAGACAAGGTTAATGTATTGGTAGGTTTTATTGAACTGCTTAGAGAGATGGATATATTTCCACATATCTGTGTGTGTGTGTGTGTGTGTGTGTATACACACGCGCATATATGTATATACATATACGTAAACAGACACAAATGCTAGATAGATAAATGATAGATAGATAGATGATAGATAGATAGATAGATAGATAGATAGATAGATAGATAGATAGATAGATAGATGCTGTTGTTGAGGCATGTCTGATCCTTTATGACTCCATTTAGGATTTTCTTGGCAAAAATACTGACGTAGTTTGCTATTTCTTTTTCCGCTGGACCCAGAAGTTCCATTTTGTCAGGCAATCAGAGGTTAAGTGACTTGTTGGAAGTCACACAGCTAGGAAGCATCTGAGGTTGGATTTGAATTCAGGTTTTCCTGGTGCCTAGTACTCTATCCACTGAACCTTCCAGCTGCCTCCATATATAGTTAGATATCCATCCATCTCTCTCTCTCTCTCTCTCTCTCTCTCTCTCTCTCTCTCTCTCTCTCTCTCTCTCTCTCTCATCTATCTATCTGTCTGTCTGTCTGTCTGTGGAGGAATATATTCAGGAATGAACATGATATAACAATAAAAAAAACTCAATAAAAATACAAACGCAAAGAAACTCTGGTCTTGGCACAATTAAAAAAATGCCTTCCAGGGAAGTTACTTAGCTAACTGATTATCTATTTTAGATTGAAAACTGGTTTTGTTTTTCTAGTTTTCCTGAAGAGTTCCTGGAACACACTTACCCTTGGTACCTCCCTGGTTCTTTATGTGCAGGAAAAAAACCTCGACTGTGGTTTCCCTCCACCAGCTTCCACCATTTCTTTGCTCTAATGCCTCATGGATAAAACTTATTTTAAATAAATACGTAGTCTGCCCATGCGCTCTCTAACTCTCTTTTCTAAATCCAAATCAAAGTCTACCTTAGTTATACTTGGCAACCTGGCGGGTGTTACTCTGTTTCCTAACCCCCTCCTTTCTAATGAATAAGTCATTTACCACAGAAATTTTCTTTATTTAAACAGGCCTCTTGGAAATTTTCTTTTTTTACAACTTCTACTCCAGACCTCAATCTAACCTATTTTATTTTCTTCCTGAATTTAGGTTCTTAAATGTCTTCTGTGTCCCCCCTGCCTCCTCCCTATGCCTCTTTCTGAACATTTTAAACATATCTTGTACAGAAAAGACAACTCACTGTTAAAAGACAATTCCTTGATTCCTCATGCCATCTCAAGTGTCATCTAACTAGTTTTATCATCTAAGATAATAGGAGAAGGCTAGAGCGAGGCTGCCCAGGCTGCATATGTTTTAGTAATCCGAAATCAGGCAGGAAAAGAGAGAAGCAGAAATCCAGGTCATTGAGGTATGCTTATATACATATATATGTATATTTAGCACATCAAAGAAATGTCTGCTTACTCTGTCAATGCCTGTCAGAACAATATGAAGGTCATGCAAAGATTAGAAAGCAAGGCATCTAATGTAGTCTTTTGCTGTGGACTCTCGTGTGCTTTATAAGACATAGGAACTTGGTCAATGCCAAGAACAGAAAAAAAAAAATTAGTTCCCTTTGACTTTTTTTGCTTATGCATCACATGACTGGCATTGGTTGAATGGTGATTATTCAGGTGAGTGAACCTCAGGGTTTTCTTTGCTTTGGTTTGAAATCTTGGCTCGGGATGTCAATTAGATTTCTCTTTCACTTTGTTTTTTCCCCAATTCAAGAGATGATTCAGTCTCAAGTCACTATATTAAGTGAATTAAGCAGGATTAGGATATTACCTAGTTTCAAAGAGAATAAGGCATGATGTTCAGATTAGAACATTTTACTTGTACCATTTTCTACTGTGTATTATTCTTAAGGATTCTTTGTCCTTTTTGGTTCTCATTGTTGGAAGATAAAACATATTTCCTACATGTATGGGAAAAACACCTGAAGAAAAGCTAGAAGAAATGGACTTTAAATTCTATCTCAGCATTCAGTGCTGAATTTTGGACTAGTAACATGTAAACTGCCTATTAGCTATCAAAATGTCCAATTCTATAGATAATAAGAGTGCTAAAAGACTTACAGAACATGCCTATATATAGTTATTTTCAGTATAATCATTAAATAAGATTAATAGGTTTTTTCAGGATGGTTGCATGGCTACAAATCAAAATTCCGCAGTCTGAAGAATCAAAATTGAACATGAAAAATCCAAGGAGGCTATAGAATATTAGCAGCAATGGCTTAAGCACAAAAATTGGTACAAGGGATATCATCCAATAAAGTATTTCTCATGACTAAGAAATTGGATATAGTTACTAACTTATAATTAAATATTATAACTGCAATAAAAATAAATTTTCATTTGCTCAGGGTTTTTTTTTTTTTGATAAATTGAAACTGAGCTATTTTCCCATTAAAAAATTCCGACAGACCAAATATCATATTTACTGTAACAGCTTGTATAAAAAATGTAACCATGTAACAAGGGGATTAAAAATACCCTCCCACCATCCTATGAAACTAACACTTGTTCTTAATCAATTAGAAATCTTCAGTCTAATCATATATTGTCCTGCCTAAAAGGACAATTGATTTCAGAAACCAAATAAGGTTATTCTATACAACTGAGTTAACCATCCCTTTTACAGCCAAAGAAAAAATCAAATTTATCTAGAAAAAAAAACCAAACAAAAAACCCTTCTCATACCTATAAAATTATGGAATCAATTTATTTATTTAGATGGTCTCAAATAAATGGGAGAACTTGGACTGATAGCTGGGAATTATAGGGAGATAGACTTCTACTTTGGGAAGCAGTATGGTGCGATGAATAGTGATCTGACTTCAGAACCAGGAGAAACTGGGTTCAGGGTTAGAGGCAGCTAGGACAACCTGAGTTGAAATTCAAGCTTGTATGCTTCCAAGTTTCATGACTGGGGTCAAATAACTTAATCCCTGTCTGTCTCAGTTTCCTTAACTACTACTTTTTAGGGTTATTATGAAGATCAAATGAGATAATATTTGCAAAGCACTTATGACAGTGCTTGGTATACATTAGGTGCTAAATCTGTCCCTTCCTTCCTTCCTTCCTTCCTTCCTTCCTTCCTTCCTTCCTTCCTTCCTTCCTTCCTTCCTTCCTTCTTTTCTTCCTTCCCTCTTTCCAGACCTGCTTCTAATGATAGTGACGGTATAACCCTGGGCAAGTCAGTGCTCTAGGCAATTCTAAGACTCTATAAATTGCCAGAAAGATGACAACCTATATTAGAGGGATGTTTCTATATTAATGAAATGGCAGGTTCAGTCCCTATGTCCATGTCTATATAAAAGCACTGCTACATGTGAATACAAAGATCCATCAATACTGTTTATAATCAAGAGAGGATAAGAAGAAAATGAGATGCACAAGCAATACTCACATTAAAATCTGGTTAAGTTCACATGAGAAGACAGAGGGGCATGAAAGATTCAAGGAGAAGAAAACCTGCAAAGAAATCAAGGAAGGAGTTATAGAGGATAGGAATAGGGTTGGTCCTAGAAGAAATGCAAGTATTTCAATAGGCAGAAATGAGAAAGAAGAACCTTTTAGACATAGAGCAATCTCAGAAGGATGGTAGAGAGCATGACAAGACTAGTTCAGAAGAGGGTCAAGGCCAGTGTGAAGGAAACCAAGGGATGTTAGGAGACCATATTGAAGGCAATATAGTTTGAATGGGGTCACTCCCAGGGCCAAGATCTGAAGGTGACAGTACAAGGAAACAGACAAGACTAGGATATGAAAGCAGGGTTGAGGGAAACTCTAAAAGACAGACAGAGATTGTAGTACGGTATAGGCTTTGGTATCAATACAGTATCCAGGCTTATTGGAGGGTCTATGAAAGAACACAGGGCTTATTCCTAGATAAACTCCTATCAAGGGACTACAAGGCATGGACTTAGCAATTTCAGTTTGATCTGTAACCATCTCTGGCATAGGCACATTGTCCTAATCCAGGACTGTATACAGCACTTTGAAGAGACAAATCCTAACCTCAGCACAGAGTCCTAATCTAAGAGCTAAAACTGTAGACATAAAACAACAAAAGATAACTTCTGTTACAATGAAGAAAGACTATGGTTTAAATGAATTCCAAGAGCCCGGAGGAAAGAAATACTTCAAAAACAGTCACAAAGGAAACCTAAGGGTTGGGTAATAAAGAATGAATTGGCCACACAGGCAGGACGCTAAAAGTACAGCCTTGTCTAATGACTAAACTTTGAAAAATAGAACTCAGAACATAATGATTCAATGATGCAACAAGAAATGTTAGAACAAAGTCTAAAAATTAGACTAAAAAATTAAAAGGGGAGGGGTAAAATTCAATGTTTAGACTACTCCACTAAACATGACAAAAGTCACAACCCAGATGCCCTTGTCAGGTGAGAGCAATCAATCCCGTCGATCAGATGTGTGAATTAGGTTTTAAAGAGGCCTAGATATCCCTACTGAATCAATCAATCAACCAGTCATAGTCTTTAGCCTGTTTTTAAAGTCTTTGATAAGCTCAGAAGTCCTCAAAGCCTTGGAAAAAAGGAACTGCCTGGAAGCTTATTGGTGGACATCTGCAGCCAAGCCCAAAGAAATTCTCTGACCACATTTTGAGAAACTCTGAATGAGAATATAAAAAGGAGTTATACGGCCTTGCTTATTTTATCTTGTGTTTGCTAAGTTCAGACTTTTTTTTAAGAAAAAGAAAAATCAGTACATAAGAGTGGAGCAAATAGAATACTCTATTTTAGAAGTAGGAATTGATCAATACAATGAAAATATGGCAGCTCGTAATTTTCTTGCTTAGATATGGACGTTAGTTCACTGGTACCTTTCTTTCTTTTAGGGCACCAGATGGAAAGAGACACTTGAATGACTGAGTTACATAAAATTTATAGGTTATGACTAAGACTCCACAAGTAATCTGAATATACTTCCTGTGCAATATTTTTTTTTTAATATTTTTTCCAGTGGCTTATAAGGAAGATGAAATTCATTAAGATTATTTTATATTTAATCTAAGTCTTTGATTAATTAATTCAACAGAGCTGGCTGGGACTTGTTCACACCTACTTCACACCTCTGACACAGGGGAGATGTTCTTGCTTAACAAAGATGTCAGGGCACAGCATCTTGTCAGTTACTTTAAGTTGGGTGGGATGATTTGATTGATTGACTCATTAACTACCCCTTCCCCTCCCATTCCACTTACACTACACATCAGAAAAGAACTAAAGCACAAAGTAAAGATGGAAAGAATACACCAATCAATTTTTGAAATCCCAAATTGAGTACATTAGAAATATTATAACCCAAATCCATAGTAGCATCATATCCAGTAAGTGCAAAGACATTAACTACTTGGATAGTTGATTCCTTATTTGAAAAAAACTACCAAGAAAATTGGAAAGTAGTCCAGCAGAAATTAAGGTTAGACCAATATCTTATACTATTCCACAATTATGAATATATCACCTAGATATCTATCTATCTATCTATAACTATATGTATATAAAATTTAGAGGTCAAAAGAAGGAGATACTATAGCTAAGGGAAGAATTCTTATCTAAACAAGAATTCTTATCTAAACAATGGACAATTTCAGAAATGTAAAACTAAAAATCTCCTACACAAGTGAAATAAATGTAGTTAGAATCAGAAGAAAGCGATTCCTTGCTGAAAACAGAATCAGTATGAGCAAAAACATTATTTTCAGAGAAAGTCATTTCCTTGCTTGAGTGTCAGGCACTGCAGTGTACCTATGTGTCGTTAGACTACAAGGGAAGGTGAGGTATGGTTCTCTTCCAACATAAAGTAATGCTGCTGGCGGGGGGAGCCCTGAGTCAAAGTTCCTCTAATGTCACTATTCCCTTATACTTATAATTATATGATGTAAAATTAATTTGAAACTTTCTGGGTAAAAGTTATCATGGTATCTATTATAGAATCCAATTGATTCACTACAGAGAGTCCACCCAAAGCACTGGGAACCTTCCTCTAGAATATTTGATAGTACTTAGAAACAGTGCACACAGTGGTGCTTCTTCTCAAATAGATGTGTGTGTGTGTGTGTGTGTGTGTGTGTGTGTGTGTGTGAACTTCTTGCTGTAGATATTCCCTCCAACAATTCAGATGGCAACCCATTTATACCTTTCTGTCCTAGGAACTCTTGCCCACAATATCCTACAATTTATCCGTAGGGAATCTGCTCTTTGTTTTGAAGGCCTTTTTTTGTGCTTTCTTTTGATATCAACAGGATAATAATGGAGTATATACAGTTGCCTCTTGTTATTGATATATGGACCAGTCCATCTTCTTTTCCATTGATACATTTCTCTGTTGATATTCTTTAGTCATTTTCATGGTTCCTTGTTCGTAATGCATTATAGCCTAGTCATGGATTCCATGATATCTCTTTTGGACTTTGGTTAATTTTCACTTTTAATTCTTCAGAGACTAGAGTATTCCATAAATCACAGCCATGCAGCTATAAGGAAAGAAATGAATTCTAGGTCATGGACATCCTTAAGTATGGATGAAAGCAAGTACATAGGCACTGCTGGTTGGAAACCAAGTGAGGAAATGGAGAAAAGCGCAGGTTTTGACCACACCTTCCCTCCTCTTCCCTGGAAAAATGAAGCCCTTAAGTAAGATTTGTATAAATGATTACTTTTGACAGACTTAGAGTGGAAACTAATAAAATCACAGAATCCCAAAGCCAAATGGAAACTCAAATATCATTTAATTTCATCCCAACCCAATATAAGGATACCTTCTAAAATATCTGTAACAAATTATCTTCTAGTATATGTGAAAGCCTCTGATGACAGAAAGCACATGCTTTGGTTTTTAACATTAGTGGGGGTCATCTGGTTAGGTAATTGGACTGGTTTGCCATTCATAATCTAAGATTTTGAAGTTCAATTGTATGAGATACAATTATTGTGTTTGGAAGTTACCAGTGTAAAAACTCAGAATTGGGAAATTTAATTATAAAGTCTATATCTCTTTATCTCTGCCACAATTCTGCTACCAAAAAAAAAGAGATAAACATAATGTTTTGGAGATGATAATAAATAAAACAAAAAAAGACAAATTAAATCATTGCTGAAAGAGTTTAAATTCTAAATAATGTTGAGGTTGCAAGCCTTAAACCAGCTTAAATAAAAACAGACTGACACAGTAGTGGACTGGAACTACAGTATTGCACATTTATTTCTTTAAAATTTTTTAAAATTGATATCTTGTGTTTTATATCACTTATGATTTTTCTAGTGGCAATGTATGTGAGAGTTTGACTATAAGGAAAAAGTGCTTCAAAATCAATGCCTTTGAATTGTGATCCTGAAGAAGACTTTTGAGAGTCCCTTGGATGGTAGTAGAGAAACAAATTAGTCAATACTTTCAGAAATTAATTCAGGCTATTTGTTGGAAGATCAAATACTGAAGCTGAAACTTAAATAGTTTGGCCACATAAAGAGAAGATGGAACTTGTTGGAAAAGACCCTGATATTAGGAAACCTTGAAGGCAAAAGGAAAATGGGATGGCAGAGGATGAGATGGATAGATCATGCCATGGAAACAGTGAAATTGAACTTGAGCAGACTTTAAGAGATAGTGGAGGATAAAAGGACCTGGGCTGTTATGGTCCATTGTGTCATGAAGAGTTAGACATGACTGAATGACTGAATAACAAGTCATTATGTGTATTAATTTCCTGTTCTATTCCTGAGTAATTAGGTGGTAAATTGGATAGAGCACAAGAAGTAGAGTGTGGAAGATCTGAGTTCAAATCCAGCCTGATATTTACAAGCTGCATAATCCTCAGCCAAGTCACTTAGTCTTTGTTTGCCTCAGGATCCTCATCTGTAAAATAGGGATAATAATAACTCCTACCTCCCAGTGCTATTGGGATGATAATATAAGACAATATTTGTAAAACTCTTTGAAAATCTTATGAAGTTATACAATTGCTAGCTGTTATCATTGCTTACTTCACTTTATAGGAGGTCATATGTCTTCTCATATTTTGTATTCATGTTCATCATTTATTCATATTCATCATTTCTTATAGTGTAAAATATTCCATTATATTTAAATATCACAACTCTTTTAGCCATTTTCCAATGAAATAGGCATTTACTTTGTTTGCAATTCTTTGCTACTATAAAAAGAATTGCAACAAATGTTTTGACAAATATCAGATGTTTTAGCATATCTTTGACTTACTTGAGGTACATACCTAACAAGAGAATCTCTAAATCTGAGATCATGGGACATTTTAGTTACTTTCTTAGTATAATTTCAGATTACTTTCTAGAATGACTGGACCAATTCACAGCTACACTAGCAATGCATTAATGTGCTTATCTTTCCACAACCTTTCCAACATTGATTATTTCCATCTTTTACTATCTTTGTTAATATACTGGTTGTAAGGTGAGACCTCAGAGATGTATAGATTTGAACTTATCTTATTATTTGCATTATTAGTAATTTAGAGTAGTTTCATATGTTCTTAATAATTGGTAATTCTTATGAGAATTGTTTGGTCATATTCTTTGATTATTTATACTTTGGGAAATGGTTTTTGTTCTGTATATTTCTGTTGGGTATCAATATATCTTGACATGAAACACTTATTAGGTTTGTATGATACAAGCATTTTCCCTGCAATCAAATGATTCCCTTTCTATTTTAGTTGAGATGATTTTGTGGTACAAAAATTTTTCAACTTTATATAATTAAACTTATCTGTTTTATCCTTGGTGATTACCTATATCAATTGTTTGGTATGCACTATATCTGTGAAACATATTTTTCCATTTGAATTGTTTTATAGTAAGATTTTTAATATTTAGATGATATAGCCTTTTAAAGTTTAAAAGACTTCTGTGATATGTAGGTTTAAGCTTAGGAGCTGCCTAGACCAATTATATTAAATTCCTATTCCTTCTCTAATTCTTGCCTGTGCCTTAGAATATTGACTCCTAGACATTTTATACATCTTCTAATTATTTTGAGTCAATTTTTCTTTTATATCATTTCTTTGTGGATTTTGCTATTGCTATATAAAAATACTATTGATTTATTTTGGTTTATTTCATATCCTGCCCCTTGACTGGAACTTCATTTCTTTGTTGATTCCTTAGGTTTTCTATGTAATCCATTATGTCATTAGCAAATAGATTCCATTTTTACTATCCTTATGCCTTTAATTTCTTTCTGTATTCTTATTTCTCATAATTTTTAAATAGGTTAAAAGTTAAGAATAGATTGTCAGATGGACATAAATGGGGAAAGTGTGGGTTGCATGTAATATTAAAATATTTTCATGTGACATTGCTTTTAAATCACTATGACTTTTCAATATACTCTCCTCATACATATATCCAATGTATTCAAGAAAAAAAATAAAGCAAAAAGTAACCAACAGCAACAAACCCACATAGTACCTGCATCTTACAGAATATACAACAATCTATACCAACAACTCAAAAAAGAGATTGCTTTGTAATTATAATGACCAAGATTAACCCCTAAAATTAGCCATGAGGAAGCATGTCTTTCTTCTTTGTAGAGGTGGATGACTATGGATATGAACCACTGTTAATGTTGTTTAATTTGATCAATGTGTCAATTGTTTTAGTAAATTTTTTTCTTTGTGTGGGCATATATTTAGAAAAGAAGGTGATACAAACACAAAAGCCATATTTAAAATGAAGAAAAAAAAGAATTTGCCATTTAACAATGGTTGTAAAAGGTATCTTTTTCTGTTCTCTATTTTTTTTTAATGCTATGACTTTTTTTTTTTTTAGGTTTAATATACACTTGAAACTTATTTTTCCATGTGGTGTCAGACTCTTTCCTGTTCTTTTTAGAAGTTCTTTTTAAATAGACAATCCTTCCTGTTATAGTTTGTGTTGATTCATATAATCTCGATCAGGTCTTCCATTAGGCTATTTCCAAATTCTAGGAATATTCATTACTACTAGAAGAAATGAGAAAAACTTCCAAAAGGAACATTTCACTTGAGACATTTTTGAGAAGTCAATGAACAAAGTCAATTAAATATAATTTAAGCTTAGGGTACTTTAACCCCAGAATGTCTTATGATTGTTCACCGATACTATGGTACAATGCCATTGTCATAAGTAGCTTTGAAATGGGAGACAGGTATGAAATCAAATAAATTTACTGATTGTCTATCATGTTACATGCTGGGTTTTTTTGCAGGTTGTAAACCATAAGCCAGTTTAAATAAAAACAGAGTGAAAATCTAACTGCTGTTTTTAAAATTTATTTCTATTTAAAATAATCTTTGCTATCTTTTGTTTTGTATCATCTACATTTCCTTCGTGATATAATGTTTTATATGATATTTGATTATATGTTGTATTTACAATTCAAGAACAAAGAGAAAAATTGTCCTGGAACTGTACTCAGTCATGGCATGGGGTGGAATCTGGCAGCATTTGAATATGTTTATGTATGATTAATGTGAATACTGGAGCAAAAACTACCTCTTTGCCATAGAAGGCTGGGTGATATCACATGTAAGAACTGGAATAGGACAGAAGCCTGTTCACTTAAGCTTAATATGAACTTTCCTGAAAATGGAGGGAAAAAAACAAACAAACCTAAGAAACTCTCCACTCTTCTTTTTGCCTCCTTAGTGACATATTTCCCTATGCAAAATCATGAAATTGTTCCCACTGTAACTTTGTGTATTTCAGATGAAAATAAAATATGAGGCATAATTCTATATCCTTCCTGTGCTGATTTATGTGAATGATAAATGTCTCCTGGTGATTGATTTGGATCTAGGATGCTGTGTTTGTTCTGCAAATAGGGTTAGGGTTAGTTGAAAAGAGAAAATACTTCAATACTTACCATTAAAAGCAATTATAATTGTCCATCCACATATAGAACAATTGCTACTCTGAGTGAGTGGACATTTGTGGTCCCTAGAGTGATAAATCTAGTTCTTTAAGGTCCTTCCCTTGTCAACTTAAGGACTGTTTAGGAGCTGCCTATACCTACCAGCTCCTAAACTGAGGGTTTTCCCTTACATTTGTTAGCTTATGGTCTACATCAGCCGGCATTGGTGAACAGATACAAAGGACATAAAGAAACCTGGGAGAATATTGAACAAATACGTGAACAAGTCATGCAGTAATATTGTATAAAAACTTATAGGGGTAAACATATTACAAGAGTGGTGAGAGAGGCAGAGAAGGCAGAGTAAATTTCTTAGTCTCTGGTGAAATGGCAGAACTATTTCTAAACTGTGTTATGAATGAAAACCCTTGAGAGATAGAGTTTCTGGGTAATTAATAATCAATTTATTAATTAGGCTAACCTGTAATCAGTAAATTGACAGTCAGTGGTTTCTCTTGGTAATCAAAGACACCAAAGGAGACTCTGAAACATCTTAAATCACGTTTTTTGACAGGGGATTCCCCAGACAAGTGAAACTCAACCCTGATTGGTGGGTATTTAAGGAAGAAGTAGGCTAAAAGTCTTTAGCTCCTCCTCCTGAGAACATAAGGCTTGAACATGAGATTCAGCAACCTCAAGCATCTGGGTAGGGAAAGTCATTTCTACCCAGACCTCTCTGGCTAGTTTTCTTCTTCATAAACTGGGTTTCCTTAAACTCTAATGGAAGAAATCTAGGATTGGGTGTTCTTCCCGTAGGCAAAGGCTTGCCCAGACTGGATTTTGTTTGCAGAAATTAGCTTTCCTGGTTAAGTGGGGGAGAGGTCCGGCCCAACCTAGTCAAGGAGCATGTGCCTTGGGGGTTGGGAGTATCTCATCACTCAGCCATGACCTTTGGAGACTGATTGGCCTTTTCAGGAGTTGGGCCTTAACAGAAATAGGAAAAAAATTGTAGATCACAAATTAATATTTCATTATTAACATAATGGCATAGTATTAATTTTTCTTGACTGTTTCAGCCATATCTAATCACCTGAAAACTGTCAATTTGATGGTGTGGTCCACAGAGACCTGGAATCATTGGTTTCTCTTTCTCCCCTACCATGAAGTGTGCATTAGTTCAAATGAGAGCTGAAAGAATTCTGGAATTTAGTCAAAGGGTTGCTATAAAAAAGATATTTTGTTCATCTTAAAATGCTATATAAATGAATTACTATTACCAATAGATGCCTGGAGGTATCTTAAACTCAACATGTCCAAAACTGAACTCTCTTCTTACTTACATCCATTCTTCCTTCAGTTATCAAACTGATCTTCAAGTGCAGACCTGACCATGTCACCCTCCTATTCGATATATTCCACTGGTTCCCTATTACTTTCAGGACCAAATGCAAAATCTTGTTATTTGGTTTGTAAAGCCCTTTATAAATTAGTCCCCTCTTATCTTTTCACTCTTCTTATACTGTACTCCTTCTACCTACTTAGTGATCCAGTGATCTGGATACTTGTTTTTCCTTCAACCAGATATTCCATCTTTTCACTTTTCATTGGCTGTCCCCCATGTGTAGAATGTTCTTCATCCAACTCTCTTCCCTAGATTCCTTCATGTTCAGTTGAAATTCTACTTTCTGCAAGAAGCCTTTTCTGGTTTCTCTTAAAGCTAGTTCATTTCCTTTGAGATGATCTCTCACTTCTCCTCTATAGCTTATCTCAAAACTCTCAGTGCAGTTTTAATACATTAATAGTCTACAATGGCACTAAGAATTTCGGGACACCCTTTATCTACTTTATTTGTACCTAGTTAGCTATTGACTTGTCTCCTACATTAGAAAGTGAACTCTTTGAGGATATGAATCGAGGGTCTGTTTGTTTTTTCTCCTTTCTTTGTATGCTCAGGACTTTGCATTATACTCAACACTTGGTAATTAACAGTGCAGGCATTAACAATATTTATTTATCTATTGAAAAGATAACGATTAAGTATGTACCTTGTACTATGTACACTCTGGGAATACAATGACACAGCTAAATTAGTCCTGCCCTCAATGAGCTTATATTTTATAAGAGAAACAATGTGGTGTGCCCAGAACTGTGTTACATACTGGGGGGATACTGAATAATGGGAGGCTTCTCTAAAGATTCTTACAATATAGGTAGTAACACAGGATATTTGAAACATTAAAGTAACAAGTACAAGCAGTGGAAAATGAGTAGTGGTAATGAAGTTCAGAAAGTGATTCAATGATTCAGAAAAAGTGTTCTATATATAGTTTCTCTGGCTTTCTTTAAAACTCTAAAGAGTCTTTTTCCCCAAACTTCAGCTGCTAGTGCCTTTCCCTCCCATATTACCTACCTTCTGTCTGGTCTGTATAATTCATGTAAGCACCATTATTTATATGTTGTTTCCCCTCACATTAGAATGTGAGATCCCTGAAGGCAGAAACTAATTTTAACTTTTCTTTGTATCCCCAGTGCTTACAATAGTGCTTGGCAATTAATGTGTATTAATAGTAAGCAATTAGTAAGTGCTTATTGACTGATATAATGGTTAGGGAAAGTCTTCAGGGGAGAGAACTTCAGCTGGGTCTCAATGGGAAGTTGCATTCTAGAAGGTAATACATTCCAGAAGACAGGAATATTATGTCCAAGGTCACAAAGATAGGAATGAACAAGATCACCCAAACTGGTGGAAAATGAGGATAATGACCCACTGAAATAGAGTAATTAGAATAGTTCTGCCTCATTTAGCAAATAAAACAAACAAATATCAGTGAGAGTTAAACATCGTTTAAATAAGGGATGAAATAAAAATCTCACATTCAGATACCAGGCCTGCACAATATGGATATTTCTTGAAAGTCTGACAAAATATTTTAGATTGCCAAAGCCACAGCAGGTATATGATTATTTGTAATTTGTTTACAACTACCAGGTTTCATCTTGTAGGAAGAGGAATGTTTTCACTATTTGTTTTTATCATTTGTTTGTTGCTTTTTCTTTTGAAATGGCTCCACTTGGGAGTGCAAGCCACACAAACAAATACAATCTGTAAATATTAATAATAGTCACAGAAAAGAAGCACGCTAATAAATAATGGCATTAATAAAATAATCTAAAGTGATGTATCCAGCCTCTGTTTAAAACTTCCAGAAATGGGGAGGACACTACTTTCAGTAGCAGCACATTTCTCTTTAGGAGAGCCCTAGGTTGTTGTCGTTCGCCTTGGAACAGGATCAAAATGACATCATCGTTGTACAGTGAAATTTCAGTGTGTCTGACTGTGGCTGATCAGACCACTATGAGCTCAGAATGCTCTACCACAGGTTGGGCACGGATAGTCCATATGAATATTTGGGATGGATATCTCAAATTTGTGCATCACGCATTTCCTTTGTGCTGCCTCAATTCTGCTTTGCTCAAAGGGCATAGCACCTTTTCTTATGGGGGCATGCCGTGCTGAGCGGTCCTGTGCCAGTGCCTCCCATGTTGCACAGTCAAATCCAAAGTTCTTGAGAGAGACCTTGAGAGTTCCTTGTATCAGTTCTTCTGGCCACTATGTGATCGCCTGCCCCATGCAAGTTCTCCCTAAAATAGTTTTTTTGGCAAGCATACATTTTGCATTAGAACAATGTGGCCAGCACATCAGAGTTGCACTCTCTGAAGATCGAGTTCAGCCTAATCAAGGATTTCAGTCTCTAGTACCTTATCCTGCCAGGTGATCCTCAGAATCCTCCTAAGACAGTTCAAATGGAAGCAATTCAGTTTCCTGGCATGGCATGTCCATGTTTCACAAGCATATAACAATGAGGTCAGCACAATGGCTCTGTAGACCCTCAGTTTAATAGTCAGTCTAATACCTCTTCTCCCCCAAACCTATCTTTGGAGTCTCCCAAACACTGAGCTAGCTCCGGCAATGTGTGCATCAACCTCATTATCAATGTCTACATCCCTGGAAAGTACACTACCAAGGTAAGTGAACTTATCCACAGCTTTCAAAACTTCTCGATTTGTTGTAACTGATGGTTCCATGTATGAATAGTGTGGTGGTGGCTGATGGATCTCCTGTACTTTTTTGGTGCTAATTATTAGGCCAAAATTAGCACAGGCAGCAAAGAATTGATCCATATGTTGTTGCCTCTCAGCTTCAGAAGCTGCATTGAGAGCACAATCATCTGCAAACAGAAAATTGCCAAGCCTAGAGGCCTGTATGGGCTACCCGAGTCTTTCTTACCTCACCTCCCAAGGTCTTCGGCTGGCCACGCCGGATGCACATATGAGAGAAAGGACGTTCCAGAGTCGAACAAGGGTTGAGCTTTATTACAGGGACTAGTTACAAGTGCAGGGGAATTCTTCCTTAGGAGGAAGAGGGGGAGATTTCCTAAGGAGGCTAGGATCTTAAGGGCTTGGAAATAGAAGTACGAGCGGGCAATCCTACTTAACTCTCCAGCAGCATAGTTTGCATCTAAATACCGCGCTGTTAGATAACAATAGTGTGCCCAGATCTGGGACGACCTCGGGGGCAGGGAGACTCCACCCATCACGTATCTCCCGGGGAGAGGCGGAAATACCCGAGCTAGTCAAGCTAGCTCAGTCTGACCTTCTCGAACCCCCGCTGTTCATGGAGGGCCTCGTAAGACTCTAAGATTTAGAAGTCCCACTTTTACCCGCCCGAGACCGTCCACACGGAATTGAGCTTCCAATCCCAACAGAAAATCATGCACCAACACTCTCTTCACTTTGGTCTTGGTTTGTAATCTTTTCAAATTGAAGAACTTACCATCAGTACAGTAATTGACCTTGATATCATGTTCATCCTCATTGAAAGCATTTGTCAACAAGGCTGAAAACATCATGCTAAAAAAGCATGGGAGCAAGCACACAGCCCTGTTTCATTCCATTGGTGACTGGGAAGGCACGAGAGCTCTGTCCATTATCCAGAACGTGGGCAAACATGCCATCATGAAACTGACATATAATATTGATGAACTTCTCAAGGCAACCAAATTTTGACATAATTTTCCATAAGCCCTCATGACTAACAGTGTTCAAAGGCCTTGGGGTGTAGAGTATGTTCAGGGAGCAGCAGGACCTTTGGTGTGCTGGCTCCTGAGCCCTTCTGGGGGCTCTTTCCACCTATGGTGTCCACCTGTTCGACCTAACTCTCACCTGTGGCTCCAGGGTAGCCCTAGGACATATCAGTTATAGGAAGTGTTTCCTTATAAATTTCAATTGCATTCGACTCTCCTCATTGGTTGAGATTGATTATTAAATGTTCCACACCTATGTAAAAAGCAGAGGTAAGAGGTTGAGGAAAAATATATTCTATTCTTCTGACTTCCAGTTTCAATTGAAGACATGCAGTTCCAGAATCTCTTCAGGTTCATAAAAAGAGAGAGATTCTTGCAAGAAGTCAACACAGAGATGAGCAAGTACCCCAGTCATATTCCTATCCCCAGCCTGCTTCATTAGACTTGGAGGAAGTTCCCTTTTGAACGAGTTCTGAGACTGTCTATAGGTTGAGCTGAGTTATCTCACTCTATTTTCCAGTATAATTCTTACCTGCATAACTTCCTTGATTTCTATTTGCTATCAGGTTGGATAAATGGATTAATTCACTATTTTCCACATTTTTTCCCTATGATACTGGCATTTGGTGGTAAAGGGAGCTTCAAATCTTGGATATGTAGCTTGGGACACTATTTCTCTATTAAAGAATACCAATCAGAAATTATGCCTGCTAGACTAAAATATTTAGGGTGGTAGACAGATATAATTCTATTCTGTTACCTGTTCTCTGAGGAGAACAAAGTGGACAGCCTCTTTTCCAATCTTCTTCTTCCCCTTCTGGAAGGAATCAAAGTCTCCTTTGAAGAAGGCAGGGTAGAGGATTCTTTAGAGACATCTATTCATACCTTTCTATGAGCTAGGCAGATCCATGCAGACACATGCAAACTACATGAACAAAACAACCCCTACTACATATCAAATCTGAATTTGCTTCTCTGCAATTCCCAGCTGGTGTACCTAGTTCTCACCTCCGAGATCCATCAGAACAAGTCTAATTCTTCCTCCATTCCACAGCCCTTCACATACTTGAAGATAAGGATTGCATCTCCTCCAAGTATTTTCTTCAAGTAGACATTCCCAGCCCTTTCAACTTGATTCTCATATGCCCCAATCTGGCAGTCCTTATCATCCTGATAACCTTCCTCTGGATGCTCTCTTATTTATTAATGGGGATTAGATCTGTGATTTCAATGATAGAGGGAACTCCCAAACAAGAAATTCCTTTCACCACAGGAGGTTGGTACTTTCTCGAAGATTTAAAGTCATTTAAGGTTGCCTAGAGCACTAAAGGTTTAAGTGACTAGTCCAAAGTCACATGGCCAGTGTGTAAATCAGAGGCATAACTTAAACCCAGTTGTTCCTGGCTCCAAAGCTTGCTCTCTAGTCACTACATCATAGCTGCATCTGTTTTTACCAATACCCCTCCCAAAACTGTGGCACACAGAACTGAATGCAATACTCCAGATGTGGTCTGACTGGGGATAAATATAGCAGGTTGATCACCCACCTCAATTAGACATTATGCCCTTAGTAATACAACCCAAGTTGCATTCATTATTTTTGTTTCCATGGCTCAGTCTATTGCACTGATTTACCACCAGTTTCTTAGCCAGTACCAGATTGTTTTGATGAGTAGGTCTTTGTAGTAGAGTTTGAAATCTGAAACTGCTAGACTGCCTTCCTCACATTTTTTTTCATTGATTCCCTTGATATTCATGGGTATGAATACCATCCAGATTTGATGTTGTTCATCATCAAGATGAATTTTGTTATTATTTTTCTAGCTCTGTAAAATAATTCTTTGGTAATTTGATTGGTATGTCACTGAATAAGTAAATTAACTTAAGTAGAAATGTCATTTTTATTATATTGGGTTGGCCTACCCATGGGCAATATTTCTCCAATTGTTTAGATCTATCTTTATCTGGGTGAAAAACATTTTGTAATTATGTTCATATAAGCCCTGGTTTTGTCTTGGCAGGTAGACTTCCAAGTACTTTATATTGTGTGTAATTATTTAAATGGAATTTCTCTTTTTATCTCTTGCTTCTGAGTTTTGTTGAGAGTATATAGAAATGGTGATGATCTATGTGAGTCCATTTTATATCTTGCAACTTTACTGAAGTTGTTCATTGTTTCAATGTGTTTTTTTATTGATTCTCTAGGGTTCTCTAAGTATACTGTCAGATTATCTGCAAAGAATGATAGTTTTGTTTCCTTATTGATTATTTTTATTCCTTTAATTTCTTTTTCTTGCCTTATTGCTAGAGCTAGTATTTTTTGTACAATATTGAGTAATAGTGGTGATCACAGACATCCTTGCTCTACTCCTGATCTTACTGGAAAGGCTTCAAGTTTAACCCCATTATAGACAATGCTTGCTCTTCATTTTAAATAGAAAGCCTCCACTGATTCCTGTGCTTTCTAATGTTTTTAATACTAATAAGTATAGTATTTTGTCAAAATCCTTTTCTGCACCTTTGGTTTTTTTTTTTTATTATTGATATGTTCAATTATGTAGACAGTTTTCCTAATATTGAACCAGCCTCATATTCCTGATATAAATCTCACCTGGTCATAGCGTATGATCTTTATGATATATTGCTATATTCATTTTAGTAATTTTTTATTTAAAATTTTTGTGTCAATACTCATTAAGTAAAATGATCCTATCTTCTCATTGTGTGGAAAAAGTGTTTAAGCTTCAGCTTCAGTATTTGAGCTTCCAGTGAATAACCTGAATTAATTTCTTTAAGTATTGACTGATTTGATCTCCTTTCTGTGCAAGAGACTCAAATGTTTTATCATACACCATAATTCAAATGCATGGATTATGAGGTGCTTACTTTTCCTTATACTTCAACACTCACAGTCATACATTGCTGCTAGAAAAATGATAGCTTTGAATGTACAGACCTATGTCGGCAAGGTGATGTCTTTGCTTTTTAGTATGTAGTCCTGTTTTGTCATATGTTTCTTTCTAAGAAGCAAGTGTCTTTTAATAACTATTATTAACTAATTATTATCATTATAAGTATAGAACTTGTTTCATTCATCTGTTTACATCTCCTTTTTAGTCCCATTAGTATTATTATAATTACCATTAATTAATAATTATTGAGCATGAGTTAGTTTTACTTTGTTTTTCAGATTTCTGTTCTAAGTCTAGTTCAAACATACTCTTGAATCAATTCAATTTAATTCAATTCAGTGTATATTTATTAAGTGTCTACCATGAAATCAGACACTGTGCTGAAATCTGAATTTACAAAGACAAAAACAAAAGAGTTCCTGCTCTCAAAGAGCTTCTTTTCTAGCAAAGCTTCAGATATGTGCTCCTACAGGAAAAATTGCATATACTATAAAAATTTCACAAAAATGGAAATTAAAGATGAGATGAAATTGAAATAATATTTTGATAATAATATTTCACTTGTTACAAAAATCTTTTTTACTCTCACTAAAATATTAGTGATATTATAGTCAAAGTAATATTGTTGAATGTGCTTCATTCCCTTTGAACATTTTAGTTTAACAACTAAAATATCTAGCTTTTAACTAGTTTCATCTCACACACAGCAAATTGCCAAAGTTGATGTGTGTTAGGAGGTGGAGCCAAGATGACAGACTAAAAGCATGGCAAGCTCTCCCCACAAAGTTCTTAAAAACCTGTAAAAAATGACTCTAAACAAATTCTAGAGCAGCAAAGCCATAAAATGACAAAGTGAAACAGATTTCCAGTCCAAGATAGCCTGGAAGGCTCACAGAAAGGGTCTATCGCACTAGGTTTAGAGTGAAGCACACCCTAGCATGGGCTGAGCCAACACAGACAGGACTGGAGTATGCTTCAGGGCACTGAATCACAGGTAGCTGTTGCAGGTTCTAGATTTCTCAACCCCCAAATGCCAGAGACAGCTTCAAATGTCAGTGAGAAAGTTCTTTTACCTAGGTGAGAGGGGAACTTGGTAGGGCCCCAACTCTAGCCCCAAGGTGGCTGCAGCTACTGGCACAGCAGAGGCCACTTCTGGAGCCCTCAGATGACAGAACTTGGAGGATTTGAGGGACTGATATGGGTTTCAGTCCTGAACGGGGATCCTGGTAGAGAGGAGGACACTGGTGTGGTGAAGCTGGTGGTGGCTGTGGAGAGGAAATCCTACTCACAACTCCAGGGCAGAAAAGAGTGTTGTTGGTTGCTCACAGACAAGAGTACAGTCTAGGAGAGGAGTAAACATTTCTCTCTTGACTACACCACTTTGGAGGAACTGAAAACTTACAGGTCTCTAGAGATATCTTGGGGAACAACTGCACAAAACCGCTGAGGTTTGGGGTAATATACCCTGCACTTGACAAAGGACTCAAAAGTTAAGTAATTGGCTGGGGAAGTTCCCCAAAAGGGGGGAAAATAAAACTACAGATGGCTACTTTCTTGGTGAAAAGGTATTTTCTTCCATCCTTTCAGATGAGGAAGATCAAAGCATGCAACTGGAAGATGACAGCAAGGTCAAGGCTCCTACATCAAAAGTCTCCAAAAAAACATATGCAGTGGTCTCAGGTCATGGAAGAGCTCAAAAAGAATTTTGAAAATTAAGTGAGAGAGGTGGAGGCAAAATTGGGAAGAGAAATGAGAGCAAAGCAAGAAAATTGTGAAAAATGTGTCAACTGCTTGCTAAAGGAGACCCTCCCCCCAAAAAATACTGAAGAAAATAACACCTTTAAAAATAGACTAACTGAAATGGGAAAAGAGGTTCCAAAAAGAGAATGAGGAGAAGAATGCCTTAAAAAGCAGAATTGGTCAAATAGAAAAGGATGTTCAAAACTCACTGAAGAAAATAGTTCTTTAAAAATTAGAATGGAAGGGGTGAAGCCAAGACTATGGAGTACAAATACACACCCACTCTAGCTCTTCCCCCACAGCCCACAAAATACCTGTAAAAAAAATGACTCTAAACAAATTCTAGAGCAGCAGAAGCCACAAAACGACAGAGTAAAAGACATTTCGAGCCCAAGGTAGCTTGGAAGGGTGACAGGAAAGGTCTATCGCATGGGGCACAGAGTGGAGTGCAGCCCATGGAGCCCGATGCAACCTTGGCCATGTGGCACCAGCAGGAACAGAACAGGAGCAAGCCTCAGGGACAGAATCCCTGGCAGAAGATGTGGTTCCCAGATCCCTCAACCCACAAATGCCAAAGATGGCTTCAAAGGTCAGTGAGAAAGCTTTTTCACCTAGGTGAGAAGGGAGCAGGATCCTCCCCTAGCCCTGGCCTCAGGCAGTGGCAGCAGCGGGGCCCATTTTTGGAGCCCTTGGTCTAAATACCCTGGGGGAATTGAGATGCTGATCTGAGTCTAAGCCCGAGTGGCAGCCCTGGGGTGAGGAAGAGTACTAGCTGATGTGGTGGAGTTGGTGGAGACTCTGGAAAGGGAATTATACTTGCAGATCCTGGGCAGAAAAGCTTTGGTAGCTCCCAAACCAGACCACAGACCAGGAGAGGAGTAAACTCCTCTCCCTTGATTGTACCACCTAGGAGGAACTGAGAGCTTACAGTTCTCCAGAGTATACCCTCCTCTTGATAAAGGACTCAAAAGTCAAGTAACTGACTGGAGAAATGCTCACAAAAGGAAAAAATAATAAAACTATAGAAGGTTATATTCTTGATGAACATTTATTTTCTTCCATCTTTTTGGATGAGGAAGAACAATGCATAACATCAGAGGAAGACCCAAAAGTCAAGACTTCTGCATCCAAAAAATCCAAAATAAATATGCAATGGTCTCAGGCCATGGAAGAATTCAAAAAGGATTTTGAAAACCAAGTAAGAGAGGTGGAGGAAAAATTGAGAAGAGAAATGAGATTGATGCAAGAAATTCATGAAAAGTGAGTCTACAGCATGCTAAAGGAGACCCGAAAAAATGCTGAAGAAAATAACATCTTTAAAAATAGGCTAACAATTAACAAAAGAAATCCAAAAAGCTAATGAGGAGAAGAATGCTTTAAAAAGCAGAGTTAGACAAATGGAAAAAATTTGAAATCAAATTCTTGTGGAAGTGAATGTTGAAAACTGAAAAATAAATAAATTATATATTTAAAATAATAATAATAATAATAATAAAAAGAAATGTATGTTGATAGCTGTGCTTTCACTTTTTGGCTGTCTAATGCAAGAAGCTCAGGAAGGAGTCCTACTTTTCTTTACCAGAAGGGAGTCCAGGGTATCAATGACTAAAGTCCTCCAAGCTGGACTCACAAGTGTCAGAAAAGAAAGCTCCTCCCAAGGTGTGGTACCAAAGTCATCAAAGAAATAACCCAGCGATATGCTACTAACTGCATGACCAAAGTACATAATCAGCCATAACTCTTGGCTAAAGGACTTGTAGAGTGAGTACATGTCAGAGTTGGAACCTGAAGCTAGGTCTTTCTATCTCTTAGGTTAGTTCTCTATCCTTTGCACCAGACTGTTGCTCACCAGAAAAAAAAAAAAAAAACTAACAAAATATTTAGTGAACAAATTGTGCCTTTGTTTTTGGGGTTATTTCTGTAATTTATGTTTATTACTTAGCAGGAATTTTCTTCAGAGTTCATGTGTTTTATAATGTTTATTAGCTTCCCACTCCCTACAGAATAAAGTTGGATTGTTTTTCCTCATTGGAGTTCTTTGCATCCAGTAACTTACTGCTGATTTCTGGAAAGATCTGTAGAGAGTCTGACCCTCAACATATTTGAGGTACTGCAGTTTCATTAACAGATAATTGGTGGATAATACTGGTAACATCGATGTGCTTTAGTTTCATTAACAGGAGCTCATCTCTAAAGTTCCTATGAATTATTGAATCATTACAAAGTTCTTAGCAAATATTAAAAATAGTATTAAAATTGAATGTGAGATTCTGTCGTTTATTAAACTTTAGCAAATTTGAAGGTTTTAAGGGGCAAGGTCAGAGATAATGAAATGTAAGGATTTTCTTTTTTGGGTGTAATTGAATCATTTCACACTTTGTAGAGAATCTGACACTTCCTTTCTCTTTTTCTTTCCCTTTTATTCTCTCCTTTCCCATCCCCCTCCAAACAAAGGTGGTGCTGATGTAACTGAATCCATCAATGGCAACTCTTTCTTCTGATGCTATCCTCTGGTCCTCAAAATCTGATGGACTCACAAACTCTTTAAAGACTCCATGATGCCTCCTACTCACTCAAGGTCTTCCCAGAAAAGTAACTTGGCCTTATCTTTGCTTAAGGCTTCTTTTGAACTTACTCTTCATTTTTCACAGGATGAAAAACAATAAAAGAAGAAAATAGTGATAGCAGAGAAAGTTAAACTATTTTTAGCAGCTTCTTTAGAAATTCTGAGAGGAAACACTGAGTCAGCTTTTTGCTGTTTACTTCAAGTTTCTGGGTTAGGCTAAAGAAATAGTGACAGGGGAAAAGGAGAGTTGGTTTTCTAATCATAGTATCATACATTAAGAGGTGGAAGGAAATTTGGAGTCCATTTAGTTCAACCACCTCATTTTATAGATGAGGAAAATGAAGTCAATAAAGTTGCCTGAAGTCAGAGAGAAAAAAAAAAGTGAGAGGTGGAGTTTGAATTTAGGTCAGCCAACTCTAAATCTAGTGGTCTTTCTTTTTCATATACAGCCAGGTATATACAAATAGACAGTTGTACTGGGCTCAGGCACCTGGAAGTAACCAGCATATTCTACCACAGATCCTTGCTACTCCTAATGACTGTTTTCAACAAGTTAAGGGTTGAACCAACAGATTGTCCTGCTGAGCTGGAAGGCCACCTTTGTCTTTCTTGCTGGAAATTTCCAAGATTAAAGCTCCATAAACACCCTTGGATCCCTTCTGTGATGCTTATAGTATAGTGGGGGTGTTGCCTTTCTTAGCTAGAGGCAGCATATTTAGATAGTGGTGGGCAATACTTTCATACCTCATGATGCTCAGGGCTGGGTAGAATAGTTACCATGACTTGAGAAAAATCTCTGCCAATCAAAAAGAATGGAGTACAAAGTGGAGTACAAGCAAATGTTAACCATAGACCAGGCCATGTCAAGGATAAAGTTTTCTCAGAAAACCTAAATCTAAGATACTGAAGGAAAAATGGGAAAGTGAGTTCTAAAGTTCAGATTTCAAGCCAGGGAGGTCTATATGGAGATAAGACATGACAATAAAATGATTGTCTGGTACAGTCTGCTTCCTCAACCCTTCGGCATTTTATGGTGTTTATATTTTCTTTATGACAGTCCTGCTGTGTTGACAACAGTTGTGGGCAAGAGCCATCATGCTCTCTGTTGATTTGGCTACACTGATGAAGCCTCGGTTTCATTCCATCATTTCCATAGTCAATGTCTCTTATGTTGAGACTCCTGACTCTGTAAGCAGCAGGTAGCTACTATGGACAAGGGTTCATTATCATTAGATGTTGGCTCACAAAAAATGTTCATCATCTAGTTGAAATGCACCATAAAATACTACTACAAATAGGGAGACACATTCAGAGCTTTTATTTAAGGCTCATTGAGAAGCCTTTGTCTGACCAATGTTCTTCCAGACTGTCAATGTTGCTGCTTTGATGTTATGGAGACCTTGGTAAAAGAGTGTGGAAAATGAGGTGGCTTTCATTGCTATTAAAAATACATTCAGTTAACAGTTGGAAGTCTGAGATAGGAAAGCAAATCATCAGCAGAGATAGACAGTAGGGTGGTTGCCAAATTTGGAGAATAGAATCTCAAATGATTTTGCCTCTAAAAGAATATTAACCTTTTGGATATGTGCTTTTTATTGATGTTTAGAAACTCAGAATATTTTAGACATTTCTCATTCTATTAATATTTAAATCATTACAAATAGTATTATATCACATAAGGCACAGGATCTGAGAAAATCTCTGTCTCTTTCTCTCTCCTTGTCTCTCTTTTTGTCTCTGTCTCCCAGTCATCTTGGTCAGATCAATCATCCACTTTATCAACATTCACTATCAAAATACAATTGCGAAATTGCTTATTGTGCAATGAACGGATCTACTTCTTAATAATAATAATATGAGGGAAATAATATGAGGGACATATGAGGGAAATATGAGAGAGAGTACAGGCTCAGGAGTCAAAAGACTTATGCTCAAATCTCAACTCTTCTTATTATGTAACCATAAACATTCCCTTTCCAATGTACTCTCTGGAATGTTTACTATTTTATTTGTAAAATTCCTTTCACAATAAAATATTTCCCTTCTCTCTACTTCCATCTTATTCTGTATTTTCATTGCCAGTCGTGTTGACTATTGTCTTGGCATTGGACTTGGATGACTGGAAGAGAGAGTGAAGCTGATGATTTTGTGCAACTCTGTCTCACTTAAATCCAATTCTTGTGCGAGTCCTTGATTCTCTTTGAAAACAAAGGACCACCAACGACAATAACACACTAAGACTCTATTTTGATGACTGCATCCTTGCCCATTTTTTTCAATACTGGGAATATTTTCAGTCATATCTCAGACTCGCTGGTCACAGTGAGGAAGTTGGAATACTCCTTGCTCCCCATTGCCACTTCTAGACTCGTTTTCTGCCATATAACTCACCAACCACTTTGAAGTATATGTACAAATTTGTCAACCAGTCCAGATTTTGATGGCTATTATCTATCGATTCCCTGGATATTCTTCTTCCTTTCTATTTGAGTTCAGTTCATGGATCACAGGTTTTCCCTTCACTTCAGTTCTTCCCTCATGCTACAGAAAACACACACACATGCATATACATATATATAATATACCATATACAAACTTACAAATATGCATCTATAACTATGCATGTATGTATAGATGCTACCCTAAAAATCCTAACTTCACAGTTCCTTAGTCTATTTGATTCTCATAACCTACTCTTTTACTCCACTTCATTTATACGCAGAGATGGTTACACCCCTGATCAGGTCATACTTATAGATGTTCCATTTCTATGTTCATAAATTACAAAATTCCTTTAATCATAATTTTTCTCACTACATATTTTCCTATACTTTACAAACATTAATTCTTCTCTTCATCTTTATGGTAATTTTTATTTTTGCCACCTCTCCATTTTTTCACAGGCTAATACCTCTGTTCTGGTTATATTTTCCTTTCTTTTCCACTCTCTTTGGCTTATCACAGTTCATACTTTGTAAAGTTCCAACTCTGTAAAATTTCTACCATCTGCATGCCTCCTCTTCTTCTATTCATGTGTTGCTGGACAGTCTTGGAAAAAATTATGAAATCATACAGAGGAGGCCATTACAAATTTATGTTACATAATTTCAATTGGATCCTCACTAGAGCAAAGCAATCTTTTTAGGTCTCCCTAGCTGCTATTCCACTCAACGCAGTGGCTATTTCAAACCTTTTCATCTCTCCTAAAACCTCTCACCCTACCACCTCCATCTGATCCTCCCAGTGAAGGAATTTGTTTCAAATTACACTGAGAAAATTGAAGTCCCTCTTTTCCTCTGCTTGTCATCTTATATCATTCAGATCTCTTCCCCTATTATTTCTTCCTTTCCTCCTGTCTCTATGGAAGAGATGACCAAGATGAACCCTCTACATGTATCCTTCATCCCATTCCCTGCTAAACCCTTTAGCAGATAAAAAATAAGTAGGATGGTTTCAGAAAAACTTGGGAAGATTTATATGGAAAATGATACATATATGCAAAAGGATATTTATATGCAAACTGATGCAAAGGGAAGTGAGCTGAAACAGAAGAATATTGTGCACAGTAAGAGCCATATTGTAACAAAGATCAGCTGTGAGAGGTTTAGTTGCCTCTAATCAATAAAACGATCCAGGACAATTCCAAAGGACTCTTGATGAAAAATGCTATCCACCTCCAGAGAGAGAACTCAACTCAACTCTAATCAAAGAATGAAATATATACTTTTCACTTTCTTTATGTATCTTGCTTTTTCTTATTATTATTGTTCCTTTTTTTTTACAACATTGCTAATATGGAAACATATTTTGCATGACTTCTCATGTATAATTGATATCTTCTCATTTGCCTTCTTAATGGGTGTGGGAGAAGAGAAATTTGGAAATCAACTAAAAAAAAAAGAATGCTAAAAAGAAATAAATAAATAAATTCTCTAGCTTATTTCTCCCACTGTCATCTGACTTTTATTGTCTCCTTTTGTTAACTCAAACATATGCTCACACACGTGCACACACACACCCCTCCTTCATCTTTAAAACACCCTTGCTTGATGCAACCATTCCTTTTAGCCATTATCCTATATCTTTCCTTTCTTTTCTTTTTCCTTCTTGGCTGAGCTCCTTGAGAAAATCTTCCAAACTTGGTGCTTCAGTTTCATCTCCTCTCATGCACTTCTAAAGTCTCCACCATCTGGCTTCTAAAATGATCATTCACCTGAAACTGTCCTATTCAAAGTTGCCAATGATCTTTTAATCACCATTGTTGTTGAAATAGTTTGCCAGTGTTGTTGAATTAAATCAGCAGAAGCAGGAGAACAATTTATACAACAAGACTCTACAAACATCTTTGAAAGATATAAGAACTATGATCAATATAATAACCATCCATGAATGCAGAGTAATGAAGATGAAATATAATATCTCCCTTCTGATAGGTGATATATTTTGGGTGTAGAAAGAGACATATATATATATATATATATATATATATATATATATATATATATATATATATATATATATATATATATATATATATATATATATATATAATATGTCCTGCTAATGAAGAATTTACTTGACTGAACATATTTGTTACCAGGAATTCATTTTCTTTCCTCCTTTTTTAATGGAGTGGGGAATGAGGAGAGAAAATGGATTTTTGTTAATTAAAAAAACACTTATAATATAGATGTGGGGGTTGCTACAGATATGGAATCTTACATTCCCTTTTAGATGAAGTTATTGTGTTGTTTGTTTTACTTTATTATAAGCAAGTTCTCAAGAGGTGAATGAAGGTTATCTGGAAATGTAACATCAAAATAAAATACCTCAATAAAACTTAAAACAATTTGACCTGGAAAAAAGAAATAATTAAAGATCCAAAATTATTTAACATAAAGATAATTTTGAAGAGACCTTTTAAGTCTCCTTTGCTGATTTATCACTCAGTCAATAAGCGTTTATTAAGCACCTACAATTTGCCAAGGCATTGTGCAAATGCTAGGGACATGAAAGAAGGCAAAAAACAAACAAATAAACAAAAAACCTGTTTCTGCTCTCAAGGACTTCATTCTCCAATAGGGGAGACAACATACAAATAATTATATACGAACAAGATACATACAGAATAAATCTAAGGTAATCTCATAGAGTTTAGAAAGTGGAAAGTGGGATCTTAGCTTAGATGAAAATCATCATATCTCCTAAGTTTGGGTATTCCCCAAAGCTCTGTCCAGGGTCCTATTTTATCTTAACTCTCTTGGTGACCTCATCAGCTCCCATGGATTTAATTATGCATATGACATCCAATCCCAGGATATCTCCTGAGTTCTGGTTCTAAATCATCAATTACATTTTAGATATCTGAAACTAGATGTACCATGCTTATGTAAAATTCAACATCTCCACATTTATTATCTTCCTCCACTCCAAATCTTTCCTTCTTTCTAACTTAACTACTGCTGTTGAGAGTACCAGCCATCCTCCCGGTCACCTAAGCATACGTCAGTATCATCCTTGACTTTTCATTGTCACTTATCCCAATATATTCAATCTGTTGTCAAATGGTGTTCTTTCTACGTTTATATAATCTCTCATGTATAACCCTGTCTCTTTACTCAAGTAATCAATAGGCTAGCACAGACTCTCATAACCTCTTGCCTGTACCATGACAATAGACTTCTCGTTGATCTCTATGCTTCAAGAGCTTCTTTTTTTTCCAATTTATCCTCCATTCAGCTGCCAAAGTGATTATTTTTAAAGCACAAGGCATACCATTGTGACTTAGTATTCAATAAACTATGATGGCTCCCTATTACCTTTAGGATCAAAGAAATTCTTGGAAGATGTAGACATAAGGGGGAAACTGACTTCTTAATATATGTCTCATTTCCAGCTTGTCTCTCTAAAGACTTTGAGGAATTTCCTTTTGGGTGAGATTGAGTCCCTCTGTTGACTGAGCTGTGATCTTGTCCTGCTCTCTCTTCTGTATTTTCTGGTATATTTTAATCTGTATAACTTCTCTGATTTTTGTTTCTGTTCAATTTTGTGTAATTTGCATTATCTCTTTTATTAATTACTTGGATAATAGGATTTACTTGCTATTCACTATTGTGATGGGCTTTTAAATACCTAACATTTGGCAGGGAAGAGGTCAAGCTGGTGACCATAAGCTAAAGGTTAATGACTAGAAAACAGTGAGTTGGGTTGTACCATAGTGGCTACAGTGCCAGGTCTGGAGTCAGGAAGACTCAGATTCCTGAATTCACATCTGGCCTCAGACACTTAGGAACTGTGTGATCCCAGGCAAGTCACTTAACCCTCTTTGTCACAGTTTTCTCATCTGTAAAATGAGCTGGAGAAAGAAATGGTAAGCCACTCCAGTATCTTTGCCAAGAAAACCCCAAATGGAGTCACAAAGAGACAGACATACTGAAACAATTGAACAGTAGCAACAAAGTGACCAGAGAAATGGCTTATTCTTTTTGTTAATTCCCTTTCCTAATTTAGTAAGAAGAAAGTAGCCTACATACTACACTGGTCCTAAAGCAGCCACCTCCGAATATAAGCAACATTCATCAAATGAGATTCTTTGAACCTATACCCTGATTTAAAAAAAAACAATTAGTCATCTACTGTCTTGATTTTGCAGATGAGAAACCCAAGGCCCAGCAAATCAAGGCCCAAGTAACTTGCCCCAAATTACACAGCTTGGAAATGGCAAGGTCAAGACTTAAGCCTAAATGTTCTAACTTCAAATTCAGAACCTTTTTTTAAATTTTTTTTTAAAAACACCTATCCTAGAGATAGAGATAGAGATAGAGATCAGGTAAGGATAATAGATAATAAAGGACAAAGAGGAAAATACATTTTTTGAAAATTGTTAATATTTGAAAACTACTTATTTACCAAATTGACTTTAAATATTAAAAAAATATATGTTAGGCCAATGAATAAATACCTAATTATAGTGAGTAATCTGCTAACCCAAATCTCCAGACAGACCAGAACAGCAACACTGGAGCAATATGAAAGAAGGCCCTTGAAGACTATTCCAATATATTGCTGTACGGTCAAGGACTCAACGGTCAAAGACCCGTTGTATGGAATTTTGGAGGGCACCGAAAATTGAAATCTAGACTGATTATTAGGATCATTATCAATTTAAAGCTTGTGTGAATTCAGATGATACACTTGGTATTCAAGAGCAATGAGATTTTTACAGGCTCTTCTGAGCATTTTGTTAAGAGCCAGCTTGTATCCAACCAAAGATTTCACAAAAAGCAAACTAATTATAATCCCATTGAACCTGCGAATGGAGTAGGAGTTTCGAGCCTAAACATCTTGGCAACACAGCAGTTCAGATAATGATTCATTCTGCTTAAAATCCTATCATGTCAGGTGGCCAGATTAGTTCTTCTTCAGCCTTAATATGGAATACTATAGCTTAGTGATATGGTTATTTCATTTTCCAACCCATGATAGTGTTCTTTCCTTTCAGAGATAGTGTGTTAGCTATGTGGCTGGAATCTGCTAAGAGTTTTGGGATACATTCTGGATGCCCGAGAGATAAATTTAAATAACTACTCTAACAAGGTGATATTCTAAAACAGATGGTTCCGAATGATTTTGATTTGCAAGTTTAGAATACATCTGTCCAAAGTAGGTATTCACAATGATATTTAGACAAACATATGAGAGAAAAACAGCAAACCCAAAATAAAATTGCTGGATTTCTACGTATGAAATTACTACAAGAAGAATAAAAGTAGCTCTTAGTCTACAAAGTTCAGTCACTTCTCAGATACTCTTGGGGACATACACACCATTTTATTAACTCTTTTTTTCACTTCCTTAAAAATACTCAAAAGGTATATCTGATATTATTTCATAATTGAGTAAAAATGCAAAATCTCTCTCAATAATTAATCAAACTAATCTCTGAGCCCCTAACCCAGTAAAACCAAGCAAACCTTCCCCCCAACCCCCATAAATTCCTTTTCTGTTTCAGACTCCAAACTTACAGGCTTAGAAAATATCTATTAGCCATATAATTTATCAACAAATATTTATTAGCTTATAAAGCATTTACTATATATTAATTAAATTAATTTTCTAATAAATTGTTTTAAGATTAAATAAATTAAATATTACAATAAAGAATTAGCAGTGCAAAAAATCACAGCAAAAGTAACCTCTGTGTTCTTCAAAAGCAGGAGGAAAGTTGTGGACTCTAAATCTCCTGCCAATGGTGAAAAATGCTAATTATTCCAAAACAATACAAGTGTAGTACAACAGTTCAGTTCTCTCAGGATGGTATTTCAAATCTCTCAAGAATTCTCTTCAGATTGTCTTTTTCTACTGAATGTTTAAAACTCAGTTCTCTGAAAATGTCTCTCCAGACTTGCTAAAAAATAATAACTCTCCAAATCCCCTGATAAATTCATTCTCAAATGTCAGCTTGCCATAGTCTCTCACAGAAGTTTTCTCCACGTGTATTAACTCTACCAGTGTCCTTAGGAAAGAAATGTTCTTAATATTCTCTCAGTATCTGACAGAATCCTTCTGTCATGACAATTCATTGTCAGTTTCACCTCTAAGATCCATTCAAATTCTATGAATTCCTCCAACCTACCATCCTTCTACTTCCAATTCAGTTAAATTTAATAAGCCTTTTTAAATTGCCTACTAAGTGTCAGACATAATGTAAGACACTGTAGTACCACTGCAAAACTGAAAGCATATGTTTTGCCAGGGGAAAACAACATCTACACAAGAAGTCAATATAAAATGTATTACAAAACGAATACAAAGTATTTTTTTTTTGTTTTTATTTTTGTATCACTAGCTACTGGGAAAACTGGTAAAGGACTCTTGTAATAGATCTTTGAGCTGGGACTAAAAGGAAACTAAGATTTCAAGAAGTGGAGCTGTGAAGAGACGCCATTACAGGGAAGAAGGATAATTTGTACAAAATCACCAAAGCATGAGGCAGAATGTTGTGTGAAGAAAGCATCAAGAGCCCAACCCTTCTGGGCTTACACCATTTGCATGGCAATCCTTTGACTCATCTCTTACTGGTTCCTCACAATGGGCGATCATTTAAGCCTTACTTTACATTCTCTCCCTTCATAGTCTCTAAAGTAAAGAAAGTGTCCTGCTCTAATTCTGAAGTCTTTGTCCATGCCACCCTCAATGTTGTGATTGGATATGCCCTGTCCCCTCTACTTCTGCTTATTCACACTAAACATTTTTTCTTCCTTCAAGGCCAAACTCCTATAAGGCCACTTCTGTGAAACCTTTCCCTAATCCCTCAAACTGGGAGTCATCCTTCTCTACTCAAATTTCTCTCTCAATCTCTCTTTTGGTCTTGCCACGTTTTGTTGGTGTTCAGTCATCCAATGTTTCAATTGTATCTGACTCTTTGTGATATCATTTGGGGTTTTCATGGCAGATACTGGAGTGCTTTGCCATTTCCTTCTTCAGCTCATTTTACAGATAAGGAAACTGAGGCAAACAGGGTTAAGTGACTTGCCCGGAGTGACACATCTAGTAAGTATCTGAGGCTAGATTTGAACTCAAGAAGAGTAATCTTCCTGACTCCAGACCTGACACTCTATCCACTGTGCTACCTAGCTATCCTTACTATACTTTACTATATATCATGCTAATTTGTCATATGTCTCCTTCTCCTTAGGTTTTAAGATCCTTGAAAGAGTCTTCATATTAGAGACAACTATGGAATAATGCAAACGTGTTGAAATTAACGTCAAAAGGGACAGGATTCAGTTGTAATCATAACACTTACTTTATATACACTTTGAAGTCAATAGACACGTAAATATCGTTAGTGTGTGTGTGTGAGTATAGCATAGGACATTGTGTATAGCAGGTAGAATAAACTTAATAACTCTGTGTTGAATTGAATTGGACATATCTTAAAGCAAGGGTACTTATCTTGGGGTCCACAGACCTCTGTGGACTTTGTGAATAGATTTCGGAGCAGCTATGAGTTTAGAAGGAAAAAAAGACCCTAAAAAACAAACAAAAAACACAACAAAAACTATTTTTTCATTAGCCTCTAATTGAAATTTAGCAATTACAATAAAAACGACAACGTTTTGACAAAGGGCACATAGAGTTCACCAGAATGCCAGAGAAGTACATAACTCAAAAAGGTTAAGAAACTCTTAAAAGGCAGAAGACCATTGATTATTGAGATACTTCAAGGCTACTTTTCTGTTTTATCTCATCTGGTTTGCCCCCTATTGTGAAATGATCATTGAATGACCATTGAACCCCACAGGCTTCCTTGAGGCAAAAAAAAAAAAACCTTCCCCAAACCCAACAATAATAGTGACATGGCCCTGTCTGCAATATGACCTTTAAATGTTCATTTTGATTATACCTCATAGCCCTAGAAGGGTTTTGGAGAAACCACTGAATCACTTTTAAAGAAGTGTCATTCAAACCTAGTCCAAGAGAGCTTCCTGTGGGATATTTCACTTCCCAGTTTTGTGGGCAGTTGAATGCTCTAGCAAAGAACCAAGGTAATTCTGGAAAACTTTCAAGGGTTTTCAAGTGTCTTGAAAAGTCATAGCTTGATTCACATCTATCAAACTGATGCTCTAAGTTCCTTAACATATCTTCCTTCCAAAACCCTTAACCTCATCCTGGGATCAATTTTTTAAATTTTGTGTTCCTATAACTTTTTTTTTTTTTGGTTTAGATGATAGAATCTATAACAAAAATAAATGAATATTTTTTCCCTATGCCCTTCAAGCTGATCACTAAATAAAAAAAGAAAACAAGATTTAAAACAAGGGAAAACAAGATTTAAAAAAATAACCCAAAGTGGAAGGTAAAATGAGATTGAAAGAAAAAAAATTTCTGAACTCTTTGTACTTGTTTTTACAGTTAACTTCGCTAGGTTCTAGTTTTTCCTTTAGCTTTTATATTGTCTGTCTGTGTGAATTCCTAAAAGAAGAAGATTATCATATACTAGCTTATCCATACAGACTATTAGACTTTGTTTGATCTAGATCACATCTTAAAGGATTCTGTGAAATACATAGGAGCAGATTTTGTAAGAAAATATTAATCAAAACTACATTCCAGTTTTAGGGAACAGTATGATAATAATTCCATTTTAATTTATTCCACTCTGAGGAGCAAAGTAAAAAATAAATGGATAGCTTCCTTGAAAGAGTCGAAATGAGACCATTGCTAACTTAATTTTAATCAAAAAGGTATCATTAACTAATTACAGTTAATTCCCTGTCAATCGACTAGTCTCTTTACAAACATTTCCCTGTATCATCATTATTTTTTTTTAGTCTTTCATCATTTTATATATTCTGAGTTCTTTCACCACTCTTTGCTATTCCCCATTATGCCATCTTGTCAAATCCTTAAAAAACAAAGAAGAGATCACATACTGTATAACTACTATTCATGAAATTACATTTAAACCTCTATCTTTTGACAGAAGTAGCTATATCTAACCTCCTTTATATAAATTAAATAATCATCTTTCCTGAGAGTTCTGTGAAGGTAACAGAGACTCTGACTGGCAGTTTTTAGTAGCATATCCCTTTAACATTTAGAGAATGTAAGCATTTTGAAACGAAGTCTCACACTTCACTTCCTGTCCCTTCCCAGCAACTAGTATAATGCCTTAAACATAGTAGAAGTTTTAAAATTTTTGCATTCAGTTGAGTTGGGTAATCGTCAGTAGAAGTTTTTTTAGACATTATCGCCAGCTGAGGAATATTAGGTTTTATTTTGTTTTATTTGTTTTTTTTTTTTAGGGGTAGGGAGGTGTCTGGACATGCAATTTCACTGTAGCAGAGAATTTCTAAGGAAGAAACTTCTTCTACCAATGCCTCCCTTAAGTCCAACTCACTTGCACATCAAGACATCACCCTCCTGACTTCATAGGTCCTCTTTGAGAACAACAATTTGCCAACACAAATTGGCAACTGTCCTATAGTCTTAGATAGTTTCACTGGGGATAGTGAGAGATGAAGTGACTTTCTCTGGGTTACCTCAACATTATCCCTGAAAGTCTGGAATTGGACCCAAGTCCTCTTACTGCAAGGCCAGCTCCATAACTCCTCTACAAAGCTATCTCTCATCAAAAGAAAAAGATGTCCTTTGTTTCAGGAAGGATTGGAGTCACGAAAAGAAATTTACAGCTCCCAAAGGCAACCCAAAGTCCTCCTCTCCTTCTTGTTTGATTCACTGTCCATTTGCAGTAGCTATCTGGGGTATATGTACTGATGGACAAGCTCTACAGATTGCACATTCAACTGCATATCACATCAAAATAGGCATTTTCCACTTAATTTGTGTTTTCTGCCTATATAATTAGTCTAAACTCTTTAGAGTGACTACAGATCTCATTTAGGAGTGCTCCCCAGCACCCCAGCACTTGGTGCAATCAGCACAATGTCATACAGAAATGAAGCATCTGGAGGATCTTGCCATCAAAACTGAGTACCATTCAAAAGGAAATGGAAAGGCATATGGTGGGTGTGAGAAGGCAACAGTATATTACAAAATGTCATGAACCTGTCAGTCCTCCCCTATTATATTCACATATTGAATCCTTCAGGGAATAACTAGCCCAAATTTAAGATACTCTGCAGGTCCACACTCTTAAAACTATGGCTCATGAAGGCCTCCTCCACTTGGTGCATTTATGTTGACTACAGGCAACCAGAGGGAAAAATAATTAGCTCAAAACAAAGGCATTTACTAAAATGGTATGATAAGAAAAGAAGTAACAGAATACCCCCATCCCAAACTTGGTTTTACTCTCTTCCGAATGAAGTATAAGCGTAGAATGGATACAGAGAGAATTCAAAATTGAATTCACTTGTGAATCCATCTGGCCCTAGAGATTTTTTCTTAGGAAGTTCATTGACTGCTTGTTCAATTTTTTTTTGTAAAATGGGATTGTTTGACTATTTTTTCCTCTTCTATTTATCTGAGCAATTTACATTTTTGTGAGTATTCATCAATTGCACCTAGATTTTTTCTTAATATTATTTATTAGTTTGATAGTTTTCTTACTTTCAATTTTATTAATCTCTCCTTTGATTTTCAGAGTTTCTAATTTGGTATTCAATTAAGGGTTATTAATTTGTTCTTTTTCTAGCTTTTTTAGTTGCATCCCCAATTCATTACATTCCCAATTCTTTGTCCACTTTATTCATGTAAGAGTTTAGAGATATATAATTTCCCCTAAGAACTGATTTGGCTGCATCCCATCAGTTTTGGTTTGCTGTTTCATTATTGTCATTCTCTTTGATGAAATTATTTGTTATTTCTATGATTTGTTGCTTGACCCATTCATTCTTTAGGACTGTGAGATTCTTATGCCCCAATATATGGTCAGATATGCCTTAATACACTGAGAAAAATTTCTCTTCCCATTCAATTTTCTCCAGAGGTCTATTATATCTAACTTTTCTAAAATCCTATTCACCTTCTTAACATCATTCTTGTTTATTTTGTGGTTAGATTTATAAAGTTCTGAGAGGGAAAGGTGTAGTTTTGTTGTCTATTTCTTCTTGTAATTCACTTAACTTTTCTAAGAATTTGGATGCCATAGCACCTGATAATTATATATGTTTAGTCTTGATATTATTTCATTGTCTGTGGTACCTTTTAGCAGGATTTAATTTCTTTCCTCATCTTTTAAAATTAGATCTATTTTTGTTTTTGCTTTCTCTGAGATCAGGATTGCTATCCCTGCTTTTTTTTTCTTTTTTTTTTACTTCATCTGAAGCATAATATATTCTCCTTCAGGCTTTTGCTTTACTCTGTGTGCATCTCTCTAATTTAAATATGTTTTTTGTAAACAACATAGTGTAGGATTCTGGTTCTTAATACACTGTGCTATTTGCTTTCATATAATGGGAGAGTTCCCTCCATTCTATTTCCCCCCTATTTATACTTTTCTCTCTTCTTTCATCCTGTGAAAGTATTTTGCTTCTTACCCCCACCTCTCTCAATCTGCCCTCCTTTCTATCAGCCTCCCTCTTTTCTTCCCCCTTTTTCCTCCTATTTCTTTATAGGGCAAGATAAATTTCTATACCCAACTGAGTTTGTATGTTATTCTCTCTTTGAGCCAAATCTTATGAGAGTAAGGTTCAAACAATGGTGACTCCCTTCCTTCTTTCCTTCTGCTGTAATATGTCTTTTTCACCTCTTCATGTTTTGTAAATTACCCCATTCTGCCTCTCCCTTTCCTCCTCTCTCAGACAATCCTTTTTGCACCCCTTAATTTCTTTTTTATATTATCATAGCTAAGTCAACTTGTATCCACACTCTGTCTATGTATGCTCCTTCTAACTTCCCTCACAGGGGTACAATTCTCAAGAGTTACAAGAATTATTTTCCTGTACAGGGATATAAACAGTTTAATCTTATTGAATATGTTTGTTTTTTCTTACCTATTTCCCTTTATATGCTTCTTTTGAATCTTGCTTTTGAAGATCTGATTTTCTGCTCAGCTCTGGTAATTCCATCAGGAAAGTTTGAATGCCTTTGGCCTTCTGAAATATCATATTCCAAGTTCTCTGATCCTTTCATGAAGAACCTGCTAAGTCCTGTGTAAAACTGACTGTGGCTTCTTGATATTTGAATTGTTTCTTTTTGTCTCCTTGCAGTATTTTCTCTTTGACCTCATAATTCTGGAATTTTGCTACAATATTCCTTGGAGTTTTCATTTAGGGATCTCTTCCAGGAGGTGATTGCTGAATTCCTTTTTGGGGAGAGGGGCTTACTTATTTATTTATTTAAACTTATTTATTAATTTTTAGTTTTCAACATTTATTTCCACAAAATTTTGAGTTCCAAGTTTTTCCCCATCTCTTTCCTCCACCAACCCCATAAGGCCTTACATTCTCATTACCCCTTCCCTCAATATCCTCTCCCATCTATCACACCCCTCCCTTCCTTATCTCCATCTTCTTTCTTTTCTTGTAGGACAGGATAGATTTCTATGCCCCATTACTTGTATTTCTTATTTCCCAGTTGTATGGAAAAACAATTCTCAATACTCATTCCTAAAACTTTGAGTTCCAACTTCTCTCCCTTCCTCCCTCCCCACCCATCTCCACTGAGAAGGCAAGCAATTCAGTATAGGCTATATATGTGTAGCTTTGCAAAAAACTTCCATAATCGTCATGTTGTATAAAACTAACTATATTTCCCTCCATCCTATCCTGTCCCTCATTTATTCTTTTCTTTCTTTTGACCTTGTCCCTCCCCACAAGTGTTTACTTAAATTACTTCTTCCTCCCATTTGCTCTCCCTTCTATTATCCCCCCACCCTGCTTGTTCCCTTTTCCCCTACTTTACTGTAGTGTAAGATAGATTTTCATACCAAATTGAGTGATCATGTTATTCCCTCCTTAAGTCAAATGTTAAGAGAGTAAGCTTCACTTTTTCTCTCACCTCCCCCCTTTTTCCCTTCACTGAAAAGTCTTTCACTTGCCTCTTTTATGAGAGATAATTTGCCCCATTCCATTTCTCCCTTTCTCCTCCCAACATATTCCTCTCACACCTCTTACTTTTATTTTTTTTTAGATATCATCCCTTATCAACTCACCCTGTGCTCTCTGTGTGTGTGTGTGTGTGTGTGTGTATGTGTGTATAATCCCCCCAACTACTCAAATACTGAGAAAAGTCTCTAGAGTTACAAATTATATCTTTTCATGTAAGAATGTAAACAGTTCAATTTTAGAAAGTCCCTTATCATATCTCTTTCCTGTTTACCTTTTCATGTTTCTCTTGATTTTTGTGTCTGAAAGTCAAATTTTCTATTCAGTTCTAGTCTTTTCATCAAGAATATTTGAAAGTCCTCTATTTCACTGAATGACCATTTTTCCACTGAAGTATTATACTCAGTTTTGCTGGGTCTGAATTCTTTCAATTACTATTTTACCCTCTGGTTCTAGGATATCAGGGCAGTTTTCCTTTATAATTTCTTTTTTTTTTTTCAAACTCTCCACAGCTACTTTTTATTTATTTATTTATTTATTTATTTAAGTTTTCAACATTCATTTCCACAAAATTTTGAGTTCCAAATTTTCTCCCCTTCCCCACTCCAAAACGCTAAGCATTCTAATTACCCCTATTACCAATCTGAGCTCTCTTCTAACATTCCTCCCTTCCCTTATCCCCATCTTTTCTTTTGTCCTGTAGTGCAAGATAAATTTCTATATCCCATTGCCTGTATTTTTTATTTCTTAGTTGTATGCAAGAATAATACTCAACAGTTGTTCCTAAAAGTTTGAGTTCCAACTTCTCTTCCTCCCTCCCTCCCCACCCATCCTCAATGGGAAGGCAAGCAATTCAATACAGGCCATATCTGTGTAGTTTTGCTAATGACTTCCATAATAGTCATATTGTGTAAGACTAACTATATTTCCCTCCATCCTATACTGCCCCCCATTGCTTCTATTCTCTCTTTTGATCCTATCCCTCCCCAAGAGTGTTGACTTCTAATTGCTCCCTCTTCCCATTGCCCTTCCTTCCATCATCCCCCCACCCTGCTTATCCCCTTCTCCCTCACTTTCCTATATTGTAAGATAGGTTTTCATACCAAAGTGAGTGGGCATTTCATTCCTTCCTTTAGTCAAATATGATGAGAGTAAGCTTCATGTTTTTTCTCTCACCTCCCCCCATTTTCCCTCCACTGAAAAGTCTTTCACTTACCTCTTTTATGGGAGATAATTTGCCCTATTCCATTTCTCCCTTTCTCCTCCCAATATATTCATCTCTTACCCCTTAATTTCATTTTTTTAGATATGATCCCATCCTGTTCAACTGACCCTTTGCTCTGTGTGTGTGTGTGTGTGTGTATGTGTGTAATCCCACCAACTACTCAAATACTGAAAAAAGTTTCAAAAGTTACAAATATTGTCTTTTCATGTAGGAATGTAAACAGTTCAACTTTAGTAAGTCCTTTATGATATCTCTTTCCTGTTTAGCTTTTCATACTTCTCTTGATTCTTGTGTTTGAAAGTCAAATTTTCTTTTCACCTCTGGTCTTTTCATCAAGAATGCTTGAAAGTCTTCTATTTCAATGAAAGACCATTTTCCCCCTGAAGTATTATACTCAGTTTTGCTGGGTTGGTGATTCTTGGTTTTAGTCCTAGTTCCTTTGACTTCTGGAATATCATATTCCAGGCCCTTTGATCCCTTAATGTCAAAGCTGCTAGATCTTGTATTATCCTGAATGTATTTCCACAATACTCAAATTGTTTCTTTCGAGCTGCTTGCAATATTTTCTCCTTGACCTGGGAACTCTGGAATTTGGCTATAGTGTTCCTAGGAGTTTATTATTTTGGATCTCTTTCAGGAGGTGATTGGTGGATTCTTTCAATATTTATTTTTCCCCCTGGTTCTAGAATATCAGGTCAGTTTTCCTTGATAATTTCATGAAAGATGATGTCTAGACTCTTTTTGTGATCATGATTTTCACGTAGTCCCTTCATTTTTAAATTGTCTCTCCTGGATCTATTTTCCTGGTCAGTTGTTTTTCCAATGAGATATTTCACATTATCTTCCATTTTTTCATTCTTTTAGTTTTGTTTTGTGATTTCTTGGTTTCTCATAAAGTCATTAGCCTCCATCTGTTCCATTCTAATTTTGAAAGAACTATTTTCTTCAGTGAGCTTTTGAACCTCCTTTTCCATTTGGCTAATTCTGCTTTTTAAAACATTCTTCTCCTCATTGGCTTTTTGAACCTCTTTTGACAATTGAGTTAGCCTATTTGTCAAGGTGTTATTTTCTTCAGCATTTTTTTTGGGTCTCCTTTAGCAAGGTGTTGACCTGCTTTTCATGCTTTTCTTGCATCTCTCTCATTTCTCTTTCCAATTTTTCCTCCACCTGTCTTACTTGGCATTCAAAATCCTTTCTGAGCTCTTCCATGACCTGAGACCATTGAATATTTATTTTGGGTGTTTGGGATACAGAAGCCTTGACTTTTATGTCTTTCCTTGATGGTAAGCATTATTCTTCCTCATCTGAAAGGATAGGAGAAGATATCTGTTCATCAAGAAATTAACCTTTTATACTCTTATTTTTTTCCCTTTTTCGGGCATTTTCCCAACCAGTTACTTGACTTTGGGGTCCTTTGTCAAGAGTAGGGTATACTCTGGGGGTTTCTAAAGTCTCACTTCCTCCAAGGTGGTACAATCAAGCATGTGGACTGGTCTGGGAGTAACACAGAAATTTTTGTACCCAGAATCTGAGTAATAGCATTTCCTCTTCACAACCACCTTGCCTCCAGTTCCACCAAGCCAGCACTTCAGGCTGAGATTCAGAGAAGTTGCAGGAGTAGGGCTACCATTCAGTGTGAGATGAAGATCAGCTGCTCAAATCCCCCAGGGAGTATTAGGTGGGGGCAGGGCCTCTACACAGGGCTGAGGTAAGAATCAGCTACTCAGCTGCAGTCTGCCCCAATGGGACCTCTGTGGCCACCTCCTGAGGCCAGAGCTATGGGAAGGCCCTTCTCCTTTCTCAGCCAGCTGAAAAAAAAACAAAACCCTGTCACTGACCTTTGGTGCCTGTGGGTTGAGTGATCTGCTAACCCCTGCTACTGAGACTGGGGATTCTGGCCCCAAAGCCTGCTGTCATCCTCCTCCCAGAGCTGTGCCACATGGCCAAGGCTGGAGTGGGCTCAGCTCCCCAGCCTATGTGACAGATGTTTCCCATTGGCCTTTTGGGTCACCTTGAGCTAGAAATATTCTCCATTCTGTTGTTCTGTGGATCTGTTGCTCTAGAACTTGTTGAGAGTCTTTCTTTACAGGTATTTTATGGGCTGTGGGGTAAGAGTTAGTATATATGTGTCTTTCTACTCCGCCATCTTGGCTCCACCCCCTCCTTGATAATTTCTTGAAAGATGCTGTCCAGTCTCTTTTTTTGATCATGGTTTTCAGGTAGTTGGTTAATTCTTAAATTATCTCTCATGAATCTATTTTCCAGGTCAATTGTTTTTCCAATGAGGCATTTTACATTTTCCTCTACTTTTTCATTCTTTTTATTTTGTTGGACTAATTCTTGATGTCAAGTAGAGTCATTAGTTTCCACTCTCACAACTCTAACTTTTAAGGAATTATTTTCATCGGTTAACTTTTGTACTTTCTTTTCCATTTGGCTAATTCTATTTTTTTCTATTTCTCACTTTAATTACTGAAGTCTCTGGCAATGATATAACTGTCAGTATGACAGCAAATTTTTATAATAAACCTTAGTTCAGTCAAATTTCCTTTAACGAACAAATTCAGCAATCTGGGATAAGATAAAACATAGATGAAAAGTAGCATCAAGAAATGTTGGGGTTTCTTCCTTTTGTACAGAAATCATTTTAATTTTTAATCAAGGCACAAAACATTTAGTGCATAAACCAGTTTCTTTCCGGATTCAGTATTTTAGTCTCTTGGACCACTTGTACCTAATATATGATTCCAGTAGGCTACTGAACTTTTCTAACTCAATCAAACATGATTTCTGACCAAATTTGGGGGATAGGGGTGTAAACAATCTCAATGATAAAATGTGTCCTTAAAAAAGTATGTGAACAAAGATGAAGTGCCCCCTATCACTTTTTAGAGAGAACAGTATTTTACAAGCTTGCTTTTTTTTTTCACTATCACACGCAGAACAATGAACAGTCACTGGAAAGAAGAATTGGATACTATTATGATAAGTTCCACTTTAGTCTTTAAAATGGAATCACTACAGAAGCAATAAACTTTTTAAAGGGGTTGGGGGGAAGGGACAAACATCCCTTATCAACTTTCCTTGAAGTGGTAAGTGCTATGGATTTGCTTTGGTTAACTACAGGGGTAGATGCCATTTAAAAGCTTTCTGTCCTATAAATTGAGACCCACAGACCTATTCTATTTTTTAAGGAATTGCTTTCCTCAGTCATTTTTTGTGCTTCCTTTTCCAAGCTGTTGACAGTTTTTCATAATTTTCCTGCATAATTCTCATTTCTTTTCCCAATTTTTCTTTTAGTTCCTTTATTTTTAAAATCCTTTTTGAACTCTTCCAAGAGGACTTTTTGGGCTTGAGATCAATTCATATTCCCCTTGAAGGCTTCACATGCAGACATTTTGGCATTTTTTTCCTCTTCTGAATTTGTGTTTTGATCTTCCCTTTTGCCATAGTAGCTTTCTATGATCAAGGCTCTTTTTGCTCATTTAAAAAATTGAGTTCTGCTCCTGGGGCACAAGAGGCACTGTTCCAAGCTTCTTGTGCTGGTGGCCAGGGGTTTGGTCACTGGCTCTCTGTCCTAGGGCTTCAAGTGCTGGTGACTTGTCTACTGTACTGGGATGGCCTAGTCTAGTCATGCATGTTATTCTTGAGTTCAAGGGCTGGCAATTTGCCTTCTGCGCTGGGGCTGGAGACCTCACAGCTGGCCTGTTGTGCTGCTGTGGCTAAGAACCTCCCACTGGCTTGCCAGGAGACCATCTGCACTGGGCTGTGCTCCTCCTTTACCCAAATGAAATAGACCTTTCCTGAAATCCTTCTAAGTTATCTTAAGCTGGAAAATTGTTTCACTCTATCTTTTTGTGGGTTCTGTCATTCCAGAATCCATTTAGAGACTTGATTTAACTTGTTTCTTATGGAAACTAGGGTGAGGTCAGACAGCTTCCTGGCTTCTCTCCACCATCTTGACTCCTTTTTTTTTTTTTTTTTTGGTTAAACATTTGCCAGCACACCCCTAGCTAATACCCTCTTACTTGGTGCAAATGAGTCACTCAAAAGTCTTACCCCATCCCATGGTAAAAGTGGGTTGTTCAAAATCTGAAAAGGCACATCCTTACATGTTATTACCTCCATTACCTTACCCTTACATTTTGCAATTTCATCAAATGGGGCAGTTCAATTGATTAATTGAATCCTGCTATATAAAAAAGGCATTACAAAGGAGAAACAGTATATAGAATGTCATCAAATAAACATAAGAGCTAAAAAAAAATCTAGGGTAGCTAAGTGGTGTAATGGATGGAGCACCTGACCTGGAGTCAGGGAACCTGAATTCAAATTCAGCTATAGACACTTTACTAGCTGTGTTATCCTGGGTAAGTCATGTAACTCTGTTTGCCTCGGTTTCCTCATCTCTAAAATGAACTGGAGAAAGAAATAGTAAAACTTCAGTATCTTTGCCAAGAAAACCCCAAATGGGGTCATGAAGTGTCAGCACTTATGGAAATGACTCAACAACAACAACAACAACAACAAAAAATTAAAAAAATGGATGCAATAAGAGTTAGGGAAGATATCCTAGACCACCTAAGTTCTCTACTGGCATGAAAGATGATATCCTGAGAAATACAATTCATCCAGGTCATTACATGGAACCTCTGTCAAATTCATGAGAGGACAGGAACAAAAGTTGCATAGACCAAAGATGTATGGATGGGTTGTGATTTGTATCAGTTGGAAGCAATAGCCTCATCAAGGAAATCTTAGATCCATTAGAGCCTTTGAGTATTTGAGATCACTGAATTGAGTTCCTGTTTTAGATAAAGCTCCAACCTGATTAAGCAGACAAAGACCATGACGATGGTCTTTTACAACACAAACATTGGCTAACTGTGGGCTTTACATTCTTACCACTCAAAAAAAGCATCTCCACATTGTTCTTGGCTTTCTCTTATTCACATTTCTCCATTACAGAGATCGTTGATCAAGTACGTGGGGTATACATTTGTAAAATTGTTATTATCTCCATTTTGACATATAGAAGCTGTACCTAAGCTGAGCCATTTGTTCTCATTTAGCCTTTTACCAGTTTGGGAGTGGAATCATCCTCTTTCTTTCTTTCTTCCTTTTCTTCTTTCTTTCTTTGTTTCTTTGTTTCTTCCTTTTCTTCTTTCTTTCTTTCCTTCTTTCTTTCTTTCTTTCTTTCTTTCTTTCTTTCTTTCTTTCTTTCTTTCTTTCTTTCTTTCTTCCTTTCTTTCTTTCTCTCTTTCTTTCTTTTTTCTTTTTCTTTCTTTCCTCTTAGATCACTTTAAAAAGAGCAGGTTTTTATTCCATACTTTAATCCCAGCCATTTTAATCTCCTTCCTGTAGTCCATGCTGCATTCATCTGATATCTTCCATAAAGATTCATTACAAGTCATAGTCTTTTAAAAAATTTTAAATTGAAATATCATAAAATGTAACTGCTTCAAAGCCAAATGTTTACTGTCTATTTCTCAGATCCACTTGTGCTATATAGAACTATCTCTGCGTGAAGCACAATAGACCTATTCAAACCCATACACATAACCTTGAGCATTCTGGATGACAAAGCAATTAGCAAACTGGCTTCTAAGTCCAATACATCCCATTTTGAGGGAGTTTTGTAAAACTATGGTTTTGTAATTCTATAATGGAGGATGTCACCAGTTTTCATTTCTTCATCCAGATTTTATGTGAAACAAATGGAAAGTGTAGGCAGATAGGGGGCACAATGGAAAGAGTGCCATGCCTGGAGTCAGGAAGACTCATCTTTCTGAGTTCAAATCTGATCTCAGACATTTATTATCTGTGGACCCTGGGCAAGTCTTTTAAACCTGTTTGCCTCAGTTTCCTCACCTATAAAGTGAGCTAGAGAATAAAATGGCAAACCACTCCAGTATTTTTGCATCCCAAATGGGGTGACAAAGAGTCAGATAGAACTACTTAAACAACTCAACAACAAATAAAGATGAGCTACTATACTGATGGCTCTTATTTCTTCAAGTGTTGAGTATTGGTCTTTTCTGGAATTCTATTCTTGGGGAAAAAAGGCCAGGTAGCCTAATTCTAACAGATAGGTCAAAGAGAGGCATTTTAAGTGAAAACAGAAATATCCAGTAATGACCAAAGTAAAAAGAAATGATAGCTAGTGAGTGTGGAGGTAGTGGGAAAACTCTTTTGGTTGAGTATAGCTAATCTTGGGAAGAAGCAGCCTGGCTATAATTAGCTATAACATAGGAGGACTGCAAAGATCCAGGTGCTGGTAGAGTCATCAAAACTTCTGGAAAAACTGGAAATCAGTCACACAGAAATTGCACCATATATCTAGATGAGCACTGAATAAAATACATGACACAGATATTAAAGATCACGTAATAAATAAATTTTGTTCATGTGCTTGTCCTTCATTGCCAAAGAAGACCATGCCATCAGAGAAATAATGACATGACTTTCACTTGACTTTGTTTTGAGTGAGGGAAGACTGTGTAGGTCAACAGCCTCACTTCTCCTCCACAGCCATCTGAATCCAGTGACCAGATATTCATCAGGATGATTGGAGATGACCCAGGATGAGGCAATTGGGGTTAAGTGATTTGCCCAGGATCACATAGCTAGTGAGTATCTGAGGTGAGATTTGAATTCAGGTCCTCCTGACTACTGCACTGGTGCTCTATCCATTGCACCACCTGGCTGCCCCTAATAAATAAATTAGAGGAACAGAGAAAACATTTGCTTTTAGATCTATGGATAGGAGAAGAATTCATGACCAAACCAGGAATTGAGGCAACAAGGCCATGCAGCGGATGACAGGGCACTGAACTGGGAGTCAGGAAGATTTGAATTTTATAACCTGCCTCAGACACTTTCTAGCTATGTGATCCTGGGCAAATCACTTAATGTTAGCTTTAGTTTCCTCATCTACAAAATAGAAATAATAATAACACCCATATGTCAAAGTTAATGTGAGAACAAAATTAGATAGTATTTGAAAAATGCTTTGTAAACTTAAATTCTAGTTACTATCACAGAAGATAAAATAGACAATTCTGATTACATAAAATTAAAAAGTATATGAATTAAACCAATAAAACTAAGATTAGAAGGTAAACAATTAACTGGAAAAAATTATAAGTTTCATAAAAGTGTATTTCTAATAAATATACAGAAATGACTCAATTTATAGAATTAAGACCCATTTTCCAATTTACAAAAGATATGAACAGGCATTTTCTTTTTCAAACAAGCAATCTAAGCTATCAGTCATATAAAAAATCCTCCACTTACCTATAATTAGTGAAATGAAAATTAAAGCAATCAATTAACAGGCATTTATTAAGCACCTATGTGCTGGGCATTATAATTAATCACTTTACAACGATTATCTCATTTGATCCTCACAACAATCCAGGGAGGTAGATGTTGTTATTATCATCCCCATTTTACAGATTAAGAAACTGAAGCTACCAGAAAATAAGTGACTTGTTCAGAGTCACACAGCAAGTAAGTATCTAAAGTCACATTTGAAGTTGGGTCTTCCTGACTCCAGACCCAGCACTCTCTATCTGCTGTGCCTCCTAACTATAGTAACTCTGAGATTCCATGTTATATCTATGAAATTGTCAAGTTGACTGAAAAAAGGGAAAAAAAGACAATGGAAAATGTTGGAGGCACGGGAAAAAAAATTGGTATGCACTATTGGTGGAGCTGTGAATTGAGTCAGCCATTCTGGAAAGCAATTTGGAACAATGATCAACTGTGATGCAATGCTACAACTACTTAGTTTATATAGAGAGGGATCAAAGAAAGCACAGGACCATATATCTGCCCAACTATAGACACTCTTTCTGTAACAAGAAACTAAAGAGATTCTCATTAATTGGCAAATGGCTAACCAAATTGTGATCTATGGACATAATGTAATATTATTAATTGTGCATAAGAAAAGCTGAAAGTGATGGTTTTAGAGAAACCTTGGAAATCTTGTATGAACTGATGAGTGAAGTAAGTAGAACCAGTTAAACAACAATCAGAATATTATAAATACAAACACTTTTGAAAGACTAAAGAACTGATAACTAGGATGACCAATGATGATTCCAGAGGACTAAAGCTAAACTTAGCTAGCTATCTACCTCCTGAGAGAGAAGGGATGCACTCAAAATGCAGAATGAGACAATTTTGATCATAACCAATGCAATTAATCGTTTTTACTTTACTATGCCCATGGGTTACAAGTTTCTTTTCCCTTTTTTAAAATTTCAACTGAGGAGTGTGGTGGAAGTGAAAGAAAATAAATACTAACTTTAAAAAATTAAAATTTAAAATAATTGAAGGATTTGGTTGAGATGATCTCAAGGATCTTTAAAAATCCAATATTCAGTGATTCCAAGAATTGTCTGATCCCAGTTCTATACTAATATTTTCAGTATAAGATCAAATAGACTAACAAATTTGGCAAATAGCAACAAACTTTAAAAACAAATGCGATTAATATTTCTAAATACACATTTTCCAACTGGAAGGAGTAAGTGGTGCAATGGATGCTTGGAATCAGGAAAATGTGAGATTAAATCAAACCTTGAACACTTGGAGCTGTATGACCCTGGGCAAGTCACTTAACCTTTATCTGTCTCAGTTTCCTCATTTCTCCACAAGGGATCCACCAGGACCCCATCTTCCCCAACAGATTATTCCCTCTGCCATTACCAATCAATCATCTGTTTTCAGTTTCTCTCTGTTTACTGGCCATAGCCCTACTGTCACTAATATGTCCACATCTCCATTGTCTTTGAAAAACCTTCTCAAGATCATCCCTCCCTATTATTATCCTATATCTTTTCTGCCATTTATGTCTGAGCTCCTTGAAAAGGTTGTCTACAATAGGAGCCTCCACTTCCTCTCCTCTCTCTTCTTACCACCTTATAATCTGGCTTCTCACTTCATGATTTCACCAAAACTGCTCTCTCCAAAGTTACCAGTGATCTCTTAGTTGTCAAATTCAATGGCCCTTTCTCCATTCTCATTCTCAAGCTCTTTGCAGCTTTTTACTTTGTTGATCACTCTCTTTTCCTTGATATCTTCTGCTTTCTAGGTTTGGGAACACCACCCTCTCCTGGTTCTCCGCCTACCCTTATGACTGCTCCTTCTCAGTCTTGTTTGGTGGGTCTTTTTCCAGATCACTCCAACTGTAGGTTTCCCAAAGGTTTTCTCATGTAGGCTTTCTTCTCTTCTCTTAATACTATTCCAGGTGATGATCTTGAGATTTCATTATCATCTCTCTGGTGATGATTCTCAAACCTACCTCTCTGCTGAATTCCAGTCTTCCATCTACAGCTGCCTTTCAGACATATTGAACTGGAAGTCCAGTAGACAGCTTTGTCAAAAACTGAAATGATTACCTTTCCCAAAAAACCCTGTCTCCCCTCCCAAATTTCCTATTACTATTGAGGGCTCTATCCCACCAAGTGTTAAGGCTCAAGATCTATGTGTTATCCTTTGACTCGTTACATTCTCCCCCTGCCTCTTTCTTCCCACCCTGCTCCATATCTAATTTGTGGTCAAGGCTTATTACTAATTTTACCTTTGCAGAACATCTCATATATGTCCCCTTCTCTCCTTTGATACTTCCACCACTCAGGTGCAGGTCCTCATCACCTTAGGCCTGGACTTTTCCTGCTAGTGAGGCTTCCTACCTCAAATCTCTCCTCTTCTTATCCATGTGCCATTCAGCCACCAAAGAGATTTTCCTCAAGCATATTATCAACATCTCCCACCTTAATAAACTGCAGTGATTACCTTTCACCTCCAGAATCAAATACAAAATCCTCTGATTAGTGTTCAAAGCTCTTTATAACCTAGCCTCCTCTTACATTTTCAGTCATTTTACATCATGTTGCCAGTTAGTCATGTCTGAGTATTCATGACCCTGTGGACTATAGTGGTATGGGTTTTTCTTGGCAAAGATACTGGAGTGGTTTGTCATTTCCTTCTCCAAGGAAACATGGCTAAGTGACTTGCCCAGGGTCACACAGCTAGTAGGTGTCTGAGATCAGATTTGAATTCAGGTCTTCCTGACTCCAGGCCCAGCAGTTTATTCACGGAACTGTCTTGCTGTCTAATATCACCATTCACATACTCTTCATTCCAGTAACACTGGCCACAAATATTCCACAAATGTTCATCCACAAATATCTTTTTACTCCAGACATTTCCATGCCTGGAATATTCTCCTTCTTCATCTTTACCTTCTTACTTCTCTGGTCCCCTTTAAGTTCCAACGAAAATCCCACCATCTACAGAAAGTCTTTCCCAACCTCTCTTAATTCTAGTGCTTTTTCTCTTTTAATTATTTCCTATTTACCTCATATATTGCTTGTTTTTACATTTGGTTGCTTACCGTCTCTTTCCATTAGATTGTTAATTCTGGAGGGCAGGAGTCATCTTTTGCTTCTTTTTGTATCTCTAGAGCTTTGCATAGTGCCTGGCATATGGTTTGTGCTTAATAAATGTTTATTGGCTAATTCTCCAAAATTTCTATGCATATCCTATGCCTAAAATGCATGCTGTATTCATCTTTGCTTTATGACATCCTTCTATTCTATTATTAGATGCAACTTTCTCAATAAAATTTTCCCAGATTATCCCAACTCCAAGTATTCTACTCTTTATCAAATTTTCCTATAGATTTTTTTCAAAATTTCTGTTTTATTTTGATTGTTTTCTGAATCATAGGATGCTCCTGAAAAAAATTATAAGTTTCATTAGAGTAAGGAGCATTTTTTATTATCTGTATATCCTCAACACCTAAAATAACAATTTAGATATCAAAAGTGTTTAATAAATAGGTATTAAATTGACTTTATTCTTTATAAAACAAATATTTCCATACCACAGAGAATGGATTATCCTGAAATTATCCTATATGAATAAAGGAATGAATGAAAAAAGCACTTATTAATTGCTTGCTAAATTCCAGGCACTGAGAATATCAACTACTGTTAGACCTATTTCTTTCTGAACTTAGTCAAAAATATAATTATAAGATCATCATCATAATTGTAAAGAAAATAAACTTGCATTCAAAAACTCATAATCCATTAAGAAACGGTTAGTTATCATCTACCTGTACAACAATATTTCTTAAAATATTAGATAGAAAGGAATAACAGGTTAAGTAATTTAACAGGATAACATCATTTCTCTCTGAAAAAAATATGAGAATGGGATAATAACAAAAATAATAATATTCTCCTAATCCTCCTATTCAAACATAAAATGTATTACATTTACACAATAATCTTAATTATATTAAATATAAAATAAGAATAACAATATGTACCAGGACCATTTCTATCTGAACCCTATTTAAAAAGATGAAGAGTGAAATGAGAGTGGAAATAATAGTTATTGTTAAAATGATAACAACATTTATAAGACAGGTCAAAAAGTAGCAAAAAGTAGATTTCTCAAAATACATGATGGATTGAGAACTAATAGAAATACTTATGGACTAAATAAATATCACAGAACAGAGTAAAGACTGGATTTATTAAAACATAGCTGAAAGTGATATACAGATGAATAGGACCCCTAAAACTACTCTGAGCCAAGAAGAAGGAAGGAAACAAGCAGTTATTTATTCAAGACCTACTATGTGCCAAGCTCTTTACACATATAATCTTATGTGATCATCACAACAAACCTGGGGTCCGAGTGCTAAAATTGTCCCCATTTTATGGATGAGGAAACAGGTTAAGTGGCTTGCCCAGCATTACAGAGCTTGTAAGTGTTTGAGGTTGGATTTAAACTCAGGTCTTGACTTCTGGCCCAGAGATCTCTAGCCAATGCATCATTTAGCTGCCCCAGAGTTAAGAGTGGAGTTAAAAAACCCTGTACTGGTAACATCAACCTGAATTCAACCAGTTTGTCAACAAAGGACAAATGACTGAGTATGTAGATTTGTTTGTAGAATTGCTGGAGTTTAGGATTGCAATCCAGGACCATCTTACCATCTGACATTATAGATGGGCCATCCTTAAGATGGATTGAGCTTACCGAGGCAGATTTTGTAAGGAAAGAGTAGAAAGTGGGCAATATGTCTCTGTAGGTTGCAAAAAGTTAACACTTGCCTAATACTTCCTGACATGACCTGTTGGCTAGAATTATACACCAGGACTTCCTTGTCTTTCATAAACTAACAGATGACAAGCTCCCATACCACATGTGCCAAGCTTAAAATATTCTTCAGGATTCAACAAATAAACTGTACTGAAACCAGGCCATCATCACAAATAGAATTCTTGTCCACAGTTGTTGAGACATAATTTTGAATCATAAAAATTTAAGAACAATGTTTATGATTGATGTTACTATACCAAAGGCTCACAATCTCTAAGTTTTGTGGAACAAAAATGTTTTTAAAATCTAGAGACTTGGGACAGGAGATAAAAAAAATCACATGAAAGAGGATAAGCCTCATGTCAATTCTGTCATCCTGTCAGAAGCATGCAGAAAATTGAGTACCGGACTTGGAGTCAGAAGACCTGAGTTCAAATCTAATTACAGATATTTAGTAGCTATGTGAGTATGGGCAAATTCCATACTGTCTGTTTGCCTCAGTTTCCTTAACTGTAAAATGGAGATAATTACAGTACCTACCTCTCAGGATTGTTGTGAAGAACAAATGAAATATTTGTACAGAGCTTAGCACGATGCCTGGTACACGATGAGTGTTTTAAAACGCTAATTTCGTCCTGCCCTGTCAGTGGCTGGAGTATAACAAAGATGCTTTTAGTAAGCCTATGGAGAATGAGCATATATTCTCCATTTCAAGGAGGATGCTCAGGTCAGCCATGTCTTCCTTTCTCTCTAGATGACATGCCTGATTCTCTGAACCTTTGTTATTAAAGATATTACTGTAAGAAAATATTCTAGTGTGAATGCTAATTTTAAGTTTAAAATGTGCTACATAAAAATGCTGCTTATATTATGAATCTACATGTTAAGTAGGAAAAATGTGTATTTTAAGACAAATTCAAACATGCCTGAAATAATTTTTAAAACTAATTATGTCTATACAAAGATATAATTCCATATTCCAAAACAGGAAGATGATAAATCATTAAAATAAAGACAAAGAGCTTTAAGAAAGGTTTTATCAAGTTTAAGGAAATAGTCAGAAAAGACTGTATAGAAAAGCATTGCTTACGAGAAGAATCTTTACAGTCTAAGAAGAAACCATCTCTGTGAAACTAAAAAGGACAGGATAAGAAAATAAACATTTAATAGCTAAAGGAAAATATTCCCAATGACCTGAAAGATAAAAGAAAATGCCACAAAATGCGGAGAGGCTCGATCACTTAAAAAGGGCACAGAGAAATTGTGAAGGCTCATAGGAACAAGACCTAGAAAGCTAAAGACACAGAAAAGGAAAATCACATTTTAAATCTGTCAAATTTAAGTGAGAGCTCAAGGAGAATATTTACTAGATAGGAGAGAAAGCTAATATGCCAGAAACAATGATAACAACAACCCCAAAGCAAAGAGCCAAACTTGTATTTACTTGAAAAGAGAACTGAAAACAGAAGCCAAAATTGTACAGATTAGAATGGCAGGAATTCAAGCTGTTGCAGAGGATGTGATGAACCTAATAAATCTTCAGCAGAAAACCAAATTAAATTCTTAAGGACAAATGTGGGGCTTATGTGTAGGCACTTGAAAATTTGTTGAATGAATGAATAGGGAGTTGAAATTCCAAAAAATACAAGATAGGAAAGGGTTTATACTATACAAATGTGGTTAAGCTAATGATGAGCTAAAAATGTGATATAAAAAATCAATCACAATTCTAAGATTGATCCATTTAACAATTATTAGGCACCTAAAATAAGCATAGATGACAAGACTTGCCCTTGACTTTGTTTTGAGTGAGGGATAGCTGTGCAAGATGACCCAGGATGCACTGAAATACCTTGGCCCCTTTAGGTCAAGCACTGAAGAGAATACAAAGATGAAAAAGACCTAATCCTTCCTTTCATGGTATTTGTATCCTAGTAAGGGAAATAAGATATATATCACATATAGACATACATGTGTATATATGTATACGCATATATGTATATGCGTATACATACATATAAAATGGTATGTTCGCAAGGGAGATATACATCACTTTAAGAGCTCAGTGATAGGAGACAATTCTGGCTTGTCAGAGTTCCCCTTCTTAGCACTGGGTTTTCCACAACTGTAGACATTGACATAAAATAGGGAAGAGGGTGCTGTCCAGAAGGTGCTATAAAAAGTCATTTTATTGTAACAAAGAACTGAAAACAACAGCATATCCATCAAGTGGGGAATGACTGAACAAATTATGTTGTGTTAACACAATGGAAAGTTACTGCATCATAAGAAAAATATGAAAGTGCCAGTTTCAAGAAAACTGAGAAGATTTACATGAATTGATGCAGGGTGAAGTAAGAAGGGCCATAGTAATAATTTATACAGTAACCAGATCATTGTAAAGAAAAACAACTTTGAGTGATTTAAGAATTCAGAATAGTGCAATGACCAGCAACTATTCCAGAGGACCTATGACATGCTACTTCTTGACAAAAAGGTAAAAGATACAAAGTACAAAATGAAACATAAGTTTTTGGAAACGGCAAATGTTTATGTGCATTTGTTTTTGCTTGGTGCTGTTTATTTGTTGCAAGGATTATGTTTTTCTCTTTTTATTTCAGTAGAGGTACTTGGGGAGGAAAGAGGAGCTAGTAAAACTTTGCCAAAGGAAAAGAAAGAAAGAAAAAAAGAGAAGCAATGGTTTTTTTTTTTTTAAAGCACAGAGGAGAACAGAAGGAAGATTAATGGGAAAAAGACAATCAGGACAGCTTTTAAAGTAGCATGTTTCATTCATTATATGCTTTTTATTTTATTTTATTTTAAAATTAATTTGTTTTCAGTTTTCAACAATCACTTCCATAAATCTTAAATTGTCTCCCCCTCCCTCCCCCCTCCTCCCCGAGATGGCATGCAATCTTATATGGGTTCTACACATACATTCTTATTAAACACATTTTCACATTAGTCATGTTGGACAGAAGAATTAAAATGAATGGAAGCAACCAGTATGTAATAGAGATTTATAGTGTCACAAGAAATACTCTTTTCTGTTCTATTTTGTATATGGAAATGTTCTCTTTTTTGATGTTCATTAAATTAATTAAATTCTAATCTCTGCCTTTTAGCTTCCAGGAATACTTTTGGGATCTTTTTCCTAGAATAAAATCTGTATTCAATTCTCCCAATTTTCCTTTTGATAAATATTTTTGTATTAATAACTATTTTCTCTTTCAGAATCAGAACTCCTGACACTTGGCTGATGACACAGTCACTGGCCTTGATGCTGCTTTTTGTGAATCTGCTACCTCTCAGCTATTTGTGAATTAAGACCTGCTGGATTAAGGAGCAGTTATATTCATAGTATACTCTATGAACCACCAAAAAAAAAAACAAAAGAAAAATATCCAGTTGGTGTAAAACATATTAGTATGAGTCTGACCATCACTTGTGTACAAAATTAGAAAACTCCCAGTTTATCTAGGAAGAAATGGAATTCTTTGGACCATTTCATAAGCTTCCTGGGGTTGAGAATGGAAGCCTCCAATCCGGGAGGCCATACCTACACAGACAGCCTATAATTGTGAAGGAACTGCCGCACTCCCTAGAAATCAGTAAGTATCATTGCACAGTCATCACTAAACACTCCCCTCATTGACATCTTGAAAAACACTCAAGAGGTTCTGGTGTCTGAAAATAGCTGAAAGCATATTGCATCAACTCAAGAGGTACTTTAGCACTATTTCTTTCCTTCCTTGCGCTGATTCTTGGCATCACTTCATAGAAGAGAAGCAGAAGAGCTATAGGGGCCATATGAACACTCTGGGGTATGCTCCAGACAAACTGGTCTGCCGGCTGTTTGAGCCCACAAATCAAAATTCTAACTCTTGCCTCTGTGCTCCTATGTTTGGAATGTACTCTGCCTCATATCCACCTCCTAGAATCCATAGTTCTCTCAAAGGCTCAATTGAAGGTCTATCTCCTACACAAAAATTTTCTTGATTCCCCTAGTTGTTAGAACTCTCTCTTTCCCTAAATTATATTTTATTCACTCATCTATTTTAACTGTTAAATCACCCAGTAGATTACAAGCTACTTGAGCAAAAACAAAAACAACCCCCTCAACCCTATTATTTATTTTTGTCTTGTATTCCCAATGCATAGGGCCTTGTGTATAGTCAATACTAAATAAATATTTGTTTTGTTAAAGCAAACTAAATAGCAAGTACCTCATGGCTATTTTTAAAAAGAAATATTTCAACATTCTAGGTCTGCCAGATAGATAGATGTCTTTCTATGGGGGAGGAAACATTGGTTTAAGATTCATCAATCATAGGGTCATAGATTAAGAGCTGAAAGGAAAATTAGAGGTCATTTATTCCAATTTCTTCATTTTTAGATGAATGACTGAAGCTTGAGAGAGCATAAATTGTGTAGCAAACAGCTAGGATTTGAACCCAAGTCTTCTTACTCTCAATTTGTATTAGTGTTTTTTCCACCATATTACAAATGTGGGTAGCTGAGGTTGATTTAAAAATGAAGAAGAAGAGGCAAAAATAATAGGAACTAATGGAAGGGAAAAGAAAAAGTAATAAACTTGAATGATAATGGGCTTAAATCACCCAGACAAATCACCCAGACAATGAAAGTAATTTTAAGAATTAGTTACAAAATAGAGCCCAACAATTTGCTTCAAATAAGAAACTTAAGGGCTCATGAAGAACAAAATAGAAAAAAGAATAAAATCAATAGAACTAGTATAGGAAAAGGAGTGGAAGGGGAAAATCTTTTCATTGAATATCTGATATCCCAGATTATAAATAAGTAACAGATCAGAAATATAAGATCAAAAGCCATTTTCCAATAGATGACTGTTAAAAGCTTAGGGAAAGGGTACTGCCTCTGGAGGCAGTATACTTAGCTTAAAATCCAGCCTCTGATGTTTACTATCTGTTGAAATTGGGCAAGTAACTTAGCCTCCTTAGGTTCATGTGCCCAGTAAGATGGAGAACCATGTATTTTATCCAAACCTCACTTCTTTCCAAATCTCTCAAAAATAAAAATTTTGGGTGAAAGGTAAAGCAATTGCAAATGTCTCCACACTGTAAGGCAACAAGAATTCTAATAAGGTAACAACCTGATAAACTAACAGCAAAGAAGGCCAATTCCTAACATGCTAACCATCTGGTTCCCCAATTCCCCCTATACACTCTGGCAAGGCTACATAACAGGACCCACATGCTTCTACATGAGGATACTCTCAACAATATCTTTGCTGCTAATTCAGTCTATATCACTCCCCCATCTTCCTCCTCCCTCAACCACGCAGAAGAGAGGGAAGCAGAAGAAAGTGACAGCATCTTCTCAGAAGTACTTATCTGTAGAGTCAAGGTACAGAGAGAAATGGGGTAGGATGCCAACATTTATAAAAGGAAATGTATCTGGCATCCAGCTGAGGCCAGTTCTGCCTTCGCTTTCTTCCCTGCTCCCTGAAGTCATTTGGAGAGACTGAGGCCAATGAAAAGCAAATTATCCAGCACGAGAAGAGACTAAGAAAGTTATGAGGTCCAACACTTGGAAAAATCTGCCACAGAAGGGGAAGGAGTCAGAAAGGGAGCAATAATGGAATAGAAGCTTAAAAAATCCCTTGAAATTATCAAATATCTGAGGAGAAAGAAAATTCAGTTAAAGACCTTGAGTATAAGCAGATATACTAATGGGGAAGAGATTGATAGTGGAAGGTATATGGTCTCCAGATAATCTAAATGACTAAATATTTCTGAATAAATATTGGAAAACAAAAGAAAATGACTCAGCACTTAATGAGGAAGAGGAATCTACGCATTCCTATGAGAACATGGAACCACTTTTGGATCTTCCAAAATGTTTTAAGAAAGAAATAAGAATAACTCAAGAATTTATGCACAACATAAATATATGACAGTACAAAAAAACCTTGAATCCACAGTGGCAAATGTTGCCTTCTAAAACAGAGAAAGAATGACTGACTGGAAATGCAAAAACAGAAGTGAAGAACAACTCAAAGAAGAGAAAGGAACAGTAACAATGATAAAGGAAAATGTGATCTCTGTGCAAGCAAAACATATTGATTTCAAAGACAGAATATATAAAGACAACTTTAGGATCATGGGTCTCCTGGAAGAAAATGACAAGTCAAAAACTGCAAACATTAGGATGTAATCTATGAAATACTGCCCAAAGTGTCTAAACCTAGAAAACAAAGAGATAATTGAAAGAATAATTTATCTCCAGTAAAAAGCCTATATTAAAATATAGACATATAATACTTACATTTAATAATTCCAATTATACAAATCAGACTCTGCAAGCAACGAAGAGAAAGATATTCAAATATAAATGAAAGAAATTAGAATAGAACAAGATTTTTCTGTCCCTCCGAGAAACTACCAAAAAAAAATTGCAATATTGTGCCCTAAAAAATAAGAGCTCAAGGCACAAACCAAGGTAACATGTCCTGCAATTCTAAACCTGGTCATCAGTTAAAAAAAAAGATTGCCTGGTTGATATCACATGAGCAATAAGATGGAGGAATAGACATTTTTTCCTGATCCCTATGACTTCTCAAATCTTTCCAAAACAGAAATTGTTCAGCAAAGATAAAGAAAATTCATATATCTCAACGGCCTAAGATATCCATAATCCAAAAAAAGGTTTAACTTCTCCCTCACAAATTCCTTGAATTGATGTTCACTGAATCTGAGCTCAGCACCCCTCTCATAGCTCCCACTCTATCGACAGAAAGACTATATTAACAGATGGAAGGATCAGATACATGAACTTGCAACAAAACTCACCTTGACGTGGTCCCCCTTCCTTTTTCAAGTGTCTTGAAGTGCCCATCTCCAGGATGTGTATGCTTATTGTGGCCATATCAGGTAAACAGTGTGATCATAGTTCTTCAGGAGCAAAAGCCTCCTGGGGACCACAACTCTATAGTTGGTGTCAGAGTAGACAACCCCATAGTACAAGTGTGATAGCTCTCTGAATTGTCAATTCCAGACCAGAGAACTGAAGAGCAGAGGGAATAGGGTTCCAGGATAGAGTTTAAGCCTGAGGGAAAGAACTGAGCCTCCAGCTGGGGCCATTTCTGACCACCCAAAATTCACTTGGGGCAGAGAACAATGAATTGCCCAATGTGAAAAGGGGCTGACATGCTTTGAGATTCATCATCAAGGAAACCACCATCATATGGGACAGAAACAAAAAAGACTTTTAATTTAAGCAGATAAATTAACAGGAAAGCATTAACAACAGAAGAAAATATGACTTCCAGTTCAAGTAAACAAGTTAAGGCATCTGTGAAGAAATACTGCCAAACAAAGGAAAGTCATCCAACCCATAACATGACAGAAGACTCTATGGAATGTGAGGAAAACATAGAACCACAAGATTCCATACCTGAGTGGTTTAAGGTTAACAAATCACTTCAGAAACAAGTTCTTCAAGTCATCAAGAGAAATACATTCAACAAAAAGGAAGGGGAATTGAAATAATGCTAGATTATTCTGCACCCACCTCCAAACTTAGGAGAGAATGGAATAACATGTTCCAAAGAGCAATGGAGCTCAGATTACAACAGAGGGTAACACAACTTGCACATCTAAGCTTAGTCATAAAGGAAAAAAAGGATGCACATTCAATAATAAAGAAACACATGAAACATTTTTAGAAAGAAAATAGGAGGGGTGGAACCAAGATGGCAGAGTAACAGCACACACTTTCTAGAGGACTGCCTCCAAGCCTAGCCAAATACCTGTAAAAAATGGCTCTAAACAAATTCTGGAGCTGCAGAACCCACAGAATGATGAAGTGAAGCTAATCTCCAGCCCAAGACATCCTGGAAGTTTGCCAGGAAGTGTCTATTGTGCAACACAGGGTGCAGAGCACAGTCCAGTGTGAGCCATGCAGGCACACACAGGACCTGAGCAGGCCTTGTAGAGACAGGGTCTCTCACACCTGTGGCAGTTTCCAGACTTTAAGATCTCAAAACACCAAGGACAAATTGAAAGGTCAGTGGAAAAAGCCTGTGGGACCAGTGTGGGACAGTGGAGTGGTCTGGCCCCAGCCCCAGGGCAGCAGAGGGGGAAGGGATTGGAGGAACCTGCAGCAGCCGCAGCAGCAGCAGGGGCAGTTGCAGCCACTGTTTTTGAAAAAAGAATCAGACTATAGAATCTTACTTTGGTGACATGGAAGACCAAAACATGCCAACGAAAGACAACAAAGTCAAAGCTCCTCCATCCAAAGACTCCAAGAAAAATATGAATTGGTCTCAGGCTATGGAAGAGTTCAAAAAGGATTTTGAAAATAAAGTAAGAGAAGTGGAGCACAAATTGGGAAGAAAAATGAGAACTATTCAAGAAAACTATGAAAAATGAGTCAACTGTTTGCTAAAGGAGACCCAAAAAATGCTGAAGAAAATAACACTGTAAAAACTAGACTAACCCAATAACAAAAGAGATCCAAAAAGACAATGAAGAGAATAATGCCCTAAAAAGCAGAATTGGTCAGATGGAAAAGGAGGTCCACAAGCTCACTGAAGAAAAGAATTCCTTAAAGATTAGAATGGAGCAGATGGAAGCTAACTACTTTATGAAAAATCAAGAAATTATAAAACAAAACCAAAGGAATGAAAAAATAGGAGACAATATGAAACATCTCATTGGAAAAGCAACTGACCTGGAAAATGAATCCAGGAGAGACAATTTAAAAATTATTGAACTACCTGAAGGTCATGATAAAGAAAAAGAGCCTAGACATCTTCTTTCAAGAACTTATCAAGGAAAACTGCAGTGATATTCTAGAACCAGAGGGTAAAATAGATATTGAGAGAATCTACCAATCACCTCTGGAAAGAAATCCTAAAAATAAAACTCTTAGGAATATTGTAGTCAAATTCCAGAGCTCCCAGGTCAAGGAGAAAATATTTGAAGCAGCCAGAAAGAAACAATTGAAGTATTGTGGAAATACAATCTAGATAACACAAGATCTAGCAGCTTCTACAAATTAGGGATCAAAGGGCTTGGAATATGATATTTCAGAAGTCAAAGGAGCTAGGGTTAAAACCAAGAATCACCTACCCAGCAAAACTAAGTATAATACTTCAGGGGGAAAAAATGGTCATTCAGTGAAATAAAGGACTTTCAAACATTCTTGATGAATGCTTGAAATGCAGAGCTGAATAGAAAATTTGATTTTCAAACACAAGAATCAAGAGAAGCATGAAATGGTAAACAGCAAAGACATTCCTAAGTGGAAAAATAATATTTATAACTCTTGAAACTTTTCTCAGTATTAGGGTAGTTAGAGGGATTATATACATAGAGACAGAGGGCACAGGGTTAGTTGAATCGGAAGGGAAGACATCTTAAAAAAATTAAGAGATGAGAGAGGAATAGATTGGAAGGAGAAAGGGAGAAATAGAATGGGGCAAATTATCTCTCACCTAAAAGAGGCAAGAAAAAGTTTTTTCAATGGAAGAGAAGAGAGAGGAGGTGAGAGGGAAAACGTGAACCTCAATCTCATCACATTTGGCTTAAGGAGGGAATAACATGCACACTCAATTTGGCATGAAAATCTATCTTACACTACAGGAAACTAGGGGAGAAGTGGATAAACAGGGGGTGGGGGAATGATAGAGGGAGGGCAAATTAGAAGGGAGGGTAATTAGAAGTAAATACTTTTGAGGAGGAATAGGGTCATAAGAGAGAATAGAATAAAGGGGGGGAGGATAGGATGGAGGGAAATATAGTTAGTTTCTCACAACATGAGTTCTTTTGAAGTCTTTTGCATAACTACACATGTATAACATATATGGAATTGCTTGCCTTCTCAGTAGGGATCGGTATGGTGGGAGGAAGGGAGAGAAGTTGGAACTCAAAGTTTTAAAAAGGAATGTTAAAAGTTGTTTTTACATGCAACTGTGAAATAAAATATACAGGTATTGGGGTGTAGAAATCTATCTTGCTCTCCAAGAAAATAGAGGGAATGGGGATAAGAGAAGGGAGAGGTGTGATAGAAGGGAGGGTAAATTGGGCAGAAGGGGTAATCAGAATGTACACTGTCTTGGTGTGGGTGATGGGGAGAAAATTTGAAAATTTGGAACTCAAAATTTTGTGGAAATGAATGTTGAAAACTAAAAGTAAATAAATAAATCAGAATTAAAAAAAAAAGAAAACAGGAACTGAAGAGTTTATTTCCTTCTCAAACATCCCAAACAACAGAAATTCAGGAAGAGCAAATAAATGCCACAGCCAAGGACAGCAACAGAATGATAGCAGAGAAGCCATGCAAGACCTTTGTAAATGTACATAAAGATACAGGGGTGAAAGTGGAAGTCCAGTGAAGATAGCAGTGAAGAGGAGGTCATGGGGCACCAGGGACAGAACTTTTTGACACCCTCCCTAAAGGGCGTCAATATCATAGTTTTTGCTTGTTTGTTTTGTTTTTGTATGGAAGGACAGTACAACAAAGGGGAGAGAGGGACAGCAAGACAGAGAGGAATGTGTGATGTACTGAGGTCAGATCCAAAGCTGGCAACAAGGAGAAGTCCCTTATGGCAGAGCAGGTAGATGGTGCACTGAATAGAGTACCTGGCCTGGAGTCAGGAAGATCTGAGTTCAAATCTAGTCTCAGACACTTACTTTATGTGACCCTGGGCAAAGCACTTAACCCTGTTTGCCTCAGTTTCCTCATCTGTAAAATGAACTGGAGAAGGAAATGACAAACTACTCCAGTATCTTGCCAAGAAAACCCCCAATGGTGTCATGAAGAGACAGACACAATTGAAATGAATGAATAACAACAAGTTAGTTATTTCAATGGTCGTCAAGCAAATTCTCATTTATCCCTGATGTTTGTCCAACCCTCAGCACAAATTAAACAAAATGAACAAGAACCCTGGCATTTTGTTGAGTTTTAAGTGATAAAAACTGCCAAAAAGTCCCCAACATCCTCTCTGTCATATATCTCCTTTGAGCCCAGTGTCAAAAACATATAACTAGTTAAATGGGTTCTCATTCCTCCTAAGAGACCAGTGCAAACCCTGTGAACCTTGTTATAACACTGTGCTTGACAGAGAAATAAAGCAGTGTAATTTAAATCCATAATCCACAGCTAAGTACCTTTAAGATGCTTAGCATTATGACAATTATTACTTACTCAAGGTAATGAAATCTTTCTCTATCTCATCCTTCCTTCCTTCCTTCCTTCTGTGAATGAAGCTGTCATGGGAATAGATATGATAATCATACTTTTTTTCTGCATGATCTAATGGGGAAGGGCGGTTTAGACAGGGGAGGCAGACAGGAAACTAGTACGTAGTGAAGGAATTGAGCTTTGTTTCATGAAGGATGTTTTATATTCTCTTTTTTCTTTTTTATTTCTTTACTAACTTATGTTTCATCATTTCCTCAGTCTTTTCAAATTGTGTATTGGTGGAAAAAGTTTAAATTTCTGACAAAATGCCAAAAAAAAGAAAGGATCCCCTTTAAGCCATGGCTAATGAATGGAAGGAGCAGCAGCCCAGCCTGGAATCCTTAGTTTAATAATAAATTCTAGATATCTTGCTCCTAATGAATCCAATTATAACTATACTTATGAAAGTAATAGGGTCAGAAAAAACTCAAGTTCATATTGTCCCTATCATTTTCTTTTCTCCAATTTTTCTTGAGCAGAGTTTTGTCTAGAAATTGTTTCATCTGAGGCAGTTGATGGGGAGGGGGTTGACTTTAGGCTCATTGAGGGTCCAAATCAGGGATAAGTTGGTAAATGTTTCACAAACGGCTCTCTGAAAATACATAGCACATTTTAAAGTTTAATCTTCACTATCAACATTTTCTCCATCTTTCTTAATTCTAGAAAACCAAGAAAACAATAAATCATGCCCTGATTTTTAGATTTTACCAATTTCTGAGGCTTTCACACTAAAAATTTAACAGTTGGCTATTGTGACCTGGTTTGAGAAGTTGCTAGCATATCCTTGGTGAAGACTCTTATGGGGAGAAGTTTTCCAGTAAGTACATGAGATATTTAAGTTGCTGAAGAGGGAGAAAGTCAAATGGGATGAAACTCTCACTGCTTTGGGAGCTAGGTGGGCAGAAAAAAAATCTTGTCTTACAGTGTACTGGAACCAGTTCTTACTGGCTCATGAGAGCCTAGTGTTAAATTTTCAGTCAGAGCATCTTTACCTTGGAAATCAGAAAGCACCTCAGCTTAGAACTTGATTTATTGTAATGTTGATTGTCTTGACTCAAGAAAGTGATGGAGAATACGTGAATAGTGCAGATTAAATGAAAAAAATATGTCATGAGTACTTTTTTCAAAAACCCGGTTGTTAAACATTTACCAGCATGGTTTAACATGGTACTTTGGTGCCTTCTACCATTCCTGTCCTGGGAAAAAGTTCCAATCATCCTATCCTATTTATAGCTCTGATTATGAAAATCAATACGCCTATCTACACAATTCATTGAAAAGAGTCCAAGGTTTTTGAAGGTTGAAGAAAACAGATGATTAGATACCCTCAAAAACAAATTTAGTTCAGGTAATATTTTCCCTGACTTAATTTTTAAAGTTACTGTTTTCTAGGTTTATGGGAAAAGCTATGCATGAACACAAACAGGTGTATTTACAAGTGGAAACCAAGTAGTTGGTTACAAGGGTCCTCACTTAGCATATGATTAAGTGTTGATTATGTATGCAGATTTGAACATTAAAATTAGTCTTCAGACACAGGCAATTCTGAAACTGTGCTTCTAAATGTTGCTGTTTATGAACACTTGTAGTATATTTACATTCCTCCATCAGGAATTGGATTTTCCCACACATGGGAATTGTCTTTAGAAATCTGGGGGTGGGGGAGAGAGAAAATGTTGTCTTTATGATGTAAATCCTATGCTTCCATTTGCCAAGAATAAAAGGGTGGTTAGATAAAAGGAAATGTTCCTTAATTATCAATTATCTTTTAAATTGTCTTGCCCATACTAAAGTGGTGTGGTAGAGCTTTTCATGTAGCATTCTATATGCTGGAGGTACTGGCAAAGTGTTTTCGGAATCAGCTTTATAGTTCAGAGGCATCTGGTGGAGTGGGATAGGTTATTGTTGTTTCTAAATCAACAAAATGCTTGCCTGTGCTGGGAGCCAGGAATAATTGTGGGAGAAATGAATGAAGGTTTTCTTCTTTAAGGAATGTGAGTGTCCTGAACCAGGCTTTTGATGTTTGGAGTCTTTTTACCCTCTTGTAATACATGCCAATACAGTGTACAGACACTTTGGGGGACTGAGCCAGTGACAGAAGGGGGTGTTGGACAGAAAGGAAATATCAGCGTTTCCTATCCCTTTAGCACTATGGGAAATGAAATGTTCTTTCCCTTATGTGACTTCATCAGTGTGTTGCCCTTCCCCCCACCGACATTGCCATGGAGACTTGGTAGCCTGCTGGGAGGGGACTGACATGCTTACATTTATTAAGAGCTCCCCAAGGTTCTAGGGGCATTTGACCTCTGGGGAAAAAAATCCACTGAGGATCAAATAACAAACATTTTTCAATGTGACCCTAGTCCCAAAGCCTTTCGGTATGGAATTCTCTTCTTATTAGTGGAAATTAATGCCTGTCTCTATGTGAGCAGAAGGATATAAGTACCTACTATTGTCAGGTACTATTGTAGGTGGAGGGAAAATAAATGCAAAGAATGGGACAATATTTCTGGAAAGGAGCTTACATTCTAATTTAGAGAATTTGAAGGAGTGTGGGAGGAAAGTAGACTGGGGACTGGGCACAGCTCCTGAGATAGAAAGCAAGGAAAGCGTGTAGAACTAAAACCTGTAATGTGGTTGAGTATGCATAGAGATGAAAGTAGAGTCCAACAGACTGGAGTGGAAAGTAGACTGGGTCAAGTAGGGTGATCATGGTGAATGAGATGATTGGATTTCAGCCCATAATTTATCTCCCATATCTACTTGACTAGCAGTCATACTGGCTAAACTCTTTACCTGCCCGACCACTTTCACTCTGTTCTCCCTTCTAATGGTGAGGAAGGAGTAGGGTTGTCTGGGTGGGAGGAGAGATTCACCACTTTCCACTACCATATTATAGCCAGTGATTATTATTTTAATGTTTGTTAATGTCCCTGTCCTATTTAAATGACTATTAAAGTAAATGACCATTTACCATGATTTTACTACAACCAGGCCAATAAGTGTTGGATTTCAGATTGAGAGAGGAAAGGCCACTCCAAAGTGAGAAATTTTCCTCAGCTCAGGCTAAGGTGAGAGTCAGCTAATTGGAGAGGATGGATACAGACTTGGTAACCTCATAGTTTATTATTGTCACAGACTGTTTTTGAAACTGGAGTGAGATTCACCAAAGGAATGAGTCAGTAGCAGTAAGAAATAGAAGTTACTGTGGTTGTTGAAATATATTTTTTCCCTAAGCATATGTTGCACAGCCAACATATTACTTGACTATGTACATGAGTGTGTATGGGGGCTCATATGGGTTCTGAACCTGTGATCTCTCAAGGTACACATTTGTATATGATCAGTACAGCCATCAAGTTGCCTTTTTTCTTGACCAAAGACTTTGTGTTTCCCTCCTATACTATATTTGTTTGCATAAACGTGCTAACAGTTCCCTCTCCTTTTTTAGCAGCCATATTATTAACATACTTCTAAAGTTGCTTGTAATTTTCTAGAAAGGGGGAAGGAGCAAGAAGGGAGGCTGGGATGTTGACCTGTAATTGAAAATCTCTCTGTGCTTTGCATAGGTATTAAATATCTCAAGGTTTTATATCAGGGGTAGGGATCAAGTCTACCTGATGAATAGAGTCCTATTTCTAGGACTCTAATAGGGCTATAGTCTTTAGCCTTTCCTTTTTTTCCCCTTTCCCTTTGTCTCATACTTCTTGTGTTGTGGTCACCAGGGCTGACTAGGAGTCAGGAAACTCAAATTCTACGAGGCAGTAATTGGCTGTAACATCTTTGATTTCTGAGTCATCAGTGAAATTCAATTGGTCATCTGTGAAATTCAATTCAATAAATATCAAGTGCCTGTGTGGTAGAGACATACAAGGTTCAAGTAAGCCTGCCTTCATGGAACATATAGTCAAATATGGGAAGAAGACCCAAACACAGATTAATCAAAGGCCAAGTTGTAAGGGGATGACGATGATGATGATGATGACGACAATGACAATATATTTTACATGCATTATCTCAATTGATTTCATTTAACATGAAAGAACCATAATGATCAGGGCTGTAACAAAGGCAGGGTCATGGAGCTTTATCCCAGGGCACCAAAATGTAGAGTGTGCTGATAGCACTTACATTCTTTCACATACATACACACACACACACACACACACACACACACACACACGCACTAATATATATATATATATATATATATACACACACACACAATTTGTTTATAGCTATAGAAATCTGTCCTTGTTAAATATTGTTAGTATAGGGGAAATAATTTTTAGGTTCAACCTGAAATCTTGATCTCTATCCCTTGATAAGGAAGGAGTATCCCATCAAATACCAGTTACACAAAGACAACACATAGTGAATAGAAAAACAACTCATTAATTCAAGCTGATAGCAAACAGAAACCAGAGAAGCTATGCAGATGAATGAATCAGGTCTCCTATTTGGAGCAAGAAATCTCAGTTCAAGCAAGAGATGGAGAAATTCTCCACAGTCTCTTGTGAAATAGACTGGGAATAGGGTCATACTGAAAGTGTTAGCTCCTCTACATGTTGGTTTCCCCTCCGGAAGTCTTTCTCTCACTTCAGGGATTTGAAAAGAGTATGGCATAGAAAGTCTGTTTTCTGAAACTTGGAAAACAGAATGTTCAAGATCTCTCTTCTGCCAGGCTCTCACTAACTTTACTTTTTACACAGAAATGGAGCATTGAATAATCAGTATCCATCATGGAGAAGAATTTTATGTGAGATTTGCATAAGGGATGTGTTTACATAAATATAAATGCAAACTATTACGTTATTACTCTGAAGAAAGGGAAAACAAAGTATTAAATGAGTCCTGAGGGGGAAAATTAAAAACAGGGGGTGGAAAACAGGGAAATATTAATGAAAGAGATTATATTTGAATTACACTTCAAGGGCTTCATCAGAATGAAAAGAAAAAGAGCATTTTGGGTATAAGGAGCTATGTGAACAAAAGTATAGAGGTGAGAAAGTTCCAGGTGTGTTAAGCAGACAGACAGTAGTCCAATTTTACTGTAGCTTAGGATTCATGGTAGAGAGTACTAAAAGAAAAGAATGGAAAAGTAGATAGGAACAGAATCTATTATGCTTTAGCTGAAGCAAAAAGGAAAGAGTAGTAATAAAGATCTCAGACAAACCAAAAGCAAAAAAAAAAAAAAACCTTAATAAAATAGATAATTAAGGAAACTACATTTTGTTAAAAGACACCATAATTAATATCAACATTGAACATAAATGGATCAAATGCCATAGCATCCAAATTCATGAAGGAAAAATTAAATGAGTTATAGGAGGAAATAGTAAAACTATGCTAGTAGGGGGCCTCAGTTTACTCCTCTCAGACCATGATACATCTAACCAAAAAATTAACAAGAAAAAAGTTAAGGAAGTGAATAGAATTTTAGAAAAGTATTGAATGAAAAAAGTAGTATACCTATACATTATGCTCATATAATATGTGATATTACATATCTATATATAATGGTGGCATCGCTCTCTTCATAAAAATTAGTTATATTCGACCATAAAAATCTCACAAATGCCAAAAAGCAGAAATACTAAATGCATCTTTTCCTGACTATAATGCAATAGTTACATTCAATAAAATGACTTTGAAGCATAGACTAACAATTAATTGAAAACTAAATAATCTCATCCTGCAGAATTGTGTGGGTCAAAGGACAGATCATAGAAACATTTAATAATCTCATTAAAAAGGACAACAATGGGAGAAAATATCAAAATTTTCAGGATGTAGCCAGAGAACTACTGTAGGGGAACATTTATATCTCTAAATGCTTACATCCATACAAGAAGGAAAGAACAGATCAATGAACTGGGCATGCAACTTAAAACAACAACAACAAATCAGCTCCCTCCCAATTAAACATCAAAAGAGAGTCCTGAAAAAATCAAAGGAGAGATTAATAAAATTGAAAGTAAAATAAGCCTTTGAACTAATAAAACTAGGAGCAGGTTTTAAAAAAAAATGAAATTAACTATTGGTAATTTGATTTTAAAAAAGAATGAAGAAAATCAAATTACCAGTAGCAAAAATGAAAAGAGTGAATTTACAACCAATGAAGATGAAATAAAAGCAACATTGGGAACTTTTTGCCCGAGTATATGCAAAACAAAACTGACAATCTACATTAAATTGACCTACAAAAATTAACTCCCCAAATTAACAGAACAGGAAATAGAATGCTTAAGTATGGCTGTCTTAGAAAAAAGAAATTGAATAAGCCATAAATGACCACTGTAAGAAAAAAATGCCAAGCAAATTCTACTAAATATTTAAAAAACAGTTCATTCTAAATTATGCAAACTATCTGAAAAAATAGGTAAAGAAGGAGTCCTATAAATTTTCTCCTATGACACAAATATTGTTTTGATACTTCAACCAAAAAGAATCAAAGCAGAAAAAAAAGACAAAACTATAGACCAATTTCCTAAAGAATATTGATGCAAAAAAAATTCATAAAATGCCAACAAGGAGATTAAAGCAATGCATCACAAAGATATTATGCTATGACCCAACTAGATCTAAATCCAGAATTCAGGACTGGTTCAGAATTAGGAAAACAATACATATAAGGTGATAATAATAAAAACAATAAAATGTATGTGATTGTTTCAATAGATGCAGAAAAAGTTTATGACAAAATACAATATCCATTTCTATTAAAAAACACTAGAAAACACAGGAGTAAATGAAGCTTTTCTTAAAAATATAAATAGTATCTATTTAAAACCAAGAGCCTACTGTAAAGGAGATAAATTAGAATTCTTTCCAATAAGATCTGGGTGAAGTAAGGTTGTTTAGTATCATCATTATTTTTTAATATTATATTAGAAATACTAGCTATAGGCATAAGGCAAGGAAAAGTAATTGAAAGAATAAGCATAAGCAATGAGAAACCAAACTACCACTTTTTGCAGATGAGATGACAGTTTACTTATAGAACTCTAGAAAGGCAACTAAAAAACTAGTCACAATAATTAACAACTTCAGGAAAGTAGCAGAATATAGAGTAAACCCACACAAACCATTAGCATTGGCATATGTTATCAACACAAACCAACAGGAAGGGATAGAATAAGCAAATTTCACATGAATGTAATCACAAAACACTACAACACAAATAAAGACACATCTCCGTAACTGGAGAAATACTAATTGGCCATGGGTAGGGCAAGCTAATATAATAAAAGTAGCAATACTAAGATAATTTACTTATTTGGTGCCATGCCACTCAAACTAACAAGAATTATTTTATAGAACTAGAAAAAAATGATAAAATTTATCTGGAGAAACAAAGATCAAGTATATCAAGGCAATTATTGAAAAAAAATAGGAAGAAAGGGGCCTAGCAGGGCCAGACATCAAACTATACTACAAAGCTGGAATCATTGAAACAATTTGGTAGTGAATAAGAAATGAGTGGTTGATCAATGGGATAGATTAGGAACACAATATAAAGAGGTGAACAAGCAGTGTAACTTAGGATTTGAGAAACCCAAAGATCCCACCTGTTGGGATAATTCACTATCCAAATTGGTTGAAAAAACTGGAAAGTAGTCTGGCAGAAACTGGCAGAGAATATTTCACAACATATATCAAGATAACCTCAAAATGGGCACATGACTTACACATAAAGGGTTCTATCAAAGACAAATTAGTGGAAAATTAAAGAAACCATCTATCATACCTAAAGATAAAGAAAGAGTTTATGACCAAACAAGAAATGAAGAGCTTCCTGGGAGGTAAAATGTTTAATTTTGATAGCATAAAATTAAAACATTTTTATATCAACAAAACCAATGCCCTTAAAATGAAAAGATTACCCAAAGTGGGGGGGAGGGGTAATCTTTGCTGCAAGTTTTATTGATAAAGGTCTTATTTCTTAAATATATGAGAAAATGAGCCAAATTTATAGTAATAAGAGACATTCTCCAATTTATAAATGGTCAAGGGGTAGGAATAGGCAGTTTTCAGAGGAAGAAATCAAAAGTTATCAATAATCATATGAAAAAATGTTCTAACTCACTAATAATTAGAGAAGTGCAAATGAAAACAACTCTGAGTACCCATCAGATGGGCTAAGGCAGCAGCAAAGGAAAATGACAAATGCTGGAGGGGATGTTGGAAAATAGGTGGAAAAATGTATTTTTGGTGGAGCTGTGAACTAGTCCAACCATTCTAGAAAGCAATTTGGAGTTATGCCCAAAAAGCTATTAAGCCATGCATATTCTTTAGTCCAGCAAAACCACTACTAGTTTTATTCCCTAAAGAGGTCAGTAAGAAAGGAAAAGAGGAGAGGAGGGAAGGGAAGGGGAGGAGAGAGGAGAGGACAGAGCTAAGTATGGAATATCCATCTTAAGGATTAGGAAAGAGACAGGGAAGCAAACATGGGAGGTGGTTTTTAAAGAGATGATAAGATGATTGGAATATATAGTTTCTCTGAAACCACAGAAGAAGGATGCATAGTAAGGGGAAAGGATAAACAATTTCAATTGATACAGAGCAGGAGAAGGGGCTGGGGGATAGAAAAAGGCCATAGCACTTGGTGATTCGAAAATCACTAGTATCACTGAGAAAAATTTTGTTTTAGTGCTATTATTTTATGATCCTGAGTATTAGTGTCGAAAAATTGTTAGTCCTCATCTGAAGCATTCAGAATCTCATTAATCTGAAAAACTGACTTCCACCTTAGCACATTATTTCCTCTTCCCTTCCCGCTTGTCCTATGGGTACTGACTTAGTGAGGGAGGTGGGATGTGGCAGGAAGGGAAGGTCAAACATTATAGCTTTGACATAACTCTGGATGATATTTCTACAATGTTTGGGAAAAAAATTTGGGGACTCAGATGAAGACTACAGCTTTGAAAGTGTGTCTTCTGTAGTTTACAATAGATCCTCTCAAAAAGCTCATAGTAAGTAATATAGCCATGTGTCTGAATTTGAGAGATGGTTGGTTATATCTGTAAGTTATTCTGTGGCATTAAAAATGAATTGATCTCCTTCCTTAAGAGCTAACAATAATGACTGAATATTGCTTTATTGAAAAACAAAAACATTTGGATCCTTTTCCCCAAGAGAGAACCATTCTGGGAATGAGAAAATAAATGTTGCAGTCATGAGACATTATATGACAGAGTAGCACAAGGAACAAATTCAGACTAGTTATACAAATTGTCACCCAGACATTAAGGGGCAAATAATTGACACCTAAAAAACACCTCTTTCTCCTGATTAAGTACCTTCCACATTCAATTTAAAATTGTCATCATGCTCAGAGATCTGTAAAGCAGGAGCTGGGCTCAAACACAGAGATCTGACTTTGTTTCCATTAAGCCTTGCCTTGTTAGCATAAATTTAAATTGTTGAATACCAGGTATGGCACAGTAACAGTTTCTGTTTAGTTAAAAACCTGCCAGAGGTGAACCAATTGGTTGTTGCACCATACCAACCACGTGCCCTACTATAACGATGTCCTTCGTGTTCTCAACAATGGACAAAAAGGAGGTGACCAGATGGAGTTGACAGTATCTCCCCTTCCCCATCTTCTTCATCCTGTACTATTTGACCCAACATATAAATTCCTGTTTGCAGTTTTGCCAAGACATTTCAAGGTGGAGGGCTAGGATAACAAGGGAATCTCTAGGAATCTAAGGAACCCTAAGGACACCTAATGCAAACCTATAGGTGTCACAACCATAAAGTGTTTTAATCTTACAGTCATTGCCAAAAGAGAGATCCAGATGACCTGTTTAATCCTCTCCCTTTATGGCAGTATTTTCTTCTACCTCTGCAAAGCAAGAAAGGGGAACTGATAAGGCAAGGCAACCAGCATTTATGAAGTGTTTGTTATGTTTCAGGTACTGCACTAAGTTCTGGGTATATAAATAAAAACTAAGACAGTCCCTGTCTTCAAGGAGCTCACATTTGAATGAGGGAAGAGCCCACAAAAGGGAGCTGAAAATGGGGGGAGGGTATAGGTACCCATGGCATAGGACATGGTAAAGAAGTCCCAAGACTCAGAAGAAAGCCAAAATGTAAGAAGGATGATTTCACTCAAAATGGAGGCTCTGGGAAAACTTGTCAAAGAAAGATGGAGGATAGAGAGGTGAAAGGAGATTCCAGGATGAAAGGGCAACTGAGGCATGATGAACTTTGTCACAGTTGTCTTTCTAACCTTTCTTTCAAATAAGTCCCCCTCATTAAGTAGTAATAGCAGCACTATCTTCCTCCAAACAGTTACCTTATGCTCCATCCCCATCAAGGACAATAAGTTAGCTGATAGAGATTGCAGTTACCTTTCTCAGGTCGTGGTATAGCATACAAGGAGCTGGCCTTGAAGCTAGGAGATCTGAGTTCAAGTCCTATATCTGTAATCTTTTGGCTGAATGACCCTGGGCTCCATAGGCAACTCTCTAGGATTAAAGTTGCAAAGAACGTGTAGACATATCAGTAAAGGGAATTTTGTCAGCCAGGAGTTTCCTAGACCAATGAAAGCATAGGTCCAGTTACTTTTCCTACTTAGGATTATTTGCATTTTTAGAGGGAACTCCAGAAACCTACTTTCACCAAAAAAAAAAAAGAATAGCCTTCAAGAACCATAGAAATAAATAAAACTCTAACAGTGGTGTTTGCTAGAACTGTAGCTGATTTATTTAGTGTGAGCTGTTTGTTTAGGGGTTTTGTTTCTTTTCTTTTCTTGCATGAGGAATCTGCCTGGTACTCTTCAAATCACTCTGGGGAGGAATCTCTTTATCTGCATGGTAAGGCATACTAAGGTGAAGGGTGCCTTCAGCATCTTTGCACACATTCTACTTGTTTCTGTAACTAGGAAGATCAAGAGATCTCAAAATAAATACTGCTCACAGACTCTTGGAAGGTTAGCAGCAGAGATATTTTGGGGAAGGTGTCCTCTATTGGATTCCCTTTAATTATACCATATGGTAATTAAAACAGAAATTATACAAATATGGTCATTAAGACACAAATAAAGCCAGAAAATGGCTAATGATTTGGGATAATAGGAAGAGTCTGGGGTGCTAGCATGTTGAGAGTGATACTAGGAGTAGTAGGAGAAAGGCTGTAGAAGAGGTGCCAGATGTGGAACTTCTCAGAGAATAGAAACTCCCCAAACACCTCGTGCTGCATACTGTTGAGAGTATCAATAGATTTTGCAGCCTCATTTGTGGAAACTAGGTAGCATAGTGGATAGAATACTGAATCTGGAGTCAGAAATATCTACTTCAGACACTTACTAGCTGTATGACCCAGGGCAAGTCACTTAACCTCTGTCTTCCTCAGTTTGCTCATCTGTAAAGTGGGGATAGCTATAGCATAAGGATAAAATGAGATATTATTTGCACAGTACTTTGCAAATCTTAAAGCTAGATAAATCTAGTGATTATTATTATCATTTGAAAATGAAAATTTATTTTCCATCATTGAATGTTCAGGTCAATCTCATAGCACCAACCTGGACTATCATTTCTTCTTTCTCCTAAATTGGCTTCTTAGCATCATGCCACAGTATTCTCTATCTAAGCACTATCTCTGTGCTTAAAATGACCCAAGGGTCAGGATAACTCATGTAATATTCATGTAACTAGCTACCGGAGAGAGAGAAAAAAAGTAAGTGAGGGACAATAAATACTAAATGAGAAGCAGGACTCCCAGCAAAGAAAGATTTTGGTTTTTGAAGGATGTGAGTTCTAGAGTGATGGTTTTTAATTACAGAACTATTGTTAGTGTTTAGTCATTTTCAATTATGCCTGACTCTCTGTGATGCCCTTTGGGGATTTTCTTGGCAAAGATACTGGAATCGTTTGTCATTTTCTTTTCCAGTTCATTTTGAAGATGAGGAAACTGAGGCAAACAGGGTTAAATGACTTGCCCTAGGTCGTATAGCTAAGTGTCAGAGGTCACATTTGAACTCAGGAAGTTGAGTCTTTCTAACTCCAGGTTCAGCACTCTATCCACTGTTCCACTTAACTGCCCCAAATTATAGTCACACTTAATTAGAAATCTTTGTGTAAAACTTGGTGGAGGAGGGGGGAATGTTCCCACTTAAAAATATAATGCTTCATCACCTCTTTTCTGATGACTGGTTTTAACCTTCACTGCTTCATTCTATTTTGTGAAGCAATAGTCCTCATCATTTTTGCTTATCCTCCTCCATAAATTTTACAAACAAGTTTAAACCAGCTTGGTACTGGGTTTCCCTATCATTCTACTCAGCAAGAAAGTAAGGTATGACTGATGCCATTTGGGTCTCCCCATTATGGCAATTGGTTTACATCAGTTAAACTTCTCTTTGAAGTTATTATATGGCTCAGACTCATGGAACACTACAATCTCCAAAGAATTAAAAATAAGTCTCATTCAGAGAGCAGTGGGGAGGCCCTATGGTTGATATAACATGCTGTAACACCTACCAAATAAAAGACTAGGATGACGAATCAGAGTAAAAGATTTCATTAAGGAGAACCGTTTACACAGTGATAGTGGAGGATACCTGCATCCAAGACTTTATGCTCCACTGGTATCCTCTTGTTGTCCAAAGAAGTAGCAGAAAGCCCTGAGACCATTGGATGGATCCTGAATGGTAATTTTATTGGAAGATAGGAACGAGAGTCCATAGTCCAAGTAGTGATCTATTTAATTGCATGGAAATGTTCACAAAATATAAAATCATAGATTCATTTTAATATTTTAATTTTTCATAAAAATTGAAATTGTGAAATTATTCTATTAGTAATCATAACATATTTAAGTAGCACCTTACAACTGACAAAGGACTTCCTTGCAACAACTCTGTGAGGAAACTAGTCAAATATTATCATTCCCATTTCACAGTTAAGGAAAAAAGTTCCAAAGAGTTGAAAGATTTGTCCATGGTCTTGGAAAACTAGTCAAGCATATTAAGCACCTACATTGTGCCAGATATTGCATTAAATGCTGGGGATACAAATAGAAACACAGGAGCTTACAATCTAATAGAGCAAGGGAATATGTGAAAGGATGCTGAAAAAGTTGGTGAATACCTGACATGGGGCCTGGTGGAGATGTCAGAGAAATCCCAAAGCAGGGCAGCCAGGCAGGAAATGAGACTAATGGAACCATAGTCTTCTGATTCTGAGTTTAGTATCCTTTCTACTAAAGCACACTGCCTTTTCTTTACCCATAGCCTGACTCAAGTAGAGCCAAAAGGAATGGAAGGGAAAATATATTGATTAGAAATTACACACATTACCACACAAAAAATCCATGAAAGACTTGGCATGAAGGATGTAATTGGAAAGATGTCTGAGCAGAGAAGAGGTGAGGTAGTCATGGTGCAAGAATAAGGAATAACTGATTCAAAAGCTTTATAGGTCATTGGTATATCCCAATTTTTGGAAGGTATAGATGAAGGAGTCGGGAACCTGCAGCCTTAAGGCCACACGTGGCCTTCTAAATCCTTAAATGTGGTCTTTTTATTCAAATTTCAATTCAGTCAAAAGGCCACACTTAAGAATTTAGAAGGCCACGTGTGGCCTTAGGGCTGCGCGTTTCTCCACCCCTGGTCTGAAAGGTCCCCAACATGTGTGATAGACCCTTTATATTGGATTTATATAGGGACATGGATGATAATCCTACAAGATGGCAGGAGGGGATCATCAGCATCATTTAGGAAGTATTCTCATTATAAGAAATCACATGTCCACTGAATATCAAAGCAAGAAATAGTATTGCTTGTCTTTGTAAGTATCCCTTCACAGAGTTAGGGTGATAGTCAAGGAGATTTGGCTATGATCTCACAATTCTGTAGTAAAATATGACATTCTGTTCTTTCTAATTAAGAAATGTAGGTTCCTGTGGTGAAGTTAGCTTGATTTTCTGGTCTGGGGTTTCTTCCAAACCTTAGCCTAACAACAATAGTGCCCTCTCGATTTATCTAGTTCAAGAAATAAAACTTGGAATACAATCTTCTGTACTTTATATTATCTTATAAATCACACATCACAGCAGGTGATCCGTACAACAGATGGAAGAGTGGGAGCATCCCCTATAGATTTCTCTCCTGTTCTCAAAAAATAAGCCTGAATAAGCTTGGAAGAAATTTTTTTGGACAACATCTAGCACCTCACTGGTTCTCAAATTGTCGTTTGTGATTGTTTTTCATTATGTTAAAGAAATGGTCACTTAGCTGTAATTATACAAGCTAATTAAAAGCAGTAGTGGCTTTCTGAAGCTCAATGGTAACAACTCAGGGATGAGTGGATCAATGTCTTACTAATTCCAATAATTTGAATTTATATATATATATATATACACACACACATACAGATATACAATACATATATGTATATGTGTATATATGTGTGCACATAAGTATATACAAACATACATATAGATTATACATACACATATGCAGAATATGTATATGTACATGTGTATATATATGTGTGTATATAAGTATATACATACATATACATATATATATTGACACACACATATATGAAAATGGCGACTGATTCAGTTCTATGTTCTTCTTAGAAGTACCGTGAAAACTGTCTGAACTTTTGCATTCATTTAAAGATCATTCCATCATATTTTTGAAGGACTCATGTTAAGAGAGAAGGGTTTCACAGATGCAAAGCCATTTTCATTTTGATTCTTTTTTGTTTTGGTTTGTGCTTTCTGTATGCAGTCCTTTCTGACTCTTGAAAAAAGCATTTGTCATATTTGCATAGAGCCTCTGAGCAGTCTATGAGCCTTTGACTTCCTGTTTCTTAAACCTGTGCCATATTTTCCAACACATTTTTGTAATTTATAAAAAATTATTTGATTTTCAATTCATGGAACAAGACAGACATTTCCATGATACAGTATAATTAAAAAGATAATTTACATGAAACTACAAATCTACCATGTACAACTTGTAATTCCCTCCAAATATACAAGTTATCATGTAAATTTTTTCCTTTTTTTCTTCCCTTCCTCTGATCTCACCCTAGAGATTGCTTCCTTAGACACAAATAGGTTATATATGTATATATATATGTATATATATATATGTGTGTGTGTATAATGCATATATAAAATTAATCTATACATACTTTTATCAGTTCTTTCTCTGGATGCAGATAGTATCTATCTTCATATATCCTTTATTTTTAATTTGTGCATTTATAATATTCAAAATGACTTAGTCACTCAAAGTTGTTTCTAAAACAATATTGTTTTTACTGTATGCAATATTCTCGTTTCTGTTAATTTCTCTTTTAATCGTTTTGTGCAAGTCTTCCCATGCCTTTCTAAGATCATTGAGTCATCATTTCTTATTAGCACAGTAATATTCTAGCAACATGTTGTTTGTTTTTTTCCTATCTTCCTTGCACCCACTTTCACATCATTCAGCAAATAGGAAAATATGTATTGACTGGGTTGAGAGGATCTTTCCAAACCTTTCATAGAATCTCCCTTCTTCATCCACTACAACCAGTGTTGATGCCCAGCATTTCTTCTGCTCATGCTCATCATAAGCAATTCAGGGTGAGATCCAAGTATCACCAGAAATGATGATTCTTTTTAGCTTTGTGTGAATGATGAAACAAAGTTTTCCAACACCTTTATTTGACTCTCCATTGATAATATCTGAGCTGTCATTTCATAGACACAACTTTCTTATGACTTTTGATTTCTTTCATAAGGAAAATACCAACATTGATATGGTTCACCTCTAACTCATTGGTCACTAGATACCACATTTACAATATCAGCAGTTACATATATGTTTATAGATGTTCTAAAAACTGTATGAGCCTTAAAATCCTCTGCCCTTATCACAACTAAACATGGAAGGAGGCTGCGTTGGACCAAGGACCACTTTTTTAAATTTGTGTTATGGGTAATCCTGTACAAGTAATTTATTACCTAGTGGCCAAGCACTAAATATGATCATCTCCATACTTAACTATGTCAGTCAAGTCAAAAGCATTAGCCTATTGTTGAAGCCATTCTTAGAGCTCTTATAGCTTAGTAAAATGTTCTAGAGCTTCCCCTCTATTTGCATAGAACCCTGCATCACTTCTGCACCAGAATGAGACACTGAGTTAGGTCTTTGTGGATGATGTGGACAACCATCATTATCGTTATCATCTTCTCTCTTTGTCTCTGTTTTTCTTTCCTCTCTATGTCTCTGTCACTATTTCTCTCCTCTATCTCTGTCTTTCCTCTGTCTGTGTCGATAGCTCAGGAGGAGAAAGTGAGGTTGGTGACCTTGCACAGCCCTCCCTCACTCAAAACAAAGTCAAATCAAGTCGTCATCAATTCTCTGATATCATTGTCTTCTTCGAAAATGAAGGACGAACACAATGACAACAAGTCTGCCTCTGTCTCCTAAATCACCTCTGATTCTTCTGAAAGTTATATGTAGGAGAAAGTACCTCATGATTACTACTTTGAAGTATAGAAATAAGGACCATCAGTAAGGCAATAGTATGGAATACTGCAATGTACACATATTTTCCCCCAGGGATAAATAGTAAATGTGGCATTTTATTTTTAACAAGACTTAGGTGGACTGTCACTCCAAATCAACCTTAAATTCATCTTGCCTCTCTCTTCCCAAATGGAACCAGAAGAGTTTGTAAAATGTCCATTTACGATGACTGACAAGAAACCAAATGGTTATCAATCTCTCAACATTGCTCTACATGCTGGGATATCTCCCTGCCTGTTACATGAATAAAAGGAGTCAGGAGGGTGTTGGGGAAGGGAAGGAAATAGTAAGGTCCCAAAATTCCCCTCTCTCTCCTGCTACCTCAGCTACTCTCTCAGTTCTCTTTTTGAGCCTGCTGACTCACACCTACGGAATCATTTCTCACTCATGGTCTCTTCTACACTCCAATTCTCCAAATTTAATCTACCACAATGCTAGTGCTCCATTTATTTTCACTTATTCACCCCAACCAGACCAATTTTCACCTATTCACCATAAACCAGGCCAATTTCTAATGACCAATAGGGGTTCTGAGGTTTTTTCCTAATTTCATGGATAAACTTTTGTAACTGAGGTAGCTTCAAATCCCTACAGCTTCTGATACACAACTGTTTCTCTTTTACTGGTGTCTTCAGTACGTAAAATTTATGAGGAACAGGTTAAAGGTAGGGAAGAGTCAAATGCAAAAAGAAAATATGATACTTGTAAAGCATTGCTATTTGCTTATCTTAAGGTTTTTCTTAGATTCCTTGGAGAGAGGGATTCAGTTCTTTTTAAGGCCTCCTGCAAACATCAAAGTGACACATTCTAGCAAGGACATGAAGAAACTAAAACTTTCCAAAATTTAGCTGTATTTTTGTCCATTCCATAGGCTATTTTCATCTCCATTCCCAACCTCCAATTTTCTACTCTCCTGCAATAAATCAGGTGTTTCTCAACAGCAAATGAATGTTTTAGGCAAGACTTAAAGAAAAATAATTTAAATAATTTTTCCTTCTTTCATTCTTTCCTTCTTCCTTTCTTCCTTTATCTTTCTTCCTTCCTTCCTTCCTTCCTTCCTTCCTTCCTTCCTTCCTTCCTTCCTTCCTTCCTTCCTTCCTTTCTTTCTTTCTTTCTTTCTTTCTTTCTTTCTTTCTTTCTTTTTTTCTTTCTTTCTTTCCACAACAAATAACTCAGGAGGCAGGACCTTCTTGCTACAAAATGGTCTTAGTATTGGATTCAAGCAGACAAAGCTGGGGGACAATCCTGGGGAAGCCTGACTCCAAAAGAGAGGAGATTGAGACTTTGTTTTGCTTCTGTCCCAGGATAGAATTCTGGGAAAAAGTCTCTTAAACAGAACTTAGGTGTGGCTCATGAATAGGTTTTCTGAAAAAAACAACGTATTAGAAAGGCACCTTCTAGAAAAGTTATTTTCCAACCTTCTTCTTGATAGCCATGAAAATTGCCTTACCATGATCTCACCAACAATGGGGAACCCTACTCCCTTTCTAGTCCTGAAACCATGATCAAATTAATTCTGCCAGTATTACTAGAAAGTCTGTGTCAATCTATTCCATTGTAGACACACTCATATCTCTATAAATTTCAAGACCTAAGTGGTCCTCCCTGGTTATCACTCACTCTATGTCAATTCCTTATTTGTATCCAGAGCACTTAATCAATTATTTCCTATGTTAGAGGGAATGTGCTAGGCCCTGGGAATACAAGTTCAAAGAGTTAAATAATCCCTAGTACTAATGCCAGGCATATGGCACTAAATAAGTGTTTTTTCATTCATTCATTCATCCATTCATTTATCTTCTTAGTACTATATACAAAGTATAAGACAACGATTTCCTCCACCATAGAAGAAATGCTTAAAACACAAGAGATGAGCATTAACAATCAATCATTCAATAAATAAGCATTTAGTAAGTGCCTACTATATGCCAGGCACCATGTTAAGTATAAAACAGGTAAAAGACAGTCTCTGCCCTCAAAGGGCATCTTGAGGAGATATGTGAGTGTGTGTATATGTGTGTAAAAGGCAAACTATAAACAGAATAAATAGGAAATCAAAAACACAAAGTAGGCATTGGAATGAAGAGGATTTGCGGAAGGCTTCCTGTGTTAGGTGATGTAATGGGAGTTAAAAATCTTCCCTGAGGGGTGGAGGCAACATGGCAGAGTAGAAAGATGCACATGCACTAGCTCTTCCCCCATGGCCCATAAAATACCTGTAAAGAAAGACTCTCAACAAATTCTAGAGCAGCAGAAGCCACAGAACAATGGAGTGGATGAGATTTCTAGCTCAGGGTTACCTCAAAGGCTGAAGGGGCAGGTCTGTCTGCCAGATGCTGAGCAGAGCCCAGTCCAGCCTTGGCTGTGCAGCACTGGGAGCAGCAGGACCAAACAGGATTCATGGACAGAATCTCCAGTGGCAGTACAGATCCCTCAACCAACAGGCACCAAAAGTCAGTGAGAGGGTTTCTTCAGCTGGCCAAAAAGGGAGCAGGGTGTCCCCATAGCTCCAGTCTCTGGTGGCAAAAGGAGAGACAGTAGTGGGTGGGAGCTCCCACGGCAGGCAGCAGCCAGCATCCATTGTTGAAGGCCTTGGTGTAAAGCCCCTGGGGGAATTGAGCAGTTCATCTGAATCTTAGCCCCCAGTGCTGACTTGGTGGAACTGGAGGCCAGGTGGTTGTGGAGAGGGAACTCTACTATTCAGATTCTGGGCACAAAAGTTTGTTGCTGCTCCCAGATCAGTGTACAGGCTTGACTGTGCCACCTCGGAGGAACTGAGATCTTAGAGATCCTGAAAGTATACCCTACTCTTGACAAGGGACCCAAAAGTCAAGTAACTGGTTGGGAAAATGCCCAAAAAAGGGAAAAAATAAGACTATATATAGAAGGATACTTTCTTGGTGAACAGATATCTTCTCCCATTCTTTCTGATGAGGAAGAACAATGCTTACCATCAGGGAACGACATAAAAGTTAAGGCTTCTGTATCTGAAACATCCAAAATAAATATTCAAGGGTCTCAGGCCATGGAAGAACTCAAAAAGGATTTTGAAAATCAAGTAAGAGAGGTGGAGGAAGAACTGGGAAGAGAAATGAGAGAGATGCAAGAAAAGCATGAAAAGCAGGTCAACAACTTCTTAAAGGAGACCCAAAAAAATGCTGAAGAAAATAACACTTTTAAAAATAGACTAACTCAATTGAAAAAAGAGGTACAAAAAGCATTGGCTTTTGGAGAAGAATGCTTTAAAAAGCAGAATTAGCCAAATGGAAAAGGAGGTTCAAAAGCCCACTGAAGAAAATAGTTATTTAAAAATCAGAATGGAACAGATGGAGGCTAATGACTTTATGAGAAACCAAGCAATCACAAAACAAAACCAAAAGAATGAAAAAATAAAAGACAATGTGAAATATCTCATTGAAAAAACAACTGACCTGGAAAATAGATCCAGGAGAGACAATTTAAAAATTATGGGACTACCTGAAAGCCATGACCAAAAAAAAGAGCCTAGACATCATCTTTCATGAAATTATCAAGGAAAATTGCCCTGATATTCTAGAACCAGAGGGCAAAATAAATATTGAAAGAATCCACCTGTCACCTCCTGAAAGAGATCCAAAAACAGAAACTCCTAGGAACATTTTAGCCAAATTCCAGAGTTACCAGGTCGAGCAGAAAATATTACAAGCAGCTAGAAAGAAACAATTTGATTATTGTGGAAATACAATCCAGATAACACAAGATCTAGTAGCTTCTACATTAAGGGACTGAAGGGCTTGGAATAGGACATTCCAAAAGTCAAAGAAACTAGAATTAAAACCAAGAGCCATCTACCCAGCAAAACTTAGTATAGTACTTTAGGGGAAAAAATAGTCTTTCAATGAAATATAGACTTTCAAGCATTTTTGATAAAAAGACCAGAGCTGAAAAGAAAATTTGACTATCAAACACAAGAATCAAGAGAAGCATGAAAAGGTAAACAGGAAACAGAAATTATCAGGGATTTACTAAAGTTGAATTGTTTATATTCCTACATGGAAAGACAGTATTTGTAACTCTTGAAACTTTTTTTCTGCATCTGCATAGTTGGTGGGATTACACACACACATACACACACACACACACACACACACACACACACACACACACACCACAGGGTGAGTTGAATAGGAAGGGATGATATCTAAAAAAATTAAAGTGTGAGAGAGGAATATATTGGGAGGAGAAAGGGAGAAATGGAATGGGGCAAATTATCTCTCATAAAAGAGGCAAGAAAAAGACTTTTCAATGGAGGGAAAAAGAAGGGAGGTGAAAGGGAAAACGTGAAGCTTACTCTCCTCACATTTGGCTCAAGGAAGGCATAAAATGCACACTCATTTTGGTATGAAAACCTATCTTACAATACAGGAAAGTGGGGGAGAAAGGGATAAGCAAGGTGTGGGGGGGATAATGGAAGGGAGGGTGATGGGAGGAGGGAGCAATTAGAAGTCAACACTCTCGGGGTTTTGACAAGGTCAAAAGAGAGAATAGAAGAAATGAAGGGCAGGATAGGATAGAGGGAAATATATCCAGTCTTATACAACATGACTCTTATGGAAGTCATTGGCAAAACTACCAATATATAAGCTATATTGAATTGCTTGCCTTCTCAGTGGGGATGGGTGGGAAGGAAGGAAGGAAGGGAAGTTGGAACTCAAAGTTTTAGGAAGAACTGTTGAGTATTGTTCTTGCATACAACTGGGAAATAAGAAATACAGGTAATGGGGTATAGAAATTTATCTTGCCCTACAGGACAAAATAGAAGATGGTGATGAGGGAAGGAAGGGATGTTAGAAGGGAGGGCAGATTGATGGTAGGGGTAATTAGAATGCTTGGCATTTTGGGGTAGGTGGAGGGGAGAGATGGGGAGAAACTTTGGAACTCAAAATTTTGTGGAAATGAATGTTGAAAACTTAAAATAAATAAATAAATTTAAAATTAAAAAAAAAATCTTCCCTGCCCATTGATAGGCCTCAGGTGGGGCTATTGAGGGAGTCTTATTTCCTGTGAAGGCCCACATCTTTTGCTGATTGCTAAGGAGGCATTGGGTCACAAGGGATCATGCCCTCTGGCTCTGAAAAGTGTATATGTACTCTGAAGGGAGGTTTTGCTTTGGGGCTTAGTTTTGGAAGAAAGTTTGTGGGCCAGATAAGAGACTCTGGGAGACCACTAAGCAGCCCTCCTCTCCCCCTCAGTTTTGAAGACCCAGATATTGGTGCTTCCCTTTCTGGTAACTATGTATGTATATACATAATGGTCAGACAATTGGAAGCCTACGTGTTGGTCCTTTATGTTGAATGTAACTAAAGTGATTGTTGACCCCTCAAAAGTTGCCTTTCCTTCTATAAATGCAGATCTAAGAACCTGTGATAGTAGCCCCCACACCTCCTGGTTTATCTCAAGGTACTTACTGATACAGGTGAGATTTTATCTGGGACTTAAAGGACATATAGAAATCTGGTAGTTTGAGTGAAGGAGGGAAGGTATTCCATGGAATTGGAGACAGTCGGAGTGAAACATGAACATTAATTTAAACATAAACTATAAATTACCATTTCTAATATGCTCTCCTAGGAGGTAGAGAAGTCTCTCAGAAAATCTGTAAGACTGATTAACAGATTCATTTTCCTCTCAGTGTACACTGTCTCTTGGTTCTGAAGACTGACTTAAGGTCAAAATCTTCTGGCCAACCAAGGGAGTTGTGCAGGGTCATATTCTCCTACAATAAAAGTACAGTTCTAGGAAGTTTCTCGTATAGGGCAAACAATATCCACTTCAAAGTCCCTGTACTTCTCAAGCTCACAGAATAGCTGCTAAGACAAGAAACATCCATCCCAGCATCATTGTTCAATCACTTATGCTTAGGGAAAGGAAGAAGAAGCTAATGAAGCAAAAAGGGACTTGAAATACAGTCTCAGGTTCATCCAGGTAAATACATATGCTAGTATGGCTACTGTTGGGAAAGGGGAGGACAGAAATCCATTCTTCCCTCCCTTTAAGTCCAAGGTAGAACTGGAGATGACTATGTCCCAAAAAGAAGGTTGCTTCAAAAAAAGGAGGAAGTTTTTTCTCTTTACTCACAGGCAAAGTGGCCATTCCATGGACAGAGCGCTGGAGTAAAGAAGACCTGAGTCAATATTTGGCTTCCAATACTTACTAGCTATATGATCCTGGGCAAGTCACTTAACCTGTTTGTCTCAGTTTCCTCAGCTGTAAAATGAGGATAATCATAGCACCTACTTCACAGAGTTGTTGTAAGGATTAAATGAGATGATCTCATTGGTAAATAGTTAATGCCCTTTTTAGCTTCCTAGTCTAATTCCTGGCCTTTCATGTGTAGATATAGACAGTCAAAGACTAAAGAGTGTTTTGATCTTACTCTTACACTTAACAATTATGCCTGTTGTTCCTAGTCCAAAATTGTAAACTTCTTGAGGTCAAGAAGTATTTTGGTGCTTTCTTTTCTCCACTCTGCCTGGAACCTAATAGATATAATAGGTTGTTCAAAATCCATTTGCAAAAAATTCTCCTCAGTGATGGATACTGTCATTACCTGTGTGAGGGGTGAAGTTGGTAAGGACTGAAGGGAGAAAAAAGATGCCAGCCCTGCTGAGAAATGAAATTCAGGTCTCTGAAAGAATCTGGAACTTTTTTGTCCTCTCTCTTAGACCTGGAAGTGAAAAGAGAAGGATCTCTCTTCTCTCTAGCATCAACTCCTCCTCCCCCCTCATTGCCCTTCCCCCCCCCACACACAGAGGGAAGGAACACTGAGTAATCAATCTACGTCAATAAGGAAAGTCTTATGAAAATGGGCAATGAGCTCCTGTTACATAGGTATTCAATAAAAGCTTATTGAATTCAACTCAAAGCAATAAGTATTTAATCAATACTTGTTAAATTGAGAAAGAATATTAGAAGACAAAGGAAGAACAAGGGGAGGGAGACTAGGGAGAAATGAGGGGAATAGAAAACAAGGGTAAGAGAAACTAAGGAGAAAGAGAGGAGAAGGAAGAAAGATAAGCACTTCAGAGAAGTTGGCGCATGATCAGAAGAGGAGGATCAGAATCGTGAATGTTCAGATTTCCTGCGCTCCCACTACCTTAAACTCTGGTTTTCTGTCTAATTTGGGATGTCTAGCCATCTGTAGTGAGTATTGGTGCCTTTGGGCATTCTGGAATTCAGAAAAAAAAAAGCTTAATCTTTAATGTTTTCAGGTGGGGAGAACACTCACTAATAATGTATGGGCTGTAGTGTGTAACATGATTCCTTTGGGGAAAATGTACATACAGGTTTTCAGCTGAGTGGTCATGGGAAGCAGCTGTATTGACACAATGGACCATAATAGTTCTGATTTATTGTTTCAGTGTTCTTTAAAGCAAAGATTTATACAAAAGACAAAGTTGTTTTAATGTAGTAGAATAATCCACATACAATAGTACCTAAATAAGTATTTACATTACACACTAGTAAAAAATAATAGTAAAAACATAAATCTACTCAAGAGATGAAAGTAATGGACCCTCCTGGGTTCTCCTTTGAACTACAAAATTTTTAAGGAGCAGTTACAACTCTACATACCTTACCTTTTATTGGTATTAAAGTCTGAATTTCTTTTCTGAGGTCTGACCCCCAAACTGATTCCTAAAACTGCCTTGGAGAGAAATTCAGGCTTATCACAGTGTAAGATAGACAGTCTCAACCTGAACCATGGATAGATTTCAGAAGTTTTGTGAATTTGTATGGGAAAAAGTATATCTTTATTTTTACTAACCTTGAACTAAAATTTAGCATTTCCTTTAATTATTTGAAAACATTGCTCTGAGAAGAGACTCATAGTTTTCACCAGTCTGCCAAAGGAATCCAAGACATAAAGAAGGTTAAGAAGCCCTGGTCCAAGGCAACTAAAATAAAAAATCAATTGTAAGACATGGTTCTATTATATGACACTCATTTTTTTGAAGAATCTTGCTTCTTGATCTCCATGAATCCACAGTGAGGTAGGCCAGAGAGATAACTGATTAGGAAAATCAGTAAAACAAAGAACTGAGAAGTTAAGAAAAATAGTCATAGTAGCACAGGGGCAGAGACAGAACTGTATCCTAGTCAGAGTCAAAAAGCACATATTAAAGACCTTCCATGTTCCAGGCACCATGCCAAGGTTTGGCGATACAAAGAAAGGGAAAAGATAGTCTCTGTTCTCAAGCAGTTTTCAGTCTAATGGGTGAAACAATATGGAAAAAGCTATATAAAAACAAGGCAAAAACAAAGCAAGACAAGAAGTACATACTATGTACCACATACTACATTAAGTGCTGACAATAGAAATACAAGAAAGAAAGATAGCCTTGGACCTCAAGGAGTTAACACTATAATGAGGGAAGGCAGAAAAGGGAACTAAAAGGTATGGATACGGAGGAAGGTACCTATACAGGGACATGCTGCAGAAGTCAGGAAAGTCAGAAGCAAAGACAGAAGGGACATAAACGGTGGTCAACTGAGGCCTCTTCTCAAAATGTTATCTCCAGAAGGAACTCACCAATTGGAGAAAGGAGCCAACATGGTAAAGGGATGTTCCAGAGTGAAGCCACAGGAACCAGTAGAAGATAATTAATAGAGAGAAGGCACTAACATTAAGGAGAATCAGCAAAGGCTTCTTGTGGATGGTGGAATTTTAGTTGGAACTTGACAGAAACCAGGGAAGCTAGGAGACAGAGATAAAGTGAGAGAGAAGTACAGGGGCCCAGCCAAAGTCAGGAGATAACTGATTTGTGAATAATACGGTCACAGAATTAGAATGGTAATTAGATATCCTCTAGTTATACTACTACCAGAAGCCTGGATTCCCTCTATATAATATCTCTAGACAAATCATCTGACTTGCTTAAAAATTCCCAGATATTAAGCCATAGTACCTGTCCAGTGAGCTGTTTCCTCTCTAGGTGTTTATTCCAAAGCAATCCTAACTTTCCTAGCTAAACTAGAGAAGCTCATTCAACAATGAAGGATCTTACAAACCTGATTGGCATGAAGCATCCATTAAGTCCATACTCTTGAAATACAGCATTATCCTCAGAACAGCTAGTCCAATGAAAACACAGCTCAGATACTTTCAGTACATAGTTTAAAAGGGTGGCCAAAATCCTTTGGTGGTCCTAGATACTCTTTTGACAAATACTGCTTACCTTAGTCATTCATTGTTAAAAAAAATCATTCTGATTTTCAAAGAATTTGGTTGCAAGGGTATTTGTAATAATGGGATATTGATGTGCACTGCTTTAATCAGGCAGTCAACAAAGCATTGCTTATGTGCCAGACACTATGTTAAGTTCTGGGGGTACAATCTGTTCACTCATGCCAGTGTTTCATGACTATGAATCATACTATCCCTAGGGTTTTCTTGACAAAGATACTAGAGTGGTTTTCCATTTCTTTCTCCCATGGATTAAGGCAAACAGAGATTACGTGACTTGCCCTAGCTTCCTGGGGATATGAAGAAAGGCAAAAAAAAAAAAAAAAAAGTCCCTGTGCTCAAGAGGGTAAATAGGGGGCATAGTGGATAGAGTGCCAGGCCTGGAGTCAAGAAGACCTGAGTCCAAATGTGGCATAGAAACTTACCAGCTGTGTGACCCTGGGCAAGTCACTTAACTATGTTTGCCTCAGTTTCCTCATTTGTAAAATGATCTGGAGAAGGAAATGGCAAATCACTCAGTATCTTTGCCCAGAAAACCCCAAATGGGGTTTGGACATGACTTAAAATAAATGAAGAAATGCTCAAGAAATACACATCCTAATGTGGGAGAAAACATATGTATAACAAATAATATAGAAATTGCATAAGGAGTCAATGAGGTAATCTGATTACCTGATAAAGCACAGACAGTTCTCAGTTTACCTAAGTGAACCATTTCACAGACCTCTATTAAAATGCAAATTTTTCTACAAATATGGTGAAGAGAGGAAGACTGGAACGAGGCCATATCCTTCTGGATGGAAAAGGCCAGCACACAGTTCAAGGGCACATAGGGCACATAGGGACCACTGGGGACAGAGCTATGTGAGCAGAAGAAGGAATCCATGGGGGCTGGGGCAACCATGTAGAGGTCAGAAACAAGACTAAGTGTGGGGGGAAAACATGGAGGCATGGAAATAAACATGTGATATTAAGCATGGAGGAAGATAGACATGATATGGCCCAACAGGCAGGTGGGTGGGCACAGAGGGGCAAAGCTATCCTCTTTTGGTGCCAGAGATCTCAAGCGAAGTCCCCAATCTGGCAGTGACCTCTCAGCATGTAGGTACTTCTGCTTTAGTCTGAAGGGGTGTTTTTAGTTTAGGATTTTTTTTTTTTTGGTGGGAAGTTGGGAGTGGGAGGCTGTGGAGAACAGAGCTAAGGGGTAGGAGTGAAGATAGAGATTAAGAGAGCACAGTACTGTACAGTAAAGTTATCAGCTTTTTTTTTTTTAATGTGAATTTCTTTTAGAATTCTTTACCAAAGTCTATTTTGTATAATGCAAATTTACTTCAAGTGAAAACTGTCTGTTAATACGAAAGGGGAAGGAATGCATATTTGGGGCGGGAGGAAGAAGGGAGCCAGGAAAAGCTTCCTGCAGAAAGTAGGATTTGAGATAAACCTTGAAGGAAGCCAGGGAAGCTAAGATGACAAAGTAAGGATATTCCCGCATTGCAGCCAGTCAAGCTTAGAGGAAGACAGACAGTGGGAGACTGGACCTACAGTGGCCATGGGTGGGCATAGTGGGGCAAGTCTCCTTTCTTGGCCAGAGATCTCAAGCCAAACCCCCAATCTAACAGTGGCCTCTGCATGTACAGGTTCTTCTGCTTTCATTGGAAGGATATTTTTTATTAATTTTGGTTTTGGGGGGGAGGAATAAAAGGGGAGTGGAAGACTGTGGAGCACAGAGTTAAGGGGTAGGAGTGAAGAGACAGAGAAAAAGAAGACACAGTACTGTACAATAAAGTTAACATAATTGAGAGAGATAGAGTGTTGTATTAGAGGAACAGAAAGGAGGCCAGTGGAGCTAGATCATTAAACATGTGGAAGGGTATAACAACACATAAGAAGACTGGAAAGGTGGAAAGGGGCCAGGCTGTGAAATTATAAATACCAGAGAATGATTTTATATTTGATCTTGGAGATAATAGCTCATTGTGGGGAGGGGATAGTTTTCCTATACTTGAATTTGTCCCTAGTGTTTCCACTTGGAGTGACACTGATCCTAATTTCTCAAAGGCTATGCAAATGGAGGAAAGAATAATTAGTGTGAGTAAGGGTTGGGGACCTTCTGCATTTCATTTTATATTATACCAGTCATCTATGTCCCTTTAATATGTCTCCATATGCCTCTTACCATCTCATTTCAGGGAACTTCATTGACTAACCTGTGACATCCATCAGTGGAAAGAACAGTGGAAATTGGGACACCTGAGTTCCTGTCCTGGTATCTCTTCCTATCTTTGAGCTTTGGTTTCCTCACCTGTGAAGTGAAAGAACATTCAGGAGTTAGAAATGGAAAGGGTCTTTGAGTTCATCTACTCCAAATCCATCACTTTACAGATAAGAGAACTGAGAAGACTTTGGCCCAAAGTCATATAGGCAGCAAGTAGTGGAGTTGAGGTTCAAACCCAGGATTTCTAAGGCCAAGACCAATCAACATTATTTTGACTAAATCACACTGAGATGATCTCTCAGCTTCCTTCCAGCTACAACATTCTAAGACCCAATGATCCAACACTCTGAGACCACCAGACCCTTGAGGGGTCAAAATCCACAGCTGATTAGGGTGAGGTCATATTTTATCTATTGCCTACTCTCCCCCCAGGTAACCCAGGTTTGGAGTTAGGAGCTCCCAGGAGGAGAAGGTTGAGGCTGATAGTCTAGTGACATTTTACCTACCATACCTTGCTCTTCTGCTTGATTTTCAATCCGTAAATTCATTTCTACCCATGCTAAATAAATCAATTAGCTGAATATGGGGAAAGTATTGAGAAAAAAAACCTACTCCCATTTGCTTCTGCATTCTTTGTTGTGGATTAGAATAGGCTGTTTTCGTTAAGAAACTTCCATGCTTAAATTAGATCTTTTATTTTCTTTCTACAGTACAGAAGGGCTTCCCAAACCTGAAACCGTTCTAATTCATGATGAAGTCAAGATGCCTTCAGCACCAATTAAAATATATTTTAAGTCTCTTTGTATAATAATGGCTGCAGCATAGAAAACAAGCTAAATTTTTCTTGATTTTGATTACAGGGCTCAGTTCTGGAATTGTTCCTTTCACTAACAAATGCTGGCAGTACTTTCTGGGCTTCCTATGGGCTCTGCCTTCACAGTCTACCCAATTAACACCCTGTTAAGCTACACACCTGCAGGGAAATTACCCTCGGATCACTGTATTGTAGCTTTTAACCCCCTGACACCTACATTATTGTCCCTTAATATCAGGCTTAAAATGATTTAAAATGTTCCCCTGGTGTCTTTGCAATCCCCAGGTTATTTCTTTGGTATTTGGCTGGGGGAGGCATGAGGGTTGGGAAGGGGGAAGGGACTCTACATCCCCAAGGAATTCAGTTCCAACAAAGGTAGATCAAGAAACAGCAGAGACCTTCTTCTCCAGCCTCAGAAAACAGTTATTAGCAGAGTTTTGAAAAAATTATACCATTTACAGAGTAAACATTGGCAATGCAAAACTGCTGAAAATAAGAATTTTGGTTCATGTAAAATTTCATATCAATTCTCAGGATTTTCATGAAAATTTGACTTTTTATGAGATTTTTTTAATTTATGCTTTTTTTTCCCCCACTCACACTGGTAACTGACACAGCTTCTCCCAATGACTCTCAAGAATGTTAAGGATTGTACATGGCCCCATGATTGGAACAACAGTCTGTGAATCTTGGAGGTACATGGTTTTCTCTGCCTCCTCTACAGCTCCATTCTGCCACCCTGGGAAAATCAGGAAACCTATGCCTTCATTTCCTTGTCTATGAAATGGGGGTGATAATACTCATCCCAGAGAGGTTGAGGTTTAACATTTTCAAGCACCTTAAGTGCCTCAGATGAAACGTGATATGTTACATAAGTATGAAGAATGCTTGTTGGTTAAACCCAGAAAGGCAGCTTTAATCTTTGTAAAAAAAAAATGGGGGGAAAATAGGTAAAACCACAGCTGTCAAGAATGTGATTTTTTGGGGGAAACTTTTCATAGTTCTAACCAAAGTTACTTTAAGCACCTCATTAAAGGAACACACTTTGCCCTCCTTTCTCATGCCTTACCCCCATATCATCATTCCAGATTTAAATTTATGTAGTAAATTTTAGACTTTTGTATCAACATAATGGAAATGAGGATCAGGAAGGCAAAAGTTACAAAAAATTCCATTATCTAGTCAAACTTTTCTTATTTGCGGAAGAGGAAAATGAGGAGTATATGTGAAGGTCATAAAAATTTTAAGTAGCTAAACCGTCTAGTTGAAAAAACAAGACATTATTACATAAAAACATAAATAAGGAAAGAAAGAAGGTCACTGAAGCATTTAAAAGCACACAGATAAAAACAGAAGGAAGGTGAAAAGGAAATAGATAAACAAGAGAGTAACATATTGAATGTATTATAAATGTAACCTGGAGCATTTGAAATTCAAGTAGGCATTTGAAAAGACTCTTCTCATTGGTGCAGAGAATTATTAGTTGAGGAATGGGATTGGTGAAAGCTTAGGAGGAGAGAGTTCTTCCTTATGGGTTGTAGCTTTGAGAGAGAATCTGTGAGGTTCCAGGCTCTCTTGAAGGGGCAGGCCCTAGAGAGAGAGAAAAACAATCCATGAGAAAAAGACAAAATGTAGAGGAACCAGCACCTCAATCATGTCCCAGTTTTCAAAATTTATCCCTCTAAAGACTGAGAGAATTTTCCCTTCAGTGAAATTGGGAACTCTTTCTTAGTTCAGTTAAGGCATTTTACTTCCCATGGGAAATCTCATTCACTCTTATATTATCTCTGGTATATTCCAACCTATATAATTTCTCTGATTTTTATTTCCTTTTTAGCTTAGATAAACGGGTTGATCTCTATTCATTATGGTGATGGTTTTGTGTAACTAGCTTTGAGTGGAAAGGGAGTCAAACCTTTGGATATAGCTTGGGGCAAGCCTTCTCCATTAATGCATAGAAACCAGAAAAAGTGACTTAATCTAAAATTATTTCCTCTAGACTAATAATATTTAGAGAAGATGGATATAATCTTAGTTTGATATCCCTTTTTCTGAGGAGAGCAGAGTGGACTGACGTCATAGCTCCAATCTCCTGCTTCACTCCTTGTAGGAATCATTCTCCCTTGGAGAGGGATAGAAAAGACTATAGATGTCTATTGCCTCCACCCCTTAATCCATGTTTAGACAAACCCATGTGGACATACATATCCTACCTTGGCAACATACATGTCATACATACATATGTACATATATACATATATATGAAAGTAAGCTGTACGTAATAGAAATTCTCAGTTTCATGTATGATTCTCTTTCTCTGCTGTACTTAGTATGGAGAAATGCTTATTTTACATAGTTTTGAAATTCATAATAGAAAATAAAAGATAGAGAATAATATTTGCATTGATTTTTCTTCCTTTAAGCAAATCAACTTGTATTCATACCCATTGGAGGCAACTTGGTACAGTCAAAGGAGTGCTAATTACAGTCATAATTCAATTGGATAAACATTAAACACCTACTGTGTGCTAGGCACTGATGCAGTTCTGTCTCAGATGTATTACTTTGGAAAGTCATTTAACCTTCCTGGACCTCAGTTTCCTCAACTGTAAAATGAGTGAGTTTTCAAGCCTCCTTTCAGCTACAGATCAACAAAAGATCCATTTAATTTTATGTGCTTCTTACTAGGACCCTCTTTACAATCAGTCAAGGTTACTTTAATTTTATTTCTATTTTTAGGAGTATAAACAATTTTATCACTTAATATCTAATGTTGAGAAGTATACTCCTGACTCTTTTATCCAGTTCAGCAGCAAAGATTTTATTTTTGTTGTTTTGAGACATCAGGAAAATTCAGTCAAATCACAAATAAAATACATTCTCTGAAAAGTTAACATGGAAGTATTAACGGGGAATAGCAGCTAATAAAACATATAAGTATAAGAAAGATGGCTCCCTGATAAATGTTTAGCATTTGTTTAAATTAGGGAAGGGTATATGTGCTTAAACTTATTGAGGTATATCAACATTATCCATTAGAATTGTCCTAGACTTTGGAGCTGTTTAATGCTGCCTGGATTCATAGATGTAATTATTGTGAATATTACATTTTTATTTCTTCTTTTTTTACTCATCATATTAGTTGTTCTTTGTTGCAATCAATACAAATATTGAAGAGGATAGAATCAAGGATCAATCCCAATGGAATACTACATGTCCCAAGGTGACACTGAGATACTAACACCTAAGAGAGGAAACTTGAGTTCAAGTCCTCAGGAGAGTCATTTAACTTCTCTATATTTCATTTTTCTTGTACATAAAATATGGGGGTTCCACTAGATGAGGGGTTCTTAACCTGGGATCCATGAATTAATTTTTAAAAAAAATAATGATAACTGTATTTTGATATAACACATTTCTTTTGCAACTCAATGTATCTTTTACATTTAAACATTATTCTGAGAAGAGATCCATACATTTCACCAGATTACAAAAGAGATCCTTGACACCAAAAATGTTATTACTTGTTTTGAATGATCACTAAGGTTGCTTCCAGAGCTAATATTCTACAATTCTTCTTGGGGGAAGGGAGAACTCTCCTATTTGCACATTTGGAGTTTTGTGCCACATAGAAGGAGAGTGCCGATAGTAACTTGTATCCCCACTCTTGCAAGTCACCTTTGTCCCCCCTCCCCTGTCATCCTTTGCACCATCCAGATTATTGGGAAAGAGGAATAATCATATCAGGCTACCATGAAAAAAAAATTAGCATGACTTTAAGTTGTATTCATATGAAAAAGCAACTTTCTAGGAAGTAATCTTTACTCTTTATCCTGCTTTGCCCTTTATCCTGCTTTAGATCTTTATTAGATTAGATTAGATTAGATTGCTTCTTCTATCCAGCTCTAATAGATGCTCCATGCTCTCAGAAATCAAGGCACACTCTAGGGGCAAATCCAGCTCTCCAACTTCCACACCTGGAGTTACCTACAAAGCCACTCACATTCCCCCATAATCACCATTCTTCATTCCCTCTTGCCCTCTTACTCACTGCTATAATGCTGTCACCCCCACATCAGCACTCTCCAATGATGCTCCACTCCAGTATCCAACAGATATCCAGAAATTGACTTGGATAATATCAAACAAAATAGCAATCACCACCACCAAGGGAACATATTCCTTTCTGTTTATAGTTCACAAAGTAATTATCAATCATGGGTCCCTGTGAATCTTTCTTGCTTTTTCTACATAGATATTTGTCTTTCCAGTTGACCATCCCCAAAGTCTAATACCATAAGGGTTAGGGGTGGGTGGGTAGGGTTTGGGGGAGGTGAGCAGTAGTGGGGGTGGGTAGGAGGGACAGAGAATGGAGAATTTCTGTCCATTGCAATCTTTTTGCATAGGATGGACAACTACCTTCCTTGACTGGTTTAGAAATTCAGGTAGGTTGGAGAAAACTTTGATTTCAGGACTTTAATTGTTCAGTTGGACTTGTGGTAAGGTCTTATGTATCTCTGTCTATGTTTTCTGAGAGGATTGTTGTTCAATCATTTCAGTTGTGTCCAACTCTTTGTGACCATGTTTGGGGTTTTCTGGCAAAGATCCTGAAGTGATTTGACATTTCCTTCTCCAGCTCATTTTGCAGATGAGGGAACTGAGGTAAATAGGGTTGAGTGACTTGCCCAGGGTCACATAGCTAGTAGGTGTCAGGGTCAGATTTGAAGTTAGGTCTTCCTGATTCCAGGCCTGGCACTCTATCCAGTGGACCACCTAGCTGCCTCTCTAAAAGTATTAGAAAAGGGATAAGCCCAAGAAGCTTGCATATATATATATATATGCATATGCATATATATATGTGTGTGTGTGTGTGTATACATACATACATATTATATATATGTATATATATATATATATACATACCCTTCACTCTCACTATGACTCAGCACATATTTATGTTATATAACTGCATCTGAGTTCTCACCTTGAAAGACAATTCTTCCACTTCTCAGCAATTCTAGCCCTCTTCCTCATAGAATCTGTTCCAAACCTCCTCTTTTCTCTTCAAGCCTCCCACCACTCCCTGTCTCCCTTCCCTCTCATCTAAGGATCTTCTCTCATACTTTACTGAAAATAAAGACTATTGGTTGTAAATTCCCTGATTTCCCCTTGATAATTTTCATTCATTCTCTCCTTTTTTTCCAGTCTGTCATGAAGTGGTAGTTCTTCTTTTAGAGTCCAGCCCCTCTACATGTACATAGACACTCTCCATGATCCCATCCCTCCTGTATTCTCCAATAGATCCCCTCATTAACTTTCCTTCTTCCCTCTCTAATCTTACATTTTTCTGTCTTCTGATTCCTTACCTGATTCCTACAAATATGCCTATCTCTCCCCCATCCTGAAAACTCTTATTAGAGCAGATGATCTCCTGTTATCCTCTATCTTTCTATTCTTTCACAGCTAAATTCTTACCAAAAAAAAAAAAAGCTTTCCATACTTGTTGCTTCTACTTCGTCTTCTCTCATCCACCTACAACACTTTGAAATCTAGTTTCTGAATTCACCACTCTCCAAAGTCACCAGTTTCTTAAATTCCAGATCTGGAAAGAATTTTCTCAATTTTCATCTCTCTTGACCTCTCTGCAGCATTTGGCATTGTTGACCATTCTCTTGTCTTAGATACTCTCTCCTCTGACTTGTTGTGACCATCCTATCTTTCAGTTCTCTTTCTACCTATCTGACTTTACCTTTACAATCTTTTCTGGTTCACTTGCTGTATCATGTCCTCTAACACTGTGTGCATGCAAAGACTCTGTGATGGACCATCTATTCTTCTCTTTCTATACCCTTGATGACTTCATGTGTCCTCATGAATGAATTAATTAGTATCACCTCAATGCAGGTAATTTCCAGATCTATGTATCATCCCAAACATCTCCCTCTTCAATTAAGCAAATTCTATTGTTTTTTGCATATGCCCTATAGTCCTCTCAAACTCAGCCTGTTCAAAACTAAATTCTTTATCTTTCCCCTAAAACTCATCTGCTTTCCAAAATTCTGTATTTCTGTCAAGGGTACACCATCCTTTCAGTTCCCCAGTTTTCCTATGTTGGCATTATCCTTGACTTTTCATTTTACCTCATCATATATATTTAATCAGCAGTTAAATCTTGTTATTTGTATCTCCCCAAATGATCTTAACTCACCCTATCTCCTCCAGCAGATTGCTTCCTCTATTATTGCCACTTTATCACTTGTCTTTAATCACGCCCTATCTACTAGCTCATTCTCTACTGCCAACAAACATGCCCATGTTTCCACCCACCCTCAAAAATCCCTCACTCAATCTGTCTATCTCTACTAGCTACCATTCTGTACTTTTCCTCTCTTTCTTCACTAAATTCCTTGAGAAGTTCATCTACAATCAATGTCTCCACTTTTTTTCTTTCAATCTATTCTTAACTCTCTATAGTATGGTTTCTGACTTCATCATCCAAATGAAACTTCTTTCCCCAAAGTTGCCAATGATCTTTTAATTGCCAAATCTAATGGTCCTTTGTCAACCTTCATCCTTCTTAAAAGCTCTGAAACTTTTGAAACTGTTAATCACCCTGCTCTCCTTGATACTTTCTTCTCTGGTCTCTCCTCATTCTCTTTCTACTTATTTGACTGTTCCTCAGACTCTTCCACTTACTTTTCATTCAGGTCATGCCTGTTGACCATGGATGACCTTCAAGGTTCTGCCCTGGGGCCTCTTGTCTTCTTCCTTGATACTATTTTTTTTTAGTAACATTCATCAAAGCCCATGAATTCAATTATCATTTCTCTTTGGATGATTCTCAGATCTATTTGGACAGCCCTAACCTCTCTCCTGACTTCCATTTTCACAAGCTCAACTATCTTTTGGACATGTCGAATGAGATGTCTCATAGACATCTTAAACTCAATGTATTCAAAACTGAACTAGTTATCTTTCCTCCCAAACCCTTCCTTCTTCCTATTTTCCCTATTATTGTTCAAGGCACTACCATCCTCTTAGTTGCCAATCAGGAATCTGATCAATGGCCAAGTACTGACCTTTGTACATTCTTAACATCTCTCATATTTAACCCCCTTCTCTTCTCTGACACTGCCACAACTCTGTTTCAAATCCTCATCACCTTTGGGCTGGATTATTACAATAATCTACTGGCTGGTCTCCTTGTCACAAGGCTCTCCCAACTCCAGCCTATCTTCCATTTAGTATCAAATTGTTCTTCCTGAAACAAAAGTGTGATCACATCAGCAGTTTTCAATAAACTCCAGCAGCTTCCTGTTATTTACAGGGTCAAATAGAAAAACCTCTGTTTGGCTTTTAAGTTTCTTGTTACCTGTTCCTTTCCCTTTTTTCTAGTCTTCTTGCATCTTTCTTCCGTCCATGTTCTCTATGATCCAATGACATGGGCCTTCTGTTTGCTGTTTCTCACACAAGATACTTCATCTACAGATTCCAGGGATTTTCATTGGCTGTCCTCTGCCTGAAATCCTATCCTTCCTTATCTCTATTTTCTGGCTTCCTTCAAGTCATGGCTGACATCCTGTCTTCTGCACAAAGCCTTCCCAGTTCTCCATAAGCTTAGTGCCTTCATTCTGAAACTCATCCTGTAATCATCTTGTTTGCACCTAGCTGTTTGTATATTCCCCTCTCCTCCTACCATTAGACTGTGAATTCTTTGAGAACAGAGACTAGTTTATTTTATTTTGTGGCAGGTTCAGTTTTTGTTTTTTTGACCTTTCTTTGTGTTTTTAATGTTTAGTACACAACCAGGCATATAGGAGGTGCCTAATAAAGGTTTGTTGGCTTGCCTAATTGCAAATTCTGTGCTCTTTCCACTCTACTGTCAGATAAAATGAGATTATGACTATTATGTCACATATGGCAGAGTTGCATGAGTTGCGGGGTGTGTTTATGTGTGTGTGTGTGTGTGTGTGTGTGTGTGTGTGTGTGTGTGATTTGGGAGGCAGCTGGGAAAAGAAGGTCTGTTGCATGGTGGAACACCTAAGCTAATTAGACTTTTCTCTCTTGACATATGCTTTATCTTGGAAATATGCTACCATTATGTCCAGTCTCTGAAAACTAACTCAAATCTCTATTTTGCATGTTTAGCCAGGTAAGTGTACAAATATCTGCACACTCAGCCTAGAAGACTCATGTAATACTGAGCTATAGGAAAACCTACCGGGTCAACATGACCACATAGCATATCACTGCACATGTTAACAAAAGGCACAATTGGAATTCATAATGACTTGTTTTTATAGTTTATAATAGCTTTTAATCTGCATTGGTTGGAACTCTAAGAGGCCCATCTGTTCTAGCAGAAGACTTTGTCAACTTTATATTTTTATGGCAGTATAATAAATGCTGGTTTTTATAACATTCAAGGAGTTGCAGCTGAAAATAATGAGGAAAAAAATCCATAAAAGGGCTTGGGATGCCATCAAGTTTTAAGCAGCTACCACATGATCAAAGATGTCATAGATATTTAATGATTTAATCATATTGGACAGGAAACTCTCTTCCCTAACTTGTAAATAGAGTTTCAGTCAACTCAAACCCCAGGGATGCAAGAATAATGATAAAATGAATCTAGACAAAAGGTTTCCCTCTTCTCCTTAGTACCTGAGTGCACTTCCTTTTTCCTCATGCCCACAAAAAAAGCAGCTAAATTCTTTCATCTGAGGGACAGAGGATTGTGATTCTAACAAGTTGATTTTTCAATATAAATTATAAGCACCTCACAATATTTGGTTCATTTCCCAGACTGGCTGTCATTAGTGATTAAAGCAGCATCTGGTCCAACCTTGGAACAGTCTGACCAGTTCTTGGTATCTTAGAATCATCTAGGTAACTCATTTTTTAAAACCTGCTGCATCTCTAAAGTAGGCCTGATTATTGCTTCAGCATCTGTTTGAAAATTTCTCCTTGCCTTCTTATGGCTCCATAGTTTAATCTGGACCCTTTTGGTTGCCCTTGTATATTCTTTGTCAGCCCTTCACTCTCTCATCTCCCCCTCCCATATTCAATCTGTTGCCATGTTGACTATATCTTCATTGCATCTTTCATATACACTGCTTTTTTCCCTCTGATAGTATCTACAACCCTATTGCATGTCCTCATCACCTTAGACCATGGTTATTGCAATAGCCTATTGGTAGTTGACCTCTTTGCCACAAGTGCCTCCATAGTCTAGTGACCCAGGGGTGGGGAACTTGTAGCCTGTAAGACCAAGCAAAGCGGGATATTTTGTTGTTTTATTTCTGGAGTTCGGTTTCCCAGGCTCATTGAAAACATCTTAAGGATTGATCTCCCTTGAACCCTGAGAGTTCACAGTTGTGCTGAGTCATGAAGCTTCTGTGCCTACCAGCTCTGAACCAATCAGGGGCCAAGTCTTTGTTATATTCTGGGAAGTTGGTATTTTGCTTTGAGGGATTTGATTATGAGAAGGACCTTTTGATTCCCTGGATGGGACTGTGAGTAGCCATTTACTAAGACCCTCTCCCACTTGCCCCCACCCCTGACTACTCAGATGTTGATGCTCCTCATCTGGTGGTATACGTAGGTGGTTGTATTACTTTGTTCAGATGGTTGGAGTCCTGTCTGTTGATCTTTGTGCTAATTTCTCTGCTTGTATTTTCTGTTTGTATTTTCTCCAGGTTCAGGGTGCTGACTTTTCCTGTGAACAAGTGAATGTAGTTGAAGTAAGATTGTTGACCCTTTTAAAAGTTGCCTTTCCTTTAGCAAAGCAGATCAAATAACCTGTGCAAACAGGCCATCTTGGTATGCTAGGGTGTTTGCTACTCCACAGCCTCAAGGCCACATATGGACCTCTAAGTCCTCAAATGCAGCCCTTCTAGAACAAATCTTTCTAGTTAGGGTTAGGGTTAAGGAGATTTGTTCTGTGAAGTTTGGATTCAGTCAAAGGGCTATACTTGAGGACCTAGAGGGTCACATGTGTCCTGGGGGTTCCCCACTCATACTCTACTCAGATGTCAAAATGTTATTCCTAAAGCACAGGTCTGACCATGCTACCATTTCCCCCTGTCCAGTTAATAAACTTTACTTGCTCCCTAGTACATACAAGATCAAATGTAAACTCTCCTGTTTGGCATTTAAATCCTTTCAGGGCTTGTCGGTCTCCACTCCCACTCTTTCAGTCTTCTGACATCTTCCTCACCCTCACACTCATACTCTGCAATCCATTGACATTGTCCTCCTTTGTATTTCTTGTATGAGAGTCTCCAACTCCCAACTCAGCATTTTCACTGGCTGATTCTCATGCTTGGCATTCTCTCCCTCTTCACTTCTGCCTTCTGGTTTCTTTAGCTTCTTTCTTCCCTGGCAAAGATCCCACTTCTACAAGAAGCCTTGATTAATCCTCATTAATGTTGGTTCCTTCCTTTTGCTGATTATCTCCAATTTATTACATACACACACACACACACACACACACACACACAGAGTTATTTGCATGTTGTCTTCTCTATTAGACTGTGCACTCTTTGAGAATGTTTGGTGTTTTTTTTTTTCTTTTGTATCCCCAGAGGTAATCATATTGCCTGGAACAAAGTAGGGACTTAATAAAAGTTTATTGATTGACTGTCTGCAGAGCCCAATGTGCCTTCCTCTTGACCTCCTAATATTATATAGACACCAATGGGGCATGTGGATTTTCATTACCCTATGGGTCCATCCTCATCTCTCCACCCTCAACCCCCCCATACCCTTTGAATGACCTATAATTTTAATTCTATAGAGCCTATAGCATTTCATGATTCTTAACCATATAGTACCTTTAGAAGAATAATTACTTTAAAGGGATGAGTTCTGTTTCAGGGAGCAACTTGGGTTCATTTACAATGTCATATTCTGAGGCTTTATCATGCTATAGCTGTGGCCTTAAATTCTTAAATTCTATGTCTATGAAAACCAGTCCTAGCAGGTTATGTCACTCTGGAAAGATTTCAGACACATTCCTAGAAACAAATTAAGTGTGCTGAGGACCAACCTTGTAAGTACTGAAAAGATCCTTACTATTGGCTCACTGGTGATGAGTTATTTGTCTATGACGACCCAGCAAACAATGAAAACACCTTAGATACTAAGCACATCCACCCCTCCCCCCAACACACACACACATTCAGCTGGAGAGTTTGGTTTTGCTTTCCTATTGCTAAAAGCTTGTTGTCCTTACTGTGAAATAAGTTATTGGCTTAGTGAGCAAAGCTACACAATTATGAGGATCTTCTTTTGGGCAATAACAGAGATAAGAAATTAGTAAGTTTGACCTAAGGAAGAAGCATTGTCTACTGACATGAACAAAGCTGACTCTTCAGAGAATGGTTTTACTTGTAGTATATAACTTTTGGTTACCAGCTTTTTTTGTGGTAATTACTCACAATGGTGTTATCAATCTTGGATGACAGAAAAGTAAATTAATCTAAACTGCAAAAACATAGGAAGATAGTCAAGGGATGACTTCTAGTCATGTCTCTTCCAGTAATGTGACCTGAGAAGAGTCATATAATGTCTCAGACTTCAGTTTTCTCATATGTAAAAGTAGGATAATGGCATGCTATCTTCCTTACAGACATATTGAGAGAACCTAATTAGACCATGCATCCAAAGTGCTGTCTAAATATGGGTATGCTATTAATTACCTTTCTGGCCTTCAGATTTCTCATCCATAAAATGGGAGACATAGAGTTTGAATTAGATGAACGATCATGTTTTAGAAAGAAGACCCTAGTGATTACCACCATTTCTTAGCACAGTTAATCCCTTGGCACTCAAGAGGGGTCTCCATTACCAAGGGTATTGAAAGCCCTGGCATACATCACTCTAGCAATCTGGTAGTTCCCATCATTGATCCCCCTTCTCTCATATCCTACTCACTGATAAGGGATTGTACCATGTAGTAGAAAGATTGAAAGGAAGGTGGGGAAGAAATACAAGTTCAAAGGCTTCTTGAGGGACACCTCCAGCAGTGTCCTATGGGATTATCTTTTAATTTCTTTCATACCAGCCGAAGGACTGATGAAAGTTAAGGAGTGTAGGGTATAGCAAAGGAAAAAGTAAGACTGGTAAAAGTAGAAAATAGATTCATCTACAATTGCTATTCAGTATTTCCATGCAACAGAGCCCCAGCTGGATTCTCTTACTTGTTTAGAGGTAGAGATTTCATCTGACCTGGTAGTCTGAGGGAATAGACAACAAATGTCAGGGGGAAAAAGAAGCACGATAATGCTCAACTTTCAGAAAGGAAAAGATTGTTGATTTCTAGCCAGTATGACATAGGGAAAAAAATCAAAGTGATTGATGAAAACAGATAAAAGCTGACTGAAGAAGAAAAATGAAAAAAAAAAGCTCTCAATAGACAATTGCTTTGCACAGAAAGGAATGAAGTAAAAAAAAAATTCCTGAAGACAGTTAAGGTATCCTAACAAATTCTGCAAATTCTCTTAAAATATAAAAAATCAATAAATAACTCAGTGGATTAGAGCTCTTAGGGAAGAGATCACCATTTTAAAAAAAATAGAAAACAAGAGAGGTATTTTCAATAAGTCTTTGAAAAAGAGAATTAGACTACAAAAGTACAGTGGCACAAGAAAACATATTGAAACAGTTTAATTATTTTAGAGATAAGAAGACTATAGACCCTCTACAAAACAAGAATACTCAATAGTGTTGCAAAGGTATAATTTAAGGATTATAGACCTTTCCTAAAATCATTATTAAAAAATAATTCTGTTCTTCAAGAAATTGTACAGAAAAAAATGCCCTTAAAATTGGAATCAGTCAGCAATATATATATAGATATATATATATAGAGAGAGAGAGAGACAGAGAGAGAGAGAGAGAGAGAGAGAGAGAATTTCAGAATACCAACGGGGAAAAAAAAATCCAACAACATAAGTTTAATTCATCAGAAAATATTGTAGTCAAGTTTCTGAATAAACAACTCAAGGAACAAGTTTGCTTGTCGCAAGGGAAAACGTATTTCAAATTATAAGAAGAACCAGTCAAAATGGTATAATATCATTCTATAATATTCTGGCCTGGACTTGACTAAGTCTAGTCTCCTGATAGTTTATATTTGATATTGGAATAAAACAAGACTCTCATAATTCATTCAACAGTTACAGAAGAAAATTTACTTAATTTAGCAAGAAAAAAATATTCATGAGGATATGCACTGAGGATACCCTGAGATGATTTAAGTGATTGAAGTTCCCCTACCTGAGCTGCCCATCATGGTCTTCTAGCCTAGAATCAGAGCCACATTGGAATGCTGTATAACTCTTTTGTACTCATGTGACTAAGAAATAATTTTATTATCCTGAGCTTTTAGTCACGAGCCAATAAAATTGTTAAAATGGCTTCAAATATATATATATATTTGAAGGAAAAACTAACCTAACTTGCATGGGGATGGAGGTGAGTAGAATATTGCTCACACCATGTTATTACCATAGGTCAAAAGAAAAGTTGGCGTATCATATTCTAAAGGGCAAAGGAGACCAGTTGTTTTTCCACAATAGCTTATGCAAAAATATGAATGTAAATATTACATTTTAAACTAAACATTCAGTAAAAGGGAAGAAATCAAATCATTACTTCAAAAAAACCCAGAGGTGAGCAGGATATTTAATATGTGAAATAACCAAACATCAGCAAGATACTTTCATGTAATAATAAAAGACTATCAAATTTTGTTTTTATGTACCTACCAAGACAGAACATGGATGAAGGTTGGGGTAATATTTTTTATCATCTTATTTTCTTATTAAAAAAAAAAAAACCTCATGCTTTAATTAGTGAATGAATCCATATCACAAGGGAGTTGAATAGGGAAGAATTTCTCTCAGATAGGGAATAAAGAAATGAGACAGGGGAGTCAAGATAATCATTTGTCAAAATTTAATTGGAAAGGTGGCTGAAAGGCTCAATTTATCTCCCTATGTTTGAGATAGTGAAAGAGTAAGTACAGAACCTTTCAGGGAAAGATCACAGAGCAAGGAGTTGGAGTTGTATATTGTTTAGTTGTTTCAGTCAAGTCTGACTCTTTGTGACTCCATTGGGAATTTTCTTGTCAGAGATACTGGAGTAGTTTGCCATTTCACTCTCCAGCTCATTTTTACAGATGAGGAAACTGAGGCACACAGGGCTAAATGACTTGCCACACAAGGTCACACAGCTAGTAAGGACCTGAGGCTGGATATGAATTCAGATCTTCCTGACTCTAAGCCCAGCACTCTAACCACTATGTTTCTAGGTGCCCAGAGTTGTGTATTACCAGGGACTATACTACCAATTTGGCTAACTAGTGAAGTGAGCACATAATATCAAGAGAGGGTGAAAAAAAAGGGCTTGCAGCAAAATATTCTGAGATTAGAGTTGAGGGATAGTACTTCAGGAAATTAGTTTATCACGTAAGGGTCATGTATGTTACCACATGATGACAAGAAGTGACTGGGACCCCAGAAAACCATGATTTTTGTCAAAAAGGGTTTTAGGATCAAAGAGAGACCATCATGACCTCAGAAAAGATAAGCAAAGAGGGAAGAGACAAAGAACAGGATCAGACTTTCCCAACTACCCATTAAAATTAGTGACCTCTACTGGAAATTAACATTCCTCAAGAATGAACATTCTAGATTAGGAGTTCTCTCTCAAGTACATTCATGATTAGATTTCATGAGATCCATGAACTTAGATGGGGGAAAAACATCTTTATTTTCATTTACCTCCAACTGATAGAATTCCCTTAAATAACTAAAAAATGTTCTGAGAAGTAATCCATTGGTTTCACCACACTGCCAGAGGGGTCCATGACACGCACAAGAAACTAAGAAACCTATTTTCTAGGGAATCCTATTATAACCTGATCATCACAGCCCATTTTGAGAGGAGTCTCTTCCTTGCTGAAGGATGATTACTCAATGCTGAAAGTCTGAGCAAGAGGTACAGTTGATGAGAAGTAGAGAGAAGACAAATCTTGGTTTTCTGGCTTTAAGTTTCAAGAGAGAAGGCATGCCATTCTAACCTTTCTTCACGTTATTGAAGGGAGATAAACTGTGGGAAGAAGTCACAAAAATATAGAGGAGCTGGCACATTGATCATGTCTCTAGTCTGAGCTTACTACACTAGAGCCTTTGGGGAATCTCCCCTTAGCTGAGATATGAGACCCTCTGTTTTGGTTGAGCTTAGTTATCTCACTCCCAATAAGAGAGCTCATTCTCTCAGGATTTCCTGGCTTATATATTCCCCTATGTATACTTTTTGTGATTTCTTTTTTGCCATCTATTTGGATAAATGGTTTACTCACTATTTGATATGTTTTCATTGTGGCATTGGCACCTAGTGAGCAAGAAGTCAAATCTCGGATATATGACTTGGGAAATTTTTTCCCATTAAGAGATAGCAATCAGGAGTTGAGCATTTACCTAAAAATTATTTCCCCTAGATAAACAATATTTAAAAGGGAAGATAAATATAGCTTTAGCCCAATACTCTCTCTGAGGATAGCCAAGTGGCCAGTCTCCAGCCCCAACTTCCTGATTCCACTCTATCAGGAATCAAAGTCTCACTTGGAGAAGTATGGAGGGAGGAGACTCTAGGGAAATTTATTATTGCTTCTCTTTGTACTATATTAGGTACATATGAGCAAAAAATACAGTGTACCCAACACATACCCTTACAAAAGAATAGGTAAAGGGTAAGAAAGGGGATAGAATGAGCACAAACTTTTTTGAAAAAAGGCATTGCAAATTAATGTCTCTGATAAAGAGAAACAGATGAGGTGGTAGCAGGGGAACGTGGAGGACTAAATCTTATACTCATATCTGAACTGGGAGATGGTAAGTTAAAATAAAGAAAAGAGATACAATAGTAATCAAACTAAACTCAAGCATAAAATGGGGTAGAAAATAGGAATTAAGAAGAGTTACAGGGAGAAAACAGGTCTGATTAGCATATGCAAAAAAGATCCCACATAGACTAAGTGCTAACTTAAAAGAGGAATTGTACATCCTCACAACACACTTATGCATACAAACATGTATGTGTGTGTATACATATATATACATACATATATATAAAGTATATATATGTGTATACACATACATATATTACATATAAAATATGAAACACAAAAACAATAACCCTATACTTTACTGGATTAAGTTCACCAACAAAAATTAAAAACTAAAATAATTGAGGATAGAAGAAAACAAAACCCAATGTTCTCTCCTTTCAAGAAATGCTTAAAACAGATAAGCATGCTAAAAATTATGAGATAAAACAGAACCTATTATTCTTGCACAGGTACTTATCCAGGAGTAGCTCAATCATGAACTCAGATAAGGCAATAATAAAGTTTATTAAAATACAGACATATAGAAAAACAAAATTATATTTGATGATATCATAGACAATAAAGAATTAATAATATTACTTTTATACGTACCTAATGGCAAAGTGGTTAAATTCCTTAAAAAAAACTAAAACGGGTAGAGAGAGAAGATGGTGGAGTAGAAGCAGGTACCTTCCTGAGCTTTCTCCCCTAAATCCTCAAAATACCTGTAAAAAATGACTCTAAAAAAATTCTAAAGCAGCAGAAGTCACAAAATGAAAGAGTTAAACAGATTTCCAGCTCAAAACAATCTAGAAGGTTGACAGGAAGAGTCTATTGTACTGGGATCAGAGCAGAGGGCAGCCCAGCATGGGTCATGCCAACACAGATGGTACTGGAGCAGGCCTTAAGGCACTGAATTACTGGCACCTATAGCAGTTTCCAGACTTCTCAACCCACAAACACCAAAGATAGCTTGAAAGGTCAATGAGAAAGCTCTCTCACCTGGGTGAGAGAGAAATGTGGTCCAGCCCCAGCCCCAGGATGGCAGCAGCTCCTGCTACAGCAGCAGTTGCTTCCAAAGCTCTCAGTCTACAGACAGTGGGGGAATCAAATGGTTGATCTGAGTCACAGTTCTAGGTGGCAGTCCTAACGCAAGGCAGGGAGTGATGTGGTAGAGCTGGTGGCAGCTGTGGAGAAGGAATCTTACTTAGGGTTCCTGGGCAGAAAAGAGTGTTTTTGGTTGCTCACAGACCAGATTTCAGGCCAGGAGAGGAGTAAACACCTCTCCTTTGATCATACCACTTTGGAGGAACTGAGAATTTGCAGGTCCCTAGAGATGTCTCTGAAAACAGCTGCACAAAACCTCTGAAACTTGGGGTACTATACCCTCCAATTAACAAAGAGCTCAAAAGTCAAGTCAAGAAAATGACAAAAAGGGGAAAAATAAGACTATAGAAGGTTGTTTTCTTGGCAAAAAGATATTTTCTTATGACAGGGAAGATCAAAGCGCACAACTGGAGGAAGACAGCAAAATTGAGGCTCATGCCTTCAAAACCTAAAAGAAAAATATGAAATGGTCTCAGGCCATGGAAGAGCTCAAAAAGGATTTTGAAAATCAAGTAAGAGAAGTAGAGGAAAATTTTGGAAGAGAAATAAGAGTGACTCAAGAAAATCATGAAACCAAGTCAATAGTTTGCTTAAAGAGACCCCCAAAAATGATGAAGAAAACAACACCTTTGAAAACAGACTAAACCAAATGACAAAAGAGGTCCAAAAAGCCAATGAGAAGAAGGATGCCTTAAAAAGTAGAATTGGTCAAGTGGAAAAGCAGGTCCAAAAGCTCACTAAAAAAAATAATTCCTTGAAAATTAGAATGGAGCAAATGGAAGCTAATGACTATATGAGAAATCAATAAATTATAAAACAAAAGTGAAATAATTAAAAAAAGACAAAGTAAAAGAACTCATTGGAAAAACAACTGACCCATAAAACAGTTTCAGGAGAAATAATTTTAAAATTGTTGGTCTACCTGAAAACCATGATCAAAAAAAGAGCCTGGACATGACCTTTCAAAAAATTTTCAAGGAAAAGCAGACTTGGCTATAGCCATAGCAGAGCACGAATACCCTCAGGTGGACTGAATCAGAAGCAGCAGTGCAGATTCCCAAGCCTCTCAGTGCAAGATAGGAGTCCAGATGAAATGAGTGAGAGAGAGGTACAGGGCCCACAGCAGCAGCAGCAGCTTATTACTCCTTGAGTAATCAGCTCACATATTAAATATTTGAAAGTCACTTGAACTTCTGGAAACCAAGATGTCAGAGTAGAAGCAGAGACTTGCTAGAGCTCTTCCCCTAAGCCCAGAAAAATACATGTAAAAATGATTCTAAGCAAATTCTGGAGCTTCAGAATCCACAGAATAACAGAGTGAAGTAAATCTCTATCTTAAGATGGCGTGGAAGGTAGATGGGAAGGATATATTGCATTTTGTTGGAGCAGAGTACAGTCTAGTGTGGGCCACACTGTCAAAGACAAGAACTGAGGATACCTCAGGGGGACTGAAACTCTGGCACCTGCAGTGGTTTCCAGACTTCATGATCCCAAAACACCGAAGACAAATTGGAAAGTCAGTGGAAAAAACCTGTTGGACCTGTGTGAGAGAGTAGAGTGGCTTGGCCCCAGTCCCAGGCCAACAGAGAGAGTGGAAGAGCCTGTGGCAGCCACAGCACCAATAGCTATTTCTGGAGCTCTGTGCCCACAGATTGTGGGGGGCGGGGATCAAAAGGCTGATAGTATACCACCTTACCCCCACTGGGAGCAGAGAACTATCTTGACAAAGAGCTCAAAAGTCATGTAAATAGCTGGGGAAGTGAGCAAAAACATGAAAAAAGGATCACACTATAGAATCTTTGGTGACAAGGAAGACCAAAATATACAAAGAAAAGAAGACTCAAAGCTCCTATATCCAAAGCCTCCAAGAAAAATATGAATTGGTCTCAGGCCATGGAAGAGCTCAAAAATGGTTTTGAAAATCAAGTAAGAGAAGTAGAGCAAAAATTGAGAAGAAAAATGAGAGTGATGCAAGAAAAGCATGAAAAAAAGTCAACTGCTTGCTAAAAATGACCAAAAAAATGCTGAAGAAAATAACACCTTAATAAATAGACTAACCCAAATGGCAAAAGAGATTCAAAAAGGCAATAAGGAGAGGAATTCTTTAAAAAGAAGACTTGGCCAAAAGGAAAAGGAGAGTCCAAAGCTCACTGAAGAAAATAATTCCATAAAGATTAGAATGAAGTAGATAGAAGCTAATGACTTTATGAAAAATCAAGAATTTATAAAACAAAACCAAAGAAATGAAAAAATAGCAGACAATGTGAAATATCTCATTGGAAAAACAACTGACCTGGAAAATGGATCCAGGAGAGACAATTTAAAAATTATTGGACTACCTGAAAGCCATGATCAAAAAAAGAGCCTAGACATCGTCTTTCAAGAAATTATCAAGGAAAACTGCCCTGATATTCTAGAACTAGAGAGTAAAATAGATATTGATACTGAAAGATTTCACTGATAGCCTCTGCAAAGAGATCTGAAAAATAAAACTTCTAGGAATATTGTAGCCAAATTCCAGAGCTCTCAGGGGATCCAGGTAAAAAACATTGCAAACAGCCAGAAAGATACAATTGAGTATTATGGAAAGACAATCAGGATAATACAAGATCTAGCTTCTACATTAAGGAATCAAAGGAATTTGATATTCCAGGTCAAAAGAACTGGGATTAAAATGAAGAATCACCTACCCAACTAAACTGAGTATACTACTCAAAAAAATGGTGATTCAATGAAATAGGGGATTTTTAGGCATTCTTGATGAGAAAAAAAGACAGAGTTGAATAGAAAATTTTACTTTCAAACATGAGAATCAAGAAAAGCATGAAAAGCTAAACAAGAAGGAAATCATAAGGGATGTACTAAAGTTGAATTGTTTACATTCTTACATGGAACAATTATATGTGTAACTTTTAAGACTTTTCTCAGTATTAGGGTAGTTGGAGGGATTTATAAATATATATATGTATATACATACACACACATATGGACAGAGAGCACAAGATGAGCTGAATGTGAAAGGATGATATCGGAAAAATTGAGGGGTGAGAGAGGAATACATTGGGAGAAGGAGAAAGGAAGAAATAGAATGAAGTAAACTATCCCTCACATAAAAGATGAAAGGAAAAGCTTTTTCAATATAGGGGAAAAGGAGGGAGATAAGAGGGACCTTACTCTCATCACATTTGGCTTAAGGAGGGAATAACATGTATACTCATTTTGGTATGAAAATCTATATTACATGACAAGAAAGCAGGGGGGAAAAGGATAAGCAGGGGAGAGGGGGATGATAGAAGAGAGGGCAAATGGGAGGAGCAGATAATTAGAAGTAAATACTTTTGAGGAGGGATGGGGTCAAAACAGAGAACAGAATAAATGGGCTGCAGATGGGATAGAGGGAAATATAGTTAGTCTTTCACATCATTACAGTTATGGAAGTGTTTTGCATGTTTTGCAAGATGTATATAACCTATATCAAATTGCTTGCCTTCTCAGTGGGAATGGGTGGGGAAGGAGGAAGGGAGAGAGTTTAGAACATAAAGTTTTAAAAATGAATGTTAAAAATTGTTTTTACATGCAACTGGGAAATAAGACATACAGGCAACAGGTATAGAAATCTATCTTGCAGCAAAGTATAGAAATCTATCTTGCAACAAGGTATAGAAATCTATCTTGCAACAAGGTATAGAAATCTATCTTGCAACAAGGTATAGAAATATATCTTGCCCTACAAGAAAGTAGAAGGAAAGGACATGAGGGAAGGGAAGAGTGTAATAGAAGAGATGGCAGATTGGGGGAAAGAGTAATCTGAGGGCACGATGTCTTGGGGTGGGCAGAGGAGGGAGATGGGAAGAAAATTTGGAACTCAAAATCTTGTAAAAGTGAATGTTGAAAATTAAAAATAAATTAATTAATTTTTTGAAAAAGATAAACAAAACAAATACACATACACACAAAATGAAGTATTTGCTTTTTTTCGAAGTTGACTGTAACCAAGAAACAAGATTCCTATTCAGGGAATTCATGGTCTCTTGTTCCTCACTTGGGGACCATAGCTAGTCTGTTGTCTGTCTCAACACAGAAAAGCAAAAACCAATAAGGTTTTCTGAACTCTGGGGAAAAAACAAGGAAATTATCAAGGAAGCACAGACTTGGTCATAGCCATAGCAGAGTGGGAACGGCCCCAGACAGACTGAATCGGAAGCAGCAGTACAGATTCCCAAGCCTTTCAGTGAAGGATGGAAGTCTAGGGAACTGAATGAGAGAGAAGCACAGGGCCCATGGCAACAGCTGCAGCCACTCCTGGAGCTATCAGTGCACAGACTAAATGTTTGAAAGTTACCTACTTGAACTTCTGGAAGCCAAGATGGTGGAGTAAACTGTAAGTGCTCTCACCTTCCTCTTGCTGACCTCCAGAAACCCAGAGAATATTTCTTGTAATGGTAATTGAATTGGAAAATCTTTCTTATTCATTAATAGGCCCATTAAGTCACATGGAGCCTGTGTTAGGAAGAGTTTGCTGAAAAGGTAAAGCAGAATCAGGAGGAAGTGAGTGAGTGCAGTCAGATCAGAGGGGAGAGGACACAAGCAGGTGCGCATGGCAAGGATCAGGCTCATGAGTGTTTGCTTGTGAGAAGGCCCTGGCTGTGGCAGGGGCTGGGGGGAGGTGGGGAGGGTGGTTTGGGAATGGCTTTGCTCCCTTCTGTGATCATGTTTATTAACTTGTTGATCACCATAACAGATTTTGCTTTCTGGTTCTGGGATTTGGCTTTCTGTTGGCTAAATAAATGTTTTTCTTCTGCCTTCTATTTACAGAGTCTTTCTTGCGATTGAGAACTATGCTGGCATATTCAAAGTCATCACTAGTGCTATGAATATTGCCTTAGTGATACATTGCCCCAGGAAAAATCCTGGAATAGTGGAACCAACAGAAGGGGAACAACAGACTTTTAGCTTGGGAGGCTAGAGAGATTGACGGGAAGGGTTTCTCTTGCTATGACTGAAGGGGACCAGTATAGAACCAGAAGTGTCCCAGCAAGCATCACCTTAGTGGACCAGCAGAAGATCCTGAGCCCCAGGGGGGTGGAGATGGTGAGCTCCAACACCAGGATCCTAGGTATACCTTTGCACAGCCAGGGGAATTGGACAGATACCAGCACAGACAGGATTTACCACTGAGCCTGTCTACAGGCCTAGAGGAGGAGGAGACCATCCTTCCCCCACATCTCATGCCAGAAGCTTCAGTGGAATCCCAAGGAAACTCAGAAAGACTTCACCTGTTCTCAGTCTTGGCATATACCAACCAGCTCAGCACCAGGTAAGCTGCAGCATTTTATAGTTTCTAGTTGAAAGATTCAGAAGCCACAACACATAAAGCCAGAAACCAGGTCCTAAACTCCCAGCATAAGAAATAGGGTACAGAGTCCCCTGTGTCCCAGAAAAAGAGATCCACTTTAAAAGTCAGGGAAAAGGCAAGCACCATGAACAAGAAGCAATCAGAAAAACAAAGACCATAGAATCTTACTATGAGGATAGGGAAGATCAAAATACGAATTCAGAAGAGGACAGTGCTGACACTGTACCCACATCTGAAATGTCAAAAGGGAATATGAACTGGTCTCAAGCCCAAAAAGCATTCTTGGAAAAACTCAAGGATTTTAAAAGCCAAATTAGAGAGATAGAAGAAAAAATTGCCCAATGATCTAAAAAATACAATTGACAAAATGAAAAAAAGAATTCATTGAAGAGACCAGCTCATTAAAAAGTAAAATTGGCCAAATGGATAAGAAGGTATAAAACTTAACTGGGAAAATTGGACAAATGAAAAAGGAAGTACAGAAGCTAAGTGAAGAAAACAATTTGCTAGACATTAGAATTGGGCAAATAGAAGCTAATGAATGTATCTATGAGGCATCAAAAATCAGTCAAACAAAATCTAAAGAATAAAAAGATAGAAGAAAATGTAAAATATCTCATTGGAAAAACAACTGACCTGAAAAATCTAAGATTATTGATCTACCAGAAAACCCTTATAAGAAAAAGTTCCTGGACAGTATCTTCAAAAAAAATCATCAAGGAAAACTGCCCTGAGGTCCTAGATCTAGATCTGGTCATTGAAAGAATCCACCAATCACCTCCTGAAAGAGATTCCAAATTGAGAGTGCCAAGGAATATTGTTGCCAAATTCCAGAACTATCAGGTCAAGGAGAAAATACTGTAAGCAGCCAGAAAGAAACAATTCAAATATCGAGGAACTACAGTCAGGATCACACAGGATCTTGCAGCTTCTACGTTAAAACATCAAAGGGATTGGAATACGATATTCCATAAGGTAAAAGAGCTTGGATTACAATCAAGGATCAAGTATCCAGCAAAACTGAGCATAAAATTTCAAGCAAAGAGATATACATTCAATAAAATAAGGAATTCCCAGACCTTCCTAGTGAAAAGGCCATAGCTCAATAAAAAATTTGATCTTCAAATCCAAGACTCAAGAGAGGCATAAAAAGGGAAACAGGGGAAAAATGTTATTCAATATGGACAAACTGTTTACATCCTTACATGGGAGGATGATACTTGTTAATCTTGAGAATTGTATATTTATTATGATATTTTAAAAGGATATACATAGATAGAGAAAGGGGGTATAACGTAACTGATGTGAAGATAAAAAAAGCAATTAAATGGTGTGAAGGGATTGTAATGGGAGAAGAGGAATAGAGAAGGCAGAAAAGGGTAAATTACATCACACGAAGAGGCCCAAAACCATATTACAGTGGAGAGAAAGAAGGGAGGGAGATGAGCATTGTATGAACTTTACTCTCATCAGGTTTGGGTCAAGGAGGGAACAACATACTCAGGTAAGTACAGAAATCTAACTTGTTCTACAGGGAGTAGGAGGATGAAGGGGAAAGAAGAGGGATGAGATTGGTTAGAAGGGAGGGAAGAAATAGTAAGGGAAAAGGGAAGGGGACTGATAGAAGGGAAAGAAAACTGAGGCGGACAGTGGTTGAAATGAAAACTCTTGAGGAGGGGAAGGGAGAAAGAAAAGCATAAACAGGAGAGGAAATAGGTTAGAGAAAAAGACACGGATCGCAATCATAACTTTGAATGTGAATGGGATGAACTTTCTCATAAAACGGAGGCAGATAGCAGACTGGATTAAAAACCATAATCTTACAATATGTTGTTTACAAGAAACATATTGAAAACAGGGGGATACAAACAGGGTAAAGGTAAAAGGCTGAAGCAGAATATATTATGTTTCAGCTGATATATATAAAAAAAAAGGATGGGTAGGAATCCTGATCTCAGACAAAGCAAAAGCAAAAATAGATCTAATCAAAACAGATAAGCAAGGAAACTATATCCTGCTAAAAGGCACCATTGAAAATGAAATAATATCATTACTAAACATATGTGCATCAAGTGGTATAGCATCCAAATTTTTAGAGGAGAAGTAAAAGGAATTACAGGAAGAAATAGACAGCAAAACTATACTAGTGAGGAACCTCAATTTCCCCATCTTTGAACTTGATAAATCTAACCTCAAAATAAACAAGAAGGAAGTTAAGGAGGCAAATAGAATTCTGGAAAAGATAGACATGATAGACCTCTGGAGAAAAATGAATGGGGATAGAAAGGAATATACTTTTTTCTCAGGGGTAAATCGATAAAAATTGACCATATACTAGGGCATAAAAACCTCAAAATCCAGTGCAGAAAGGCAGGTGGTCAATGCATCCTTTTCAGATCATCACAAAATAAAAATGATATGTAATAAATGTCCATGGAAAGATGGACCAAAAATTAATCGCAATCTAAATAATCTAATCCTAAGGAATGAGTGGGTAAAAAATCATAGAAAGAATCAATTATTTCATTCAAGAAAATGACAATAATGAGACAACCTGCCAAAACTTATGGGATGCATCAAAAGCAGTTCTTAGGGGAAGTCTTATATCTCCAAATGCTTACATGAATAAAATTGAGAAAGAGGAGATTAGTGAATCAGACATGCAATTGAAAAAAACTAGAAAAAAAATTGAAAATACCTAATTAAATACCAAATTAGAAATACTGAAAATGAAAGGAGAGACTAATGAAATTGAAATTAAAAAAAACTCAAAATAACAAGTAAAACTAAGAATTGTTTTTATGAAAAAAACCCAATAAAATTGATAAACTTTTGGTCAATATGATTTGAAAAAAAAGAAAGAAGAAAGCCAAATTACCAGTATCAAAAATGAAAAATGTGAACTCACCTCCAATGAAGAGGAAATTAAAACAATAATTAGAAATTATGTTGCCCAACTGTATGCCCATAAATTTGACAATCTTAGTGAAATTAATGAATGTTTAAAAAATACAAACTGCCCAGATTAAAACAAGAGGAAGTAAAATAATTTAAAAACCCCATGTCAGAAAAAGAAATTGAACAAGCCATCAATGAACTCCCTTGGAAAAAATCTCTAGTGGCAGATGGATTTACAAGTGAATTCTATGAAACTTTTAGAGAACAGTTAATTCCAATACCATATAGACTATTTGGGAAAATTGGTGGAGTCCTACCAAATTCTTTTTATGATATAAATATGGTGCTGATACCTAAACTGAGACAAGCCAAAGCAGAGAAAGAAAATTATAGACCAATTTTCCTAATGAATGTAGATGTAAAAATTCTAAATAAGATATTAGCAAAAAGATTACAGCAACTTATCACAAGAATAATACACTTTGATCAGGTAGGATATATACCAAGAATGGAGAGCTGGTTCAATATTCAGAAAACTATCGGCATAATCAATCTTATCAACAACAAAACTAACAGAAACCCTATTATTAACTCAATAGATTCAGAGAAAGCTTCTGACAAAATACAATACCCATTCCTATTGAGAACACTGGTGAGCATAGGAGTAAATGAACCCTTCTTCAAAATAATAAATAGTATCTACCTAAAACCATCAGCAAACATGATATGTAATGGGGATAAACTAGATGCATTTCTTATAAGATCAGGGGATGTCCATTATCACCCCTGTTATTCAATATGGTATTAGAAATGTTAACTTTATCAATAAGAGAAGAAAAAGAAATTGAAGGAAATAGAATAGTCAAAGAAGAAACTAAGTTATCATTCCTTCAAGGCAATATGATGCTATACTTAGAAAATCCTAGAGAATCAAGGAAAAGACTAATTGAAATAATAAATAACTTTGGCAAAGTTTCAGGATACAAAATAGACCCCAAAAAATCACCTGCATTTCTATATATTACTAACAAAGTGCAACAGCAAAAGATAGAGAAATCCAATTTAAAGTTCCTGTAGACACTATTAAATATTTGGTTGTCTACTTGCCAAAACACACCCAGGGACTATATGAATACAGCTACAAAATACTTTTCACACAAATAAAGTCAGATATAAGTAATTAGAAAAACATCAGTTGCTCGTCGATATGCCAAGCTAGTATGATAAATATGAAAATTCTGTCTAAGTTAATTTACTTACTCAGTGCCATACCAATCAAGCTGTGAAAAAAGTATTTTATAGAGCTAGAAAAAATATCAAAATTTATCTGGAAGAACAAAAGGTCCAGAATATCAAGGGAATCAATGAAAAGAAATGCTAGGGAAGGTGGCTTAGCCAAACCACATCTTAAATTGTATTATGAAGCAACAATCATCAAAATCACTTGGTACTGGCTAGGAAACAGAGGGGTATATCAGTGGAATAGATTAGCTACACAAGAAACAGAAGTCAATGATTATAGCAGTGTATTGTTTGACAAACTCAAGGACCCAAGGTTCTGGGATAAGAACTCACTGTTTGACAATAACTACTGGGAAAACTGGAAAATAGTGTGGCAGAAATTGAGCATAGACCAATGCCTGACACCATATACCAGAATAAAGTTCAAATGGCTACACAATCTAGGTGTAAAGGCTGAAACTGTAAACAAATTAGAGGAGAAAGGAATAGTTCATTTGTCAAATTTACAGAGAGTGGAGGAAGTTATGACCAAATAAGAGATAGAGAACATTATGAAATGCAAAATGGATAATTTTGATTATATTACATTTAAAAGGTTTTGCACAAACAAAGCCAATGCTACCAAGATTAGGAGGGAAGCAGAAAACTGGGAAAGAATCTTCACAACTAGTGTCTGTGATAAAGGCCTTATTTCTAAAATATAGAGAACAGAGTCAAATTTACAAGAATGCAAATCATTCCCCAGTTGATAACTGGTGAAAGGATAGGAACAGTCTGTTTTCAAAGGAAAAAATTAAAGCTCTCTATAGCCATATAAAAAAGACTCTAAATCACCATTGATTAGAGAGATGCAAATCAAAACAACTCTAAGGTACCACATCATACCTATCAGATTGGCTAACATGACAAAACAGGAAAATTATACATATTGGAGAAGATGTGGGAGAGTTGGAAAACTATTACGTTGTTGGTGGAACTGTAAGCTAATCTAACCATTCTAGAGAGCAATTTAGAACTATGCCCAAAGGACTATAAAAATGTGCATAATGTTTGAGCCAACAATACCGTTGATAGGGTTGTATTCCAAAGAGATCATAAAAGGGAAAAGGATCCATATGTACAAAAATATTTAGGGCAGCCCTTTTTGTGGTGGCCAAGAACTGGAAATTGAGGGGATGCCCATCAATTTTGGAATGGCTGAATAAGTTGTGGTATGTGAATGTAATAGAATACTATTGTGGTATAAGAAATGTTTCGAAAAACACAAAAAGATTTATATGAACTGATGCTGAGTGAAATAAGCAGAACCAGGAGAACATTATGCACAATAAGAGCCACAGTGTGTGAGGACTGTATCTGATAAACTTAGTCCTTCACAACAATGCAAGGCCCTAAAATATTTCCAAAGGACTCATGATGCAAAATGCCATCCACATTCAGAGAAAGAACTATAGAGTCAGAACACAGAATGAAGCAGACTATTTTCTCTTTTGTTATGTTTTATTTTTATTTGGTTTATCTCATGGTTTCTCTCATTCATTTTAATTCTATGCAACATGACTAATGTGCAAATGTGTTTAATAAGAATGTACATGTAGAACCCATATAAGACTGCATGCTATCTGGCAAAGGGAGTGGGGAGGGAGAAGGAGAAAATTTGAGACTTAGGGAAATGATTGTTGAAAACTGAAAACAAATTAATTTTAGAAATGACAAAAAAAGAAGAAATTATCAAGGAAAACTTCCTTCATATTTTAGAAACATAGGGTAAAATAGAAATGCAAAGAATTCACTGATTACTCCCAAAAGAGATTCCCAAAAGTAAAATTTCTAGTAATAATGTAGCCAAATTCCAGAGTTCCCGGGACAAGGAGAAAATATTACAAGCAGCCAGAAAAAATTCATGTATTGTGGGATTATAGGGTTTGGAATATGCTATTCCAGAAGTCAAAGGAGCTAAGATTAAAACCAAGAATCACCTACCCAGCAAAAATACTTCAGGGAAAACATGGAATTTCAATGAAATAGAGGACTTCCAAGCATTCTTGTTGAAAAGACCAGAGCTGAATAGAAAAAGTTTGACTTTCAAATACAAGAATCTAGAGAAACATGAAAAGGTGAACAGGAAAGAAAAGCCATAAGGAACTCATTAAAGTTGAACTGTTTACATTCTTACATGGATAGATGATATTTGTAACTCATGAGACCTTTCTCGGTATTAGGGTAGTTAAAAGGAATATATATGTATGTGTATATTCTATATGTGTAGGTATATATATATATATTATATATATATGTGTGTGTGTGTGCATGTACATGTGTGTATGTGTGTGTACATATTTATATCTGTACATGTATATGTATGTATATGTGTGTGTGTGTATACACACATATACAGAGGGCACAGGGTGAACTGAATATGAAGGGAGGATTCCTAAAAAACAAAATTAATGATAGAGAAGAATGTACTGGGAGAAAGAGAGAAGGAGAGGTAGAATGTAGGAAGTCATCTTACATGAAAGAGGCAAGAAAGAGCTTTTACAATGTATGGGAAGATGGGGAAGGTAAGAGAGAATAAATGAGTCTTGGGATTTGGCTTAAGGAGGGAATAACTGCGTATGGAACTCTCTCTTACTCTCCAGGAAGGCAAAAGGAGAGGGGATAGGAAATAGAGGATAGTAGAAGGGATGGCAGACTCGGGAAGGGGTAATCAGAAGCAAACACTATTGTGGTGGGGTGGGGGGAACAGGTCAAGGGAGAGAATGGAATAAATGGGGGCAGGACAGGATAGAGGGAAATGGGGTTAGTCTTTTGTAACATGACTGTTATGGGAGTGTTGTGCATAGTTTCACATGTATGACCTATACTGAATTGTTTGATTTCTCAATAAGGGTGGGTGGGGAGGAAGGAAGGGAGAGAATGTGGAACTCAAAGCTTTAAAAATGAATATTAAAAATAGTTTTTGCATGCAACTGGAAAATAAGTTGTACAGGCAATGGGGTACAGAAATCCATATTGCCCTATAGGAAAATAGAGGGGAGGGGGAAGGGAGAAGAGGGGGTGATAGAAGAGAGGGAAGATTGGGGAAAAGGGTGGTTGGAGTGCACTCTGTCCTGGGATGGGGGTAGGGGAGAGATGGGGAGAAAACATGGAATTCAAAATCTTGTGGAAGCAAATGTTGAAAACTGAGATTAGATAAATTTTATTAATAAAAAAGAGAAAAACTAGAACTGCAAAAAGATATTGGTAGTAATTATTGTAGCAGAAACTTAAATTAGGTTTAGTCCAGTCACTCAGTTTTGAGGTGTGAAAATACAAGTAGGCACTTACAAATCATAAAAACTAACTTTAAACAATTTTAATAATTAGAAATTAAAGGAAGACACACTGAAAATAATACACTCTGAAAGTTAAACAAAAGAATTCTGAATCCTCTTAGAACCAAGTATGAAAAACAGCAATAAAAGAATCAAGTAGAGATATCAGAGAAATAATTCCTTTCTGGCTTTACATCCAATGAACCACAAAAGCCCAGGAGAGTCCATGCAGTGGACTCCATTGCATGTAGTGAGAGTCCTGGAGCAATAAATCAGACTAGTGTTCCATAAGCAGCAAAAAGCACAGAAATATCACAGTCAATCAACTTGGCATTTCTTGCAGTTCACTAATATTCAGTATTATTTTTTTGATAACCACTTTCCTCTCCAGGCTAAGCCTTTCATAGTTAAAGTTCACAATAACTTCAGGACTGTGAGCATACTCTTACACTCAGAGGGGCACATGCTCCTCCCCAATGACTGCTAATCTCCAAACACAATAACACAAAAACAGCAGGAGACTTTAAGTTTTACCTCTTAGAGTTAGAAAAATACAATAAAAAAGATAAACACAGTGAAACAAAACATAGAGGATATAACCAAAATAGTTAATGAAGAAAAACTTATACCTCTAAAAACTGATATTAACAGATTAGAAAAAGACAAGATCTCTGAACTAACCATGCAAATATAATAATCAAATTCCCAGATGGAACATTGTTCTCAATTATTTAGATTTTTTTAAACTGATAATATGTCATAAAAATTGTTGCAGAAATTTTTCATTTTTCTTCTTTTTGATGATCTTCCAATCAATCAGTACTTAATCAACAGGTCTTTATTAAATGTTTACCATGTACCTGGCTATATGCATACAAGTACAAAGAAATTATCTAAACTCTCAATGAACTAATATTCTAATCTCAGATGGCTTTACTTAGGCTTCTCATTATTTCTCAACATTTTTATTTACTTGGGTTTCTCAACACTTCTTTTAGCATGTTTTTCCATTCATTCCATGAACTGTCTTTTGATCTTCTATAATTTTTCTTGGTAAGATTTTAAAAACATTCTCAACCAACATTGACTTTGACTGCCCTTCTTCTGTGCTTGGCAATAAGTTAAGTGTTTGCTTGGCTAAGTCATTTTTTAAACTGCTGTAGTCTCCTTATGACAATTTACTTATATTAGATTAACTTCAGTATGAACTTATTATAATCCATATCAATATCCTTTCTACTCATCACCCATTATCAAACAAAATTATATTTGTACAACCTGACACATAGTAGGTCAAATAAGGCACATTTATAAATGTTTATTTTCTTCCTCTCTACCAATTATTTATTATCAATAACCTTTTTAAGTAGGTCAGGATTAAGTTGGTTCAACTATATTCATTGTTTTTTCATTATTAAATTTGTCTTATAGTTTTACACAAATTTTGATCTTTATTCTAACAAATTGGTAGTCTGGTTATATAAATAGCTGACTCAGGAATGACCTCACTTCAATAATGAGGTTTTTTTCACTGTCTGTTGAAACATAATGAATTTCATTAGCGAGGTTGTTCAATGTTCACCATATCCAGTCACTATACAGAAAACTCACAACTCTCTATCATGAACATTTTCTTCATAGAGAACTGGTAGACACTGAACTGGAATGTTCTCCCCTTTTACTCAAGTGAGATGGACCTTTCTTGCTGATCCTCCAAGTTTCCCGGGCTAAAAAAAAAAAAAAAACCATGCTCCATCCTGTCTTTCTGCTGACTCTGCTGTTTCAGGATTTCTTCTGGGACACTATTTTATGGTTGTTTGGAGGTGAATATGGGAAAACTATGGTGATTTACTGTTTACCCTGCCATCTTGACTCCTGGAAGCCAAATCAGAGGTTTTTGAGAGTGGAGAAGAGATGGATATATTTTTAGGTGGTAGGGAAGAAGCCAGGAGACAGGGAGAGATGGAAAATTAGTGAGAGAATGGATGATACAGGTGACAATCTTCTAGAGAAGACAGGATGTAATGGATTCCCTTGTGCAGTCAGGGGAGTTTCCCTTGGCAAAAAAGACTAGAATGGGGAATGCCTTAGAACAGAGAAAGTCAGAGCTAAGAGGGACCTTAGAACATGGGACACAGAAAATCAGGGCTAGAAGAGACCTTTGTACAGAGAACAGAAAATAGCAGATACTGGAAGACCCTTAGTATGTATCCCCAGAGCTTAGTTAGCACAGTCTCTTTCCTTATTTCTGATGCATAATTTCTAACATTTTTACTGTCTTCATAGAGTCATTCAACAAGCATTTATTAAGTACTATGTGCGTTCAATAGATATGATTTTGCTCACGACATCCCCCTAAGTGAGACGAGTTTTAGGAAAAATATAATGAGTTCTGTTCAGACATTTTTAGTTTGAGATGCCAATAGAATATACAATTTGACATTGCAGGACTGGAGCACAAGAATCTAAAGATGAATATACAGATCTGTGGAATATCTCTATAGTAACCTACACAATTAAACCTACAGGAGCTGAAGAGGTCACTAAGAGAGTATAGAAAGAGAAGGACCAGAACAGACTCTTGGGGGAATAACCACAATTAAAGGGTGAAATATGAATAATGGTTTAGTGAAGAGACTGAGAGGTAACAAGAGAACCAAGAGAGACCAGAGTCAACAAAACTCAAAGGGTAAAGAATAGCTCAGAGAAGCAGGTGATCAACAGTGTTAAATGCTGCAAAGAGGCCAAAAGGGATGAGAATAGAGAAAAGGCTGTCAAATCTGGCAATTAAAATAGCATGGATCACTTTGGAGATTTCAGTTTCAGTTGAGTAATGAGATCAGAAGCCAAATTAAAAAGTAAAAAAAAAAAAAAAAAAAAAAAGTAAAAAGTGAAGAAATCTTGAAAATTAAAGCACAAATTGAGATACTTGAAAATAAAAGACCAAAGAATGAATAAATAAAACTAAAAGATAATTTTAAGAGATTAACAAAATTGATAAATCAATCATTAATCTGGTCAAGAAAAAGAACAAATTGTCAAAACAAGAAAGAAAGCATTTTATCTTTCCCCATAGAAAATCGAAAGGAAATTAAAAAATAATTGTCAGAAATTACTATACAAAATTATATGTCAGCAAAGCTGATAATTCAGTTAGTCAGTGAGCAGTTATACAAATATAAAAAATGCCTAATAAATATCTGTTTTAAGTCTATTGCAGAAAAAGAAATTGAGCTAGTCATAAATAAACTGCCGAGGGAGAAAAATCCCTAGCCTAGAAGAATAATCAAATATTGTCAATAGAAAATTCACAAAATTATCTGCACACTTATAAAGCAGTAATCGAACCCCATCCCCCAAATGATAAGAAGTCCATTCAAAACAACTTCAAAACAAATACACACACACACACACACACACACACACACATATATATATATATATATATGTAATTTGGGAGTTAATATAGGGTATATGTAAGATTTATCTACATTTATCTATACATCTCTTTTCCCGAAGGCTCTTTAATATTCCTGGGTTTAATTCAATCAGGATAATACCACCTATAAATAGGATCATGTGGAAGATTTTTTCATCCAAGGGGAATCCCTCTTCAACTTTGTTGGATCTCTTTCATCTTAGTGGTGAATATCTTTAGTCAGTAGTTTAGATCATGTTTTTATGCCTCACCCAATGTTTATCTTCAGTGGCTTATTGAATAGGGTTGTTTCTGTAATTATATCTTCAAAGATATTTTCGATGATGTTGATATATGGATAGGCTCTTATATTCTCTACATCCTTCAGTTAATGGTGAAATGATGAAGATTCAACCCGTTATTGAGCCTCAATTTTGAAAACTTGCTTGTCTCTTACTAAGTAATTTCAAGGATTCTCTCAATTCGTGTAGAACTGACTCTGGGTAAATAAGTAGGTAGTTAATTGTGGATATTCTCCTGATAATCTTTTTTTTTTTAATTCTTAATACGATCCAAAATTTTTTCCATATTTTTTGTAAAAAAAAAAAAAAGACAAAATACCTTGCATACTGTTTCCTCAAAACCTTCCCAATTGTATCACCTCCAGCAGAGATCTTCTTTCTACCAATCTGGTTCAATCAAATTATTTTTCCTATCTTTGTCCTCTTTAGTTACATTTTCTTTATATAAGCACATTTGGAACTGTTGTATTGGTCCAAACAGAATGGATCCACTATTCTTGACAGAAAATACAATTCACTGAAACAATTTATTTTGCAAGTCTTTTCCATTTTTCTCCTGTTTGTTGTCCTCCCACTTTCATTCTCAAGTATTCTTGGAATTATTTTATTGGAATTATTTTGCTTGGTTGGACATCTTGCTAAGCTTTGCTAAAATCCACTGCTTCTCTCTGTTTCGTGAGACAAAGCTGTTCATAATTGTCCATCACCTATCACTGCAAGATTTTACAAATGAGTTCATATTTTAAGTTGTTATTATCTTGGTCAGTCAGCTCTGTCTTTTGGTGAGTGAATCAAATGATTGCTGACTAAGGTAGCTGCAGGTCTCTTTTGCTGTCTTTGTTGGGGCAATTAATTTTCATTGGTTAAACTTCTGGATGAAATTATTATAGTCAGTATCAATGTCATTTCTATTTTCCATTATCCAATCTTCCTTTATAACAATTTGTTTTGTAATTTAATGTTAAGTCATTTCAATTGTACTCCATATCTTTTACTTATTATTATTTAATTTTTGTTAGATTTTTGAAAAATTAATTTTGATCCTAATTCTGATGAGTCAATAGTCTCATAACTGCCTCAAGGAGAACTTCCATGTCAATAAAAAGCCAATATATCTTTTTCCATTCTTGTAAATTTAATCTATTTTGTTCTGTATTGTACTATGTGTTGTTTTTCATGTCAATACTTGATAATTCCTTTTTCGAATAGTGTCCATTGTATAATGGCATGAGGCTTCTACGTAATCTATAAATCTTTGACAACTATTATTTCTTCTTTCTGAACCATGCATTGATGTCATAACATGTCTAGTCAATATATCTCCAAGAGAAAATATTGAGTTGATTTGGGGGTCTCATCAAGTTCTTCATAGAATGCTTTATGACTTCATCACTAACAATTAATATTCATGTATAAGAAGCAAATATTACCCTGGTGCTCTCTTTGAATACACTTCTCATTATTATACAATAGATACTTAGTTCAATATTTAAGTTTGTTTCTCTTTTTTCCCTTACTTTGCATTTAAGTTTAAAATAAAAAATTACCAAATGTGTGTGTGTGTGTATGTGTATGTATAATCATATAGCCCATGAAATAATGTTTCTTGTTACTTCTGGGCCTATGATGAAACTCATTCTGTCAACCCTTTTCTTTGCTTCCCCAAGAACTACTTGTTAGCCACTCTTCTATTTAGTTGCAACTTCCTTTTTTCATTTTGATTTCATTTATCGCAAGAATTCAGAGGTGATATGACTGAGTTCCTCTAGCAATATGTACATTCATGAATCTCTAGAAAATTATCTCATATTTAGAAAACTAATGACCAAATTAAAACTCATCTAAATATTGCTATCCAAATATTGCTTGATTCTTAGCACTCTCTGCCCTACTTTCCCCATTCAACCACCACCATTCTGGTAGTTCTATCATGATGGAAAAATTTTGAGTATGGCCAACTGACCAGATCTATTTTCCAACTATATATGTGTAAATACGTGTGTATGTGTACATATATATGTATATATGTACATACATATGTGTGTGTATATATATATATACACACATACATATATACATGTGTGTACACACATTCTTCATTCCCCAAGTTTTTTGAGCACTGTTTCAGAAGATCTAGGTTCTTGATCCAGGCTCATGAATTACTAACTGTGTGGCAAGATCTTTTACCTTTCTGATCCCTCGTGTTATTATCCACAAAAATTAAATGAAATAGAAAAGCTTTGATATTTGCTAGGCATTGGAAATATAGATACAAAAGTGAGACAGTCCCTTCTGGCAAGGAGTTCACATTCTAAATTGGTATGACTACACATAAAAGAAGCTTCATTTTCATGGCAGATAGAAATTCTGGGTGGTTCTTGAGGCTTGGCCAGAAAAGTAGCAGAGCAGATGGTTACCCCTCTGAAAATCTTGGGGAACAATGACGAGACAGATTGTCCCCAACAAATGATTGTTGGAAATATAGTAGTGGATCCAAAAGTCAGAGTAGAGAGGGGCTCTGGGTTATCTCTTGTCAACATGGAGATCGAGGTTGGGTGGGGCAAGATCCAACTGACAGTGGGTATCTAACATATATATGGTGGGAAGTAAGCAATAAGATTTTGGTTGGGGTGGGTGTAAGTTCATGGCTCTTTAATGGTCCATTTTGGGGCTGCCTTTTGTCAGCTATTATGGGGGAGAGGGAGTATGATTATTACTATTCCTTAGGATAATAATGTCTGCTCAGTTTGCATGTGATCCTTGAGGATCAAATGAAATAATACATGTGAAGTTTATTAGCAATCATAAAAAAGCAGCATATTACATATAATATGACTATATGGAGCATAAGAGGCTTGGGTTTCCCTTTATTTCTTTCATGTAAAGTTGAACAGACTGGTTTCCCTGGTAAGGAATAATAACTTTGAGAGGTAGACTTCACATTAAATGTCTTTATCTATATCTATATATGTGTGTGTGCATGTATATATAGACACATAATATGTATATATAGATGTAAGGTTTGTGATCTTCCAAGGGATAAATTATTATTCTGATGATTCTTCATGCCTCTCACTAGTATCTGGTTGTGCCCCACACTTTTCCCAGACTGAACAATTAACCCAACTTCTGTCTTGGAGCTCTCACTGAATATGCAGTAAGGATGAGTGGACACTAATTTCTTTTATATAAAGGGGAAGAAATACTATCAAGGGAAGGAACAGAAAAGCAGGAGGAGGGCAACAATCTGTGGTTATATTCAGGCAGTGTGAGATTCTGCCAACTTTAGCAGAGAACTGGCTGGTCTAACTCCTGTTTCTTCCAGAGAGAGAGAGAGAGAGAGAGAAAGGGAGGGAGGGAGAGAGAAAGAAAGAGTTGCTTCCTTTTCTATCTTTGGAGTCTGGAGGGAGGAGGGGGATATAGGGGAAGCTAGAGTCCTCTAGCCATACCAGGTTCAGTCAGCACTGCATCCACTGGTCACTGTATCTCTCAATCCAAAAACAGTTGTATTGTCAACTACAGCGTCATTATCAGTCACAACTGATAGAAAAATGGAACACAGGAAAACACAATTTTTAATATTGAAGAAAAACAGAAATTTATTAGAAATGTGAAAAATCTGGGTGCCTTGCTGCATATATCCTCTGATAAAACACTAACATGAAGATGGACAGAACAACGATGCAAATATTCATGTAACACATGTTGGCAGGAATAAAAACTCTGCTGCCTAAAATAAGTGACAGTAATTTGGGGGGAAGCCCAGTACCTTGAAAGGGATGAACTTTCCAAGTTAAACATTCAAATCTGCCCCATTTGCTAGTATAGCTGAATTTCAAAATAATATCATGAGGGAGAAAAGGGGGACTTGAGTATGAGGTCTTGAGTTGTCCTACTTATACCTACCCATTGCCAGTGCTCCTGGCCCAAATCAAACCTGAATGTTTCTGTGAATGGACGTATCCCAATGATTGTCTCTAGAGAACTAGAATTTATTTATTCAAATGCTGACTTAGCACTTGGGGTTATGGCAACAATATGTAAAATGAAGAAAAAATTATTTTCAAATATTCTTCTATTTCTTTTAAATATGAAGAAAACAGTAATTGGTTTCTTCCAGATTTGTAAAAAGACATACATTGCTACTTGGAGTATTCCCAGTGGCTTGGTATTTACTTAATATTAAAGATATGGTCTTCAATATCTAATTGAATAGACTTAAAAATGTTTTAGTTGTCAAGGTATAACCTAGCCTTTTAGAGGTCTAGAGCATTCCAGTAAGTGAACCACAACGAAGTAGAAAGAAAACTGATTACAATATTAGGAGACCTGGATTCTATTAAAGGTGTGCTGGTAAATATTTAAGAAGTAGCTTTCTTGGTGGGGGGATTTATGTAGGACACACTTTAAAATCTAATCTTCATTCTTTACATTTTTCTTAAGTCTAGAAATAAAAAAAAAAATAAATCAAGCCTCAATTTATAGCATTTGGCTATTTCTAAAGTATAAATGCTTGCATTTAAAATTTAATAAGCACCTTTCATGAGCAAATTTAAGTTGGTTCTAGTACACTTCTGGTTCTAATTCAACTTTGGCTACTAACTCCACTTGTGAGAGGGTCTGATTAATCCAGCAGACTGGTGGGCTACTCACCTCCCCATGTGGCGAGAAGATAGCTGGACCATGAGAGCTGCCTTTTTATGATATAGAATTTCCCTTATAGGAATTTTACATGACTGTATAAACCAAGCCACTGGGGATAAGGTTTTTGACCAGGGGTGGGGAACCTGCAGCCTCAAGGTCACATGTGGCCCTCTTGATCTTCAAGTATGGCTCTTTGACTGAATTCAAACTTCACAGAACAGATCCCCTTAATAGAAGGAGATCCAGACTTGAGGATCTAAAGGACCACATGAGGCCTTGAGGCTGCAGATTCCCTTCCCCTGTTCTAGACCCTATCTATGCCACCAAAATAATGTGTTGTGTTGGGCATGTCAAGAGTGATAGAATGATGCAGTAGTAAAAGAGATTATTTGGGGATCAGAAACCCTGAGTTTTAATCTACTTATATAACCTTTGACAAGACACCACCCTCTTTGGGCTTCAATTTCTTTATAAATGAAGGATTTCAAATAGATTGCTATTAAGATCCCTTCTGGCTCTAAATCTACACATATGTGACTTATTTAGCCTGCTTCAAAAGCATTTCCACCTCTAATTTTGGGGTTAATCATTGAAATAACTCTTTGAGATAAATTAAGCAGACTGTGTGCCTAGCAAGATTATTGGAATTCTGTCACTTTGAACATGTAGATCTTTCTAGTTAGCTGATAGGACCAGAAGTGGTCTACTAGAGTTCCAACCAGGATTAAGATTATATTTGTATTTCTTGAATTCTATGTAGGGTCAGGAGTTTATAAAATTCAGATCAGGGGCACAGCAATCAGGATAGTCCTGAAATCAAGTTACTTAGGGTGAACAGAAAGTTTGTGGGTCCCTGATCTGAACTGCCCTTGAGATCCTAGAAGAACACAGAACTCAATACATAAAGAAAGCAGCAGGACCCCAGAGAATATGGATATGTATCAAACAAGGCTTTAATATTCCCTGTAGAAGTGCTTAGAGTTTGGTCTTAAGAAAGAAAAAAACCTATTATTCATGAAGGAATATCCAAGACACAAACCCAGAAGAGAATAATTTCACCATATCTACGTACAAAGCCTCAAAGAAAAAAAACACACATTGCCTCAGGGTCAACTAGATTTCCTAGAAGAAATGAAGTAAATTTAAATATCATATAATATGAGAAATGAGAGCTCTTGGGGAAAAAATGAAAAAGAAATGAGAGAGCTAGAGGAAAGACTTTGGAGGAAATTGAACAGCTTATAACAAGAAATACAAAACTTCATCCAGATTGAAAACTAGAAGAGATCAAACAAAATTAATGACTTGAGAAACAAAGAAGAAATATTAAAACAAAATCACAAGACTGAAAAAAATAGAAGATGATATATATCATATTCAAAGCTACTCACTCAGAAAACAGGTCAAGGACAAAAAAAAAAACATCTAATCACCATTAGACTTTCTGAAAGTCATAAACATGGAAAGGGGAGGAAGCAGCATAGATAACATTTCAATAAATCATAAATGAAAACTGCTGAAAGCTATAGGAACAAGACAGTAAAACAAAAAGAGAAACAACCCACTGGTCATCACCAAAAGAAACACCAAAATTTAAAAGCTCAAGAATGTTACCACCAAAATCCAGAGTTTCCAAATCAAAGGGGAAAAAATACTACCAATACCCAAAGAGATAGAGTTTAAGTATCAAGGTCACACAACATTTGGGTCATACCACTACAGAGAAGACACACACTTGGAATGACATTCCAAAATGCAAAAGAAAAAGTTTTATAACCAAAAATAATTTAACTGGTAAAACTGAGTGTAATTTTACAGGGAAACAATAGTCATTCATGGAAAAAAGTAGGACTTCCAAGTATTTCTGATTAAAAAAACAAGAGATGGGTAAAACATTTGAGGTATAAACACAGGAATAAAGAGATATGAAAAAGTAAAAATGTGTGAGTAATTGGAAGTAGTTATACAAGAATTAAGAGTTTAGATTCTAATAGAGGGATAAAAAATATGTCTCCTCAGAAACTTAATGTCATCAAGGGTCATAAAGGGAGTTAAATAATGCAAAGGACCTGGGAATGAGGGGGAAATGAATATGTCAGAATGAAAAAGGAGAGAAGAGAGAATTTTGCAGTCTCACACAATCTGAATGCATAAGTAGAAGCCTATACAAAGAAGAAAGGAGTGCAGTGATTGACATCACTTGAACATCACTTTCTTCAGAACCAGTCAAAGGAAGATAGAACATTCTCTCTCTCTCTCTCTCTCTCTCTCTCTCTCTCTCTCTCTCTCTCTCTCTCTCTCTCTCTCCATCTCTCCCCCCCCACACACACACACATACACACACATGGGAAGAAAGAGAGAGAAGAGGAGAGGAGAGATGGAGAGAGTTTGGTATGCTAATACAATTAACTGAACAAGAAGGGAATTAATAGGGGACAAGAAGGTTGGATTGGGCCAGGCCAAGGATGGATTAGTCACAAATGAAACAAACTCTAATTTTGGAATGTAGATCATGAAGGGAGATTAAAATCAAAGCAAAAATGGATAGGGATTTGGGTGAACAGAAAAGAAGGGAAAGGAAGGGAAGAGAGGAGAAGAGAAGAGGAGAGGAGAGGAGGGGAGGGGAGGGAGAGGAGGGGAGGGAAGGGAAGGGGAGGGGAGGGAGAGGAAGGGAGGGAAAGGAAGGGAAGGGAAGGGAAGAGAAGGGAAGGGAAGGGAAGGGAAGGGAAGGGAAGGGAAGGGAAGGGAAGGGAAGGGAAGGGAAGGGAAGGGAAGGGAAGGGAAGGGAGGAGGGTCAAAGTAATGAAAGTAGTTGTAGCAAGCATAGATTGTTAACACTGAGCTCATGCCTCAATCACTAACCTCTTCTTTGTAAAGAAATGGTTGAAGATAAAAGAAAGGAAAAAGTATAAGAGAAAAGGATATATACAATTAACAATCATAACCATGATTGCAAATGGGACAGATTCCAACATAAAATGGAAGAGGATAGCAGAACAGATAAAGAAAGTGGAATCTGGGGGGGGGGGGGGAGGGAGGCATTGAGCCAAGATGGCAGAGAAAAGGCACACACTCACCTGAGCTCTCCTCCAAACTCCTCTAAATACCTGTAAAGAATGACTCTAAACAAATTCTAGAGCAGCAGAATCCACAAAAAGACAGAGTGAAACAAATCTCCAGTCCAAGACAAGCTAGAAAGTCAACAATAAAGGTCTGTTGTGCCAGGCTGAGAGGGGAGCACATTCCATCAAAGGCTGAGCCAGTGTGGACTAGACCCCAGCAAACCAGGAACTGGTCTCACAAGACTGAATCATTAGCAACTGTGGCAGTTCCCAGACTTCTCAGCCCACAGACATCAAAGACAACTTAGAAGGTCATCAGGAAAGGTCTGTCAGACCTGGGTGAGAGAGGAATATAGTCCAACCCTGGCCCTGACACAGTCCCAACCCCAGCAAACTGGAAGCAGTGACTGTTTCTGGAACTCTCAGTCCAAATATGATAAGGGAATCAAACAACTGATCAGAAGATTACAAGGGACTCTTTGCTGGCACTGAGGCAGGACTTTTATCCTTACTTGTCATACTTGGACCTGGGTCACAATCTTGGGTGGGAGTCCTGGGACAATGAAGAGCATTGGCATAGCAGAACCTAGGGCAACACTGGAGGGGGACTTTCCTTACAGTTCCATGGCAGTTGGAAATTTCTCACAGATCAGAGCACAGACCAGGAAAGGAGTAAACACCTCTCTTTAGATCATACCACCTTGGAAGAACTGCAAACTTACAGGTTCCTGGATGTATCTCTGAAAATAGCTACACAAAACACCTGAAGCTTGGGACAGTGAGCCCTGCACACTAGACCCAAAGACCTACCTTAACAAAGAGTTAAAAAGTCAAATGATAGGCTGGGAAAATGAGCAAACAATGGGAAAAAAAAACTCTGACAATAAAACTTACTTTCATGACAAGGAAGATCAAAACACTCAGAAAACAACAAGGCCAAAGCTCCTACATCCAAAGGCTCCAAGAAAAATACAAATTGGTCTTAGGTCATGGAAGTGCTTAGAAAGAATTTTGAAAATCAAGGAGAAGGAGAGGAAAAATTGGGAAGAGAAATGAGAGTGATGCAAGAACATCATGAGAAAGAGTCAATTGCTTGCTAAAGGAGACACAAAAAAATACTGAAGAAAATAACACCTTATAAAATAGATTTGACCAAATGGCAAAAGAGATCCAAAAACCCAATGAGGATAACAATACCTTTAAAAGAAGATTTGGCCAAATGGAAAAGGAGGTCCAAAAGTTCACTGAAGAAAATAATTCTTTAAAAATCACACTGGAGCAAATAGAAGCTAATGACTCTATGAGAAATCAAGAAATTATAAAACAAAACTAAAATAATGGAAAAATAAAGGACAATGTAAAATATCTCATTGTAAAACAACTGACTTGGAAAATAGATACAGGAGAGATAATATAAAAATTATTGAAAGCCATGATTAAAAAAGGAGCCTAGGCAACATCCTTCAAGAAATTATCAAGGAAAACTGCCCTGATATTCTAGAAAAACAGGGGCAAAATAGAAATTGTTGGAATCCACCAATCAACTCCTAAAAGAAAACCCAAAATGAAAACTCCAAGGAATATTATAGTCAGATTCCAGAGTAGAAAGGTCAAAGAGAAAATATTTCAAGTAGCCAGAAAGAAACAATTCGAGTATCATGGAGCCACAATCAAGACAACACACAATTTATTAGCTTCTACATGAAAGGATTGGAAGGCTTGGAAGATGATATTCTGGAGGCAATGGAACTAGAATTATAACCCAAGAATCACCTACCCAGCAAAACTGAGTACAATCCATGAGGGAGAAAAATGGGTATTCAGTGAGATAGAAGAATTTTATGCAATCTTGAGAAAATATCAGAGCTAAATGGAAAATCTGACTTTCAAATATAAGACTCAAGAGAAATATGAAAAGGTAAACAGGAAAGAGAGAACATAAGAGACTTATCAAAGTTAAACTGTTTATATTCTTACATGGAATGATGATATTTGTAACCCATAAGACCTTTCTCAGTATTAGGGTAGTTAGTGGGAGTATATATGTCTATAGAAGGCATAGGTGTGAGGTGAATATGAAGGGATGATATTTAAAAAAAATATTTAATGTGTGAGAGAGGAAGGTACTAGTAGAAAGAGAAAGAGAGAGGTAGAATAAGGTAAATTATTCCACATGAAAGAGGCAAGGAAAAACTTTTACAGTGGAGGGGAAGAGAGAGAAGGTAAAAGGGAGTAAGTGAGACTTACTCTCATTAAAATTGGTTCAGAGAGAGAATAACATACACACTCAATTGGGTGCAGATATCTATCTTACCCTACAGGAAAGTAGAGGGAATGGGATAAGAGAAGGGGAGGATGATAGAAGGGAGGATAGACTGGGGGAGGGGTAGTCAGAAGCAAAACTCTTGAGGAGGGACAAGGTGAAAGGAGAGAGAGAATAGAATAAACAGAGGATTGTATAGGATGGAGGGAAATACAATTAGTCTTTCACAACATGTCTATTATGGAAGTGTTTTGCATGTCTATGTAAGTGCAAGTAAAATGAGATTTTTTTGTTGTTTCTGGAGTTCACTTTCCCAGACTCACTGAAAACATCTGAAGGATAATTCACAGATGTGCTGAGTCACATGGGTTGTGATTCCTTCTGGCTCTGATCCTATTAGTTGAAAACTATATGTACTGGGAATTTGGTATTTTGATTTGGGGACTTGCTCATGAGAAGGACCTTTTGATTCCCTGGACTAGACTCTGGTCCAGGTAGCCATTTGTTAAGAGCCCCTGACTACTCAGATGTTGGTGCTCTTATGATCTGGTGGTGTATGTAGTTGGTTGTATTATTCTGTTTAGACCTTTAGTTGAACCCCTGTCTATTGGATTCTTTCTTGGACTACTTATCTGTCTGTTAATTAAAGTAAGATTGTTAACCCCTTTAAAGCTGTCTTTCCTTTAGAAAAGCATATCAAAGAACCTGTCCTAGTAGCCTACCCTGTGTGCTAGTGTGGTTGCTAATACAGACTGTAACATGTAAAACCTCTATTGAATTGCTTGCCTTCTCAATGAGGGGTCTAGGGGAGGGAAGAGAGGAAGGGAGAGAATTTGGAAGTCAAGGTTTTAAAAATGAATGTTCAAATTGTTTTTACATGTAACTGGGGGAAAATAAAATCTAAATAAGTTTTTAAAAAGCAGAATCAAACAATGTGCTGTTCACAAAAAAAAAAATACCCTTGGTACAAAAAAATTACAGAGTAAAATAAGGAGCTAGAGCAAAAATTTACTTTGTTTCCACTAAACTAATTTTTAAAAAAGGAGTAATCATCATGATTTCAAAGAAGGCAAAAACAAAAAGAAGTTATATTAGGCATGTTATATCACATTATGCTGTATTACATTATCCTATACTATGTTTTTTTTAAAAATTTAAAAATCTCACACATATCCCCAAAAAAGTATATGATATGATTGTGTTGGATTTAAACTAAGAATGCAAGGTGGTTCGATATTAAGAAAAATATAAGCATAAGTAATGATATTAACAAGAATAACAAATACCATGTGATTGTTTTTATATTTATTGATTATATTTATAGATACAGAAAAGGGTTTTGACAAAATATAGAATACAAATTTGGTAAAAAAAAAATACTGAAAAGCACAGAAATATGTGGATTTTTTTTCCCTTAACATGGTAAGTAGAATCTATCTAAAGCCACAAGCCAGTGTTATATGTAATGAGAATAGAGACCTTTCCCATAAGACCAGGAGTAAAGCAAGAATATTCATCATTACCACTATTATTTGATGTAGTGCTAGAAATGCTTGTTAAACCAATAAGACAGGAAAACAAATTGAGGAAATAAAAATAGGTTAAAAAAAGAAACAGAATTATTGCTTTTTGCAGATAATCATTGTTTGCTTAGAGTATCTTAGAAAATTGCCTAAGTAGTAATTGAGAAGATTAATAATTTTAGCAAAGTTTCAAGATATCAAATTAACCAACACAAACCATGGTCATTTCTAAATATTATGAATAAAATTACAAAGGAAGTAGAAGAAAAAGAAAATCCACTTAAAACAACTATAGGATACATAAAACTCGAGAATCTACCTCCTTACGCACATGCTAGTACTATAGGAATGCAACTACAAAATGAAGACAGACTTGAACAATTGGAGAAATATTAATTGCTCATGGGAAGGGTGAGCCTATACTGGCTCAAATACACAAATATCCCCAAGTAACAATATTACATAACTTGATTTACTTCTCCATTACCATACCAGTCATACTACCAACAGATCCTTTGTATGGTTACGAAAAGTAAACACAAAACTACAGAATATCAAGGGAAATATTTTTAAAAAGAGGAAGAAAGAGGACTTCTCAGTATCAGATCTCAAGCTGTATTACAAAGTAGTGATCATCAAATCATTCATTACTGGCTAAAAAAAGAGAGCTCTATCTCTGGAAAAGATTAGGCATCCAACATACAGAAGTAAATTAATTTAGTAGCCTAGTATTCAACAAACCTAAAAACTCCAACTAGCAATGATTCACTATTTGACAAAAACTCCTGGGAAAACTGGAAAGCAGTCAGCAGAGATTTGGTTTATAGCAACAACTCGTGCCGTGTACCAAGATAAGCTCCAAAAGAATACTTGATTTATATATGAGATCTTTTATAGATGTGATAAGTGAGAGTATTTGTATCATCTCTATCCTCTGGAAATCCAAAATAAACTAAGCATCTCACTCACCCATCAGCAAGTATGATTTAAAGACTATGGCATCAGTCTTAGTGCACCTGTGTTTTATACAGTGGATACCACTTGACTCAACTGAGATTTTTACTCAATTCCCAATGTGTTTAATAGTATGTGACTGTGGGTCTTATTGTGGGTGGTAAGGCATAGCTCTGTCAAAGTCAATGTTTTCTTAAGGAATTTGCTCTGAAAGTCTCCATCTTGGTCATAATGGAGCCCAGTAGGGAATACCTACATTAAAAATATTTTCCCAGTAATTCTTCAGGCATTATAGACACTTTCATGTTCCTGATTGTGCTTGTTTATACTTGGGAAATGATCAATCACCAATAAGATATGGCTTAAGATTTTATCAATACCTTCAAGAGATTAAAAAGTCAATGAAAACAAGGTTCAAAGGTTTGCTGGAGTTTGTATTCTCCAAACGTGGAGCCTGATGTGGTAATGCTTTTCCTTGTGAACATTGCAAGTCTCATGCTCCTTAATTATATATGTATGTTGCCATTCTGGGCAAGAAATAAAAATTAAAAGATAGTTTTGATTATATTTTTGTTTTTACCAGATTCAGATCTATGAAGTCCTTTTGATCTATGGAGTCCTTTTATGGTTATAAAACAATGTGACCTATGTGACAACAATTTTCTGGTACCATGTTTAAGATCTTTTCACAACTTCTGCCATTGTCTCAATAATAAAGTCCTGTCAAATAACCAGAAGTTGAATTGTTTAGCATTATTTCCTTTCTTCTGAGCATGTGTCACTTCTCTTAGTCCTTTGGTCAGCTGTTCTCACTACTAGTCATCCATAGGTATTTAAGACCAAAAAAAACATTATTTCAATGTAATAAGGTTGACATTTATGGCTGGCATGCCATCTGGTGAAAGTCCCAAAATCTCAGTTATATTTATACTTGATCGTGGCCTACCTTCCTGAGTATCACATAAAGTTTTCACACCTGCTTTTGATATCACTATAGCTTTTGAGATCGTGTGACTTTTGGGGAAGACACATGCATTTATATTAGTTTTTTCCTGGTCTGTTGTGTAAGCTGCATTTATAGATGGCCAGAGCTGCTACCTATCTTTGCCAAGAAGCATCCATCTAACTTGGTTCTAGTCAAAAGTAGATCAATGGATTATAGTCAATCTTCACTTGAACTTTTGCTCCATATACATTGTCTTTGAATTATTTTGTGAAAGTTCATTTTAAAACAATGGATTTCAGTAAATGTAGTGAGGGTTCTTCTCCCCATATAGTATGGGGGGGGGGGGCGTTGTCATTGTGTGACTCAAAGATAAGCATAATAGACTTCTCTAAACTCTTCTCCTCTCACGTTTCTCCAAAGGAGACTTGAATTCGTGACAGGAGAGGAAGCAGAAGGTTGAGACCAAAAGCTTGACCCCTCTGTTCTCCTCAGAAAGAAGAATACTAGACCAGAATTATTATTAGTCTAGGAGATGTGGTATTCAGTTTCAAGTAAAACATCTGATTACTCTTCCTTAATGGAGAAAGGAAGACCCTGAGCTTTATATCCAAGGCTTGATTCCCTTCTACCAAATACCAGTCTGACACTGAACACACATTATAAGTAGCAAAGAAACCCATTTATCCAAGTTGGTAGACAAGAAGAAATCAAAGAAAGCATACATAGGAGAATATATACCAGGAAATACAAACTAAAAGAGTTCTTCCATTAGAGACAAGGCAACTCATTTCAGCCAAGAGAGTATCCCAGATCTCACCCAAGCAGAAGTTCCTCAGACTCTCTAGAGTAGCAAGCTGGAAATAGAGGTATGGTGGAGACTGCTAGCTCTTTTTATGCCACCTTTTCCCTAGAATCCTACTTTCCCTCTAGTGTGCACTCAAAGAGGGGTTTGGCATCATCCATCATTGCTGTCAAAGCTAGAAGCCAGAAGCACCCAAAGGCATGGTAGATCCTGAAGGAGACTTGAAGAGACTGGAGCTCTCTTCCACTCTCACCAGTTCTGCTCCACCTCCCACAGGTTCAGGACATTTATCTCCACCAATGAAGACAATTGGGATTTGGAACTCAGGTTGCAAAGAGATAGAGAATTATAGAACTGTAGCATTTTCAGGATGCAATAGACTTTAAAAGTCATCTATTTCAACTTATTTTTAAAGGTAACCCAACTGAGGCTGACAGAGATAGTTTTAATTTCCTTCACACAGTTATATATCATTTTATGTGATAGGTATTTGCCTATGTATTACACCCCCCTATTAGATAGGAAATATAACTGTGAGCTCCATGTTCCTCCCCAAATGTGCCCCCTCTCCTCACTCCTTTATACAAATATTGAGAGTAAATTGAAATCATCTCATCTTTGTCTAGAGACAAAATCCATTATAAAAGTATGAAGTTTAAAAAAAACAATACTAGGAAAGGGGAGGAAGTAGAAAGTACACAAATTCACCAAGTCCCAGAATTGACAAAGCAGGTACATTCAGGGAAACAGTAAAATTCTGTCTGGACTGATCATTCTTTAAATGGATAAGTCATTCTGCTCATCTTGGGGTAACACGATAGTACCACCATTCATTTGCAAATGAATTAATGCTGACATACATCTTCATCCAGGGCCATTCTCCTCTGCAAGAAAATCAAAAATCCCATGTCTTTCCCTATTCCCTCAGTGATCCTTCAGGCTTCCAGCTATGAAAACTACATTTCCCATCAATCCCTTTGCCTATGGAGGTTTATCAACACAATTTGGGTGGGGAGAGGAGATTTGGGGGAGCTGTTTGATGCATGCTACATGATTTCTGGAGGAAAGTGTGGAGGATGTATCCAAGGAAAACAGGATACTAATAACCTTAATTTTTATTTTATAATTTTGGACTAGGGTCAACTCTGGACGTATAATATCTACCTTATAGTGACAAATGGGAATTAGAGGGCTATGTGTTCCATGTTTGTTAAGACCTTAAAGGCTTTTAAATTCTAAATTCTCTGACACTTATTACCTCTGTGACCCTGGGCAAGTCACTTTCTGACTCAGTTTCCTCATCTGTAAAGTACTTTGCAAACTGTACAGTTTTATGCAAATGCTAACTCCTTGGCTACTATACTAGAATACAGTCGTCAATTTTTTTAAATTAATGAACCCCAGATTAGGAACCTTAGCTTTTCTTGGGGAGATCATTGGAGTAAAACCATATTTAGATCTCCTAACACTTACTCTAACACTTTTCAGATCTGACCTCAACAGAAAGGCCATCTGATATGTCATCATAACCTCTTTTCTATGGGAATGGGAGAAGAATATAATGGAAAAGCTATACTTTGATTTCATTCAAGAGCTGTCACAAATATTGTTATTTAAAAATCATTGCTTATTCAGCCTTCCTGTTCAGAGCAGACTTAATTTGAATAAACCAAAATGTTTACCGCCGAATCATGTTGCTCTGAAAAATACTTGAACAAAATCCTTTTCGAATATATTCCTGTTGAAAATGAATCACAGAATATCAGAGTTGGCCTTCTACTTCAATATATAATTATAGACTAGGGATTTTTAACCTTTTACATGTTGTGGATCCCTTTGATAGTCTGGTGAAACCTAGAAAACACTTCTCAGATTATTATTTTTAAATGTATAAAATGAAATATACAGGATTACTAAGGAAACATTACATTCAAATAGATATGACAATTGGGGTTAAGTGACTTGCACAAGGTCATACAACTAGTGAGTGTCAAAGTGTCTGAGGTGAGATTTGAACACTGGTCCTCCTGACTCCTGCACTGGTGCTCTATCCACTGCGCCACCTAGCTGCCCCATTATTGAGTATCCTTATTTTTAAGGCAGCTAGGTCCTACAATGGATAGTGCTGAACCTGGAATCATGAAGACCCTTAAGTTTAAATCCAGCCTTAGATACTTCTTAGCCATGTACCTCTGGACAAGTCACTTGACCTGTTTGCCTCAGTTTCCTCACTTATAAAATGGAGATAATAATAGTACCCATCTCCTGAGGGTTATTATCAGAATCAAATACTACTTGAAAAGTAATTTGCAAACATTAAAGCACGTATAATTAGTAGTTGTTCATTTGGAGCAGTCTTTCAAGTAGTTGTTAATAGATTGTGATTCCTCCATTAAAACTTTCGCTCAGTTTGGAACTATTCTCAAATGGCCAACCTTTGATCCAGCAGCACCACTTCTAGGTCTGTATTCCAAAGAGATCAAAGGAAAAGGACTTAAACCTACAAAAATATTTGTAGCAGATCTTTTTGTGGTGGCGAAGAATTGGAAATCGAGAAGATGCCCATCAACTGGAGAACAGCTGAGCAAGTTGTGGTAGATGATTGTGATGGAAGAGTATAGTGTTATTAGAAATGACAAACAGGATGATTCCAGAAAAACCTGGGAAGACTTATATGAACTGATGCAGACTGAAGTGAGTAGAACCAGAACATTATATACAGTAACTGTAATATTGTGGTGATGATCAAGAGTGAAAGACTTAGCTATTCTGATCAATTTAATGATTGAAAACAATTCCAAAGGATTTATGATGAAAAATGAGATCTACCTCCAGAAAGAACCGATGATGTCTAAGTACCTATTGAAGCACAGTTTCTTCACTTTATTTTTTTCTCTCTCTTTTTATTTTTATTTTTTTTTGCAACATGGCTAATCTGGTGATATTTTAGCATGATTTCAAATATGTAGTTTATATCACATTGCTTACCATCTTCATGAATGGGAGAGGGGCAAGAAGAAAGGAGAAAATTCAGAACAAATTTTTTAAATTGAATGTTGAAAAGAAGAAAAGAAAGCAGGAAAATAGGGGGGAAAGCATTTGCTCATATCTTTTAATTACATCAATTGGGGAAATGTCTGGGTCTTATACATTCCCACTAATTCCTTATATACCTTAGATGGTATACCTTTATCAGATATCTGATGTACTTTTTCCAAATCAAAAATTTCCCTTCTTATTCTGGTAGTATTTTCATTCATTCAAAAGTTCTTCAGTTTCATATAATAAAAATGACCTATTTTATTTTTTTTGATAGTTTCTATCCCTTATTTCCTTAAGAGCAGCTATGAAAAATTCCTATTCTCATTCTTTTTTTTTTTATTGTGTGACTTTTTATATTCAGATGCCCTATTCATATTTGGCTTTATGTAGTCATTATGTTGTAAAAAGTTGGTCTAAGAATAATTTCTCCCAAACTGTTTCCTAGTTTTCCCAGAAACCCCTGTTAAATAGATATTTAGTGCCTCCCAACCTAGTAATTTATGGTCTTAGGTTTATCAGATACTGAATTCTAAATTTGATTGTTACAGATTCTTCCTTATCTAGATCATTCCACTGGTCTACTTTTCTCTTTTAAAATGATATCAAATTATTTCTTGTGATTGTTTATTTCTAATATTAATTGTCATTCAGAAGTGCCACCACTGCTTCATTTTGATTTTAATTATTTCCCTTGATATTCTAAATATTTTTTCTTCTAAGTGAATTTTGTTATTTTATTTTAGCTCTACAAAATACCCCTTTGTTAAATTGATTGGCAAAGCATTAAACCATTCTATTAATTTAGGCAAATTATCATTTTCACTATATTGACACTAAATATCCTTCTAATTATTTGTAATTTTTTAAAAGAGTGATTTATAATTGAGATTTTCTAAGTTTTGAGCGTGCATTGGTAGATTGATTGCTAGATCTTTGATGCATATTATGATAATTTTAATAGGATTTCCTTTGCTATCATCTGCTTCTCGGTCTTATTATTACTAACTACTTAGTTTTGCTATTGGTTTTTACGAGTTTATTTTGTAGCCTGAAACTTAAAGTTAAATTAATTGCTTCAATTAATTTCTTTGCTGTTTCTCTGGGTTTTTCTAAGTAAACCATCATGTTATCAGTAAACAAATGTAATCTTGTCATCTATTTGCCCCTTTGCCTTTAAGGCTCTGTATGTGTGTGTGTGTATATGTGTGTGTGTGTGTGTGTGTGTGTGTGTGTGTGTGTGTGTGTGAAATCTTTTTGCTATTGCTAGCATTCTAAAAACTGTGCTACATAATAGTGAATGAAGGGGACATTTCTGGCTTACTCCTGTTCTTATTAGGAAAGACATAGATATATAAATGTCATATATATACAACCTTCATACACATTTCTACTTTTACCATATTAAAATATTTTTTTACACTTATGATTTTTAGTGTTTGCATAAATGAGTATGGTTCTTGATTAAAATATTTTCTTATTTCTATTGATGTAATCATGTGATATGGGCTATTTTTATTTTTAATATGACAGGAATTGATCTACAGATCATCATTCTATAGTCTGAAGTTTCCACAGAAATATTCAAGTTCCAAGTCCATTGTTATGGGACTCTCTTTTTATGGGTGAAGATGATGGCCTTGCCCTACATGAGGGATAGGGTGGAGTTGATAACAGTCTTCATTTCCATTGTACCAATTATGGCAGCTAGGTGACACAGTTGATAGAGTTCTAGGGCCTGGAGTTAGAAAGACTCATCATCTTACAATCAAAACTGTCCTCAGGCACTTACTAAGTATGTGATTCAGGGCAAGGCCTTAACCATGTGCCTCAATTTCCTCATCTGTAAAATGAGCTGGAGGAGGAAATGGCAAACCATTGTAGTATCTTTGTCAAGAAAACCCCAAATTAGGTCATGAAGAGTTGGACACAATCAAAGAACAACGAATACAAAATGAATATAACGTAGTTATGGAAGGGAAGGCACTAGCACAGGAGATCAAGAAAGGTTTCTTGTAGGAGGTATTATGGAGACAGTGCATTCTAGGCATGGGGGAGAGCCAGTGCAAGGTCAGAGAGATGGTAGATGTGGTATTCTCTGTGCAGAACAATAATAGGGCCAATATGGCTCTACCATAGATAGCGTGGAGGGTAATAAGGTATCAAAGACTGAAAAGCCAAGACAAGATCAGGTAATAAAGAGAGTTAAATGCCAAACAAAGGTTTTTATATTCTCTCTTAAAGGTAATAGGGAGTCACTGTCATATATTGAGTAAGATTGGGGTTAGAAGGGACTGTGGTGATATGTGACATGTTTAGATCAGTACGTTAGGAAAATCACTGTGTGGAGGCTGGATTGGAGATTCCTCTTCAGAATTATGACTTTCCTTTCCAAGCAACTCCCTTTCCCACTCTTTCTGGAGGTGGTACCTTATTTTCCAGCCCAGCATGGGCTGCACTACTGGCCTTTCATCAAAATAGGAAAGCTTCCTACTCTCTTGCTTAACCACTTCTGGAATTTCTTTCTTTCTTTCTTTTTTTAAATGATTCAAGCCTCAAAGGAATCTGGTCTCAGAGGACTGTAATCTCATTTTCTCCCTCTAATGCACTCTCATCTCAGTTAAATATGTAGCTCTCGAACTCCCAGCCAGATCGCTTTGGCAGTTCTGACTTGGATCTACAAATCCTCAATTATTTAAATTTATACCCTCTTGAGTTTCCTCCCTTCCTTCTTAATCTTCTACATTCAAGTGAGCAGAACTGGCACAAATTCCAAGTAATCAAGCTTTTAATACAGAGTCACCTATATAGTCAAATACTGAAAACAATACCCCTTAAAGAGTTAACAGTTCTAAAGGGACTCTCAGGAATGGAGTGTAGTGGTGGGAGGGGAGAAATGTTCTAAATCTTAGAAGTTGGAGGGGGAGTGCAAAGAAGGAACAGCACAACTGATTTTCTTTTTTCCCACTCTTCATAAGAAGGACTGGTGAAGGCAGAGTGTAAATGAGGGCAAGTGTATGGGGAATGGATCTCTGATTGCAGAGGAGAGGGAGGAGAGAGAGGGTTCTCCAAGTCAATGTAACACCAAAGAAAACCTATTCCTGCTTGTCAAATGAGAGTTGGCAAGCTCTGGGCTGTTCCCTCTGCATCCAATATTTCCTGCCTCTCTTCAGCAATTTTGTCCTCAAGAGCTATGAGCTCCTCCGTCCCTCCACAAGATTTGACAGCGTGAGATGTCACTAGATGTTGAAGAAGAAAGTGAAGGGCTAGAGGCAAACTGGAGAGAATAAAAGTAATGCCAAAGCTAAAGGAAAAGAGAAGAAAAGGGGTGCTGAGCTCAGAGCATCTTAGACTTAGCGCTCTGAGGTATTTCTCCTCACCTTTACCTAGCCAATGCTGGTGCTAAGAGCAGGAAGCATATCCCATGAGGAAGCAACAAAATCTCAATTCTTCAGCACTCTTTATCAAAACTCACTACTGTCAAAGCATCCAGGGTATAGCATTTGTCAGATGGACAATTCATTACATTTTCCTTGCTCCCTAGCTTGCAATACTGAACTGATTAGATGGTGTAGGGAGCTCAGACAAATGGACTGGTTCTTGGAGATTTTTGGGGTGCCTTTCAACACTACTTCTGTGATCTGATGATTCAAATCCTTATATGATTTGAAGATGGAAATGAGTGGAAAGAAAACCTGTTTCTTACTTTCAAAGGACAATCAAACTGTGCACACCCTTTGATCCAGCAATACCACTGCTAGGTCTGTATCCCAAAGAGATCACAAGAAATGGGTGTTACCTCACCCTAAATGAGTACCTGCATAGACCTTGGCCTAAATGGGCCAAGTTCTCCCAGTGCATTCTGGGCCTTCTCCAGTCATCCTGATGAATATCTGGTCACTGGATCCAGATGGCCCTGGAGGAGAAAGGGAGGCTGGTGACATTGCACAGCTCTCCCTTACTCAAAACAAAGTGAAGTACAAGTCAGGTCATCATTTCTCTGATGGCATGGTCTTCTTTGCAAATGAAAGGTGAACACAGACAGATAGAAAGAAATGATGGATTCTGAATGCAAATTGAAGGGTATTATTTTAACTTTCCATTTTTTCTTTCTCGTGGTTTTTCCTTTTCTTCTGATTTTCCTTTTATAACATAACTAATGTAGAAATATGTTTAACATGATTGTATATGCATAACCTATATCAGATTCCTCGCTGTCTTGGGGAGGGGTAAATTGAGGTAAGCAGAGAGAAAAATTTGGATTTCAAAATCTTATAAAAATAAATTTTGAAAACTATCTTTGCATGTAATTGGGGAAAATATGAGAGAGAGAGAGAGAGAGAGAGAGAGAGAGAGAGAGAGAGAGAGAGAATGCTCATTCCTCCTGCTTTGTAAGTAGGAATACCTTGCTATTTATTTTGTATCAAGTCCTTTACCTCCATACTATATCACATGCTTAATTCTGTCTAGATCATGGAGATCATATGGAAAATGGGGGTTACTGAACCAGTTTTCAATAGATGATGGACCCCAAACGTATCCTAGGCAACTGGATCGCTTTTGAATGTGCTATTGAGTCATTTCATTTGTGTCTGACTCTCCATGACCCCATTTGGGGTTTTCTTGGCAGGGTTATTGGAGTGGTTTTCTATTTTCTCCTCCAGCTCATTTTACAAATGAGAAAAGGGAGGCACGTAGGGGTAAGTGACTTGCCTGGGGTCACACAGCTAGTAAGTATCTGAGGCCAGATTGGAACTCATGAAAATGAGTCATCCTGATTCAAAGCCCAGTGCTCTATCACTTCACTACCTAATTAGGGGCCACTACAGAAGACCCAAGGACCTCTACTTCTTTCCGTTCTTGAACCTCATATATTTTGCACCTTATTTCAAAATTCCAAGCCCACATGAGTAGAATATATATGTATAGTCTATACTATAGTAAAAACTAGTTCAAACATATTGGAGCTATAGCCACAGCTTGGGTATTAATATCATTTTATTCTAAGCTATTGTGGGACAGCTAGTGCAGTAGATAGAATGGCAGGCCTAGAGTCAGGAAATCTTGAATTAAAAATTTGCCTCATACACTTACTAGCTGTGTGACCCTGGCCAAGTCACTTAACTGTTTCAGTTTCTTCATCTGTAAAATGAGCTGGAGAAGGAAATGGAAACCACTCCAGTATTTTTGACAAGAAAACCCCAAATGAGGTCACAAAGAGTTAAACCTGACTGAAGGGACAGAATAATAACTAAGATATTGAGAAATAACTAAGCTGCCAAGAAAAGAAAATTAATAGTAACATTTAAAAAGAAAATATGTCATTGATCATAAAGAAACATGAGACAGGCAAATCAGTCCATAATTGTGTTTTAGTATGACATTAACAGATTTCAACCTTGATCTGAATTTCAATTGTCCTACTTGAGTCTGCCATTCCAACTCTCTGGGCCTCAGTTTCCCCATCTGTAAAATGAGTGAATTTGACTAAATAATCGTCAGAGTCCCTTTGAGCTCCAAATATATGCTCTTGTCCAGAAAGCCAGAGAGTGTTCAAGGAAGGGATCATCCTGGTTTTCTAAGCAACTTGCCCAAAGCAAGTTAATTTTTTTTAATGTGTAGAAAGATTATAAATCTTTCCTCACTGTGCATTCAAATGAGAGAAGTGCATGATTCACTTTTGTCCCTTAGGGGGACAAAAACCCATGTCATTTGAATTATCCTTTTTAGTTCTCCTAAAGGGATCATAGTAGACTCAAGAGACAAAGGAGGGGATAATGAAGTGCTTTTCCAAACCTGAAAACATTGGAATCGTTGACAAAGAAAGTACACTACATGGGGACTGAAGGGGAAAGGACATCAAACTATGAAAAATCACCCCGAGACCACAGGGAATTGGGAAGGGAGACTTGTTTGGGAGGTTCAGGGAGAGGCATGTTCCTGACTTCTGGGTGACCTTGTATCTGAAACCCAGATCCATGAGAACTGCAGGGAAAAAGAATGTCAGAAACCAAGGCACCTGGAGTTGAATTCCTTAGATATAACTCAGGCTGCCAGTATTTGTGAAGAAAGATAATTGGTCTCCTGGAAAAGAAAATATTGGCCTTTTGGAAAGAGACCTATAGGAAATGTGTTATTGAGCTAGAAAAGACTTGCAGAAAGGTCACTACAGGTATTTAACAGGGAGAAGTTACCAGCCACATTGAGAATTGCTGAAGACATTACCCAAAGAAGGAGGATGAAGTAGAAAGCCAGGGCAGCCACAATGGAGGAAAAGATAGATACTAGATATCTTCTATTGTGGTCCTATTAGGGGGTAATAATTAGGATGCAGAGAAGGGATTCATTGGGAGGTATTGATATTTACTCTAGGTTCTGATATGAATTCTATTAATTTTCATTACCATTTGGATGAAGCCTTGTATTGTTAATGTATTTTTGCTTAATTTGAAGATCTTTCCCACTCATTAATAGACTCATGTGACCTGCTTAAATTACTTGAATGCCTAAGTCACATGTGTTGGGAGGAGCTTGCTAAATGGGTAGAACAGGAAGGGTGAAGCAGAGCTGGGAAGAAGTTGGTGAGGACAGTTAGAGCAGAGGGAGAGAGAGAGGATGCAGGCAAGAAGACAGCGAGGGTTGTGAGTATTTGCTTGTGGGAAGGCCCTGGCAAGGGGAGAAGGCTTGCTTTTGTCCCCTAGATTGCAAATGTGTATTGACCTCTTGGTTACTATGATAGATTTGGTTTTCTGGTGTTGGGATTTGATTTTCTGGTGTCAGAATAAATATTTTTCTTCTGTCTTCTATATGAAGAGTCTGTTATACTTGGCAACTCAGAACTATGCCAGCATATTTATAGTTCCATTGGTGCTATGAATATTGCCTTGGTGATACAAATCTGTCCATTTTTGGAGATTCATTAACTTATGTGCTATATAATGATAGCCAAAGCAAGTAAATAGACCTTGAGAAGAGAAGAACATCAAATATAGAAGTAACCAGGTTATCTTGGGAGGTGTAGTGAGCAAAAAGACATAGAAGTCTCTAATGTGTAACCACCCTCTTTGCATCAAGAAGGAGAGAGCTTCTGACATAAAAGTTACTTAATGTAGATGAGGGTAGTTATGTGGCTCAATGGATAGAGTGCCAGACCTGCAGTCAGGAAAACTCAACTTCCTGAGTTCAAATCTGGCCTCAGACACTCACTAACTGTGTGACCCTGGTCAAGTCATTTAACTCTCTTTCCTCTAGTTTCCCATATATACCATGAACTAGAGAAAGAAATAGAAAACCACTCCAGTGTCTGCCAATAAAGCCCAAAACAGAGTCATGAAGGGTCAAAATTACCGAAACAGCTGAACAACAACAATACAGATGAGGAAACCAAGGCTCAAGAGAGAGGAAATGACTTGCCCAAGAATACATAGCTTCTCCAAGGTAAAACAAGGACTAGAGTCCAGTTATACTTTCTTTGATTCCATTGGAATTTCTACCATGTAATTTATCACCACCATTGGAAATAGTAATGTTGAATCAGAGCTATCATTTTCGTATTTAGAGGATTTCATTTACATTATTGCATATTATCTATCTCATTATATTGTAAACTCATTGAGAGCAAGAACTATTTTTGCATCCCCAGGATTTAGAACATTGCCCAGTATATAGTAAATGCTGAATAAATGTTTGTTGACTGACTGACCCTATTAATATAGGTAGAAGCAAGTACTAGTCAATTGATTATTTCTTTTGCTTTTGCCTTAAAAAAATAAATTAAAAAAAGTTTATCCATATTGAAATGACCACAACCTACCTAAGTATTTAAATTCTGAAGCAAAGTTCCTTTTTTTTCTGAAGTAAATTTCTGAACCATCTATGAAAGCCAATATGAAAAAATGGAATGAATGCTGGACTTATACTTGGGAAAATTAGGGTTCAAAGCCTGGCTCTGACACTTAGTCCAGAGCCATCTTCAGTCATTCTGATCTATGTCTTTCCATTGGACCCAGATGGCTCCTGAGGAGAAAGTGAGGTTGCTGACTTTGCACAGCCCTCCTTCCCTTAAATTCAATTCACTTGCAAGTCATGACATCACCTTCCTGATGTCATTCCAGAATGGAAAAGCAACAACAACGATACCTTAGAAAGTCACTCAACTGCTCTAATCTTCAGGTTCTTTTTCATTTTGTCTGTGTTCATCCTTCACTGCTGAAGAAGACCATGCCATCAGAGAAATGGTGACATGACTTGCACTTGACTTTGTTTTGAGTGAGGGAGGGCTGTGCAGGTCACCAGCCTCACTTCTCCTCCAGAGCCATCTGAATCCAGTGACTAGATATTCATGACTTGCACTTGACTTTGTTTTGAGTGAGGGAGGGCTGTGCAGGTCACCAGCCTCACTTCTCCTCCAGAGCCATCTGAATCCAGTGACTAGATATTCATCAGGATGACCAGAGATGACCCAGGATGAGGCAATTGAGGTTAAGTGACTTGCCCAAGGTCACACAGCTAGTGAGTGTCAAGTGTTTGAGGTGAGATTTGAACTTAGGTCCTCCTGACTTCTGCACTGGTGTTCTATTCACTGCACCACCTAGCTGCCCTCTTTTTCATTTACAAAATGAGTAAAAGAGTACCTACTTAAAAGGGAAGTGAGGAAGATCAAATGTAGGAAAATATAGGGTTAGAGTTAAAATATACCCTACCTGGCTGTATTTATATGTGAAAGCACCAGGAATGCAGCTGGGCAAGTAGCACAATGACCTTGCCCTTAGGCTTAATTGGTTTAGTGCCTTCTTTTCCTCCACCCACTCATCTACATGGAAGAACAGAAGAGATTTAGGGTTTGAAAACCAGGGAATTTGAAACCCTAAAGCTATCCACCAGTTACAGGGCACATAACCATTACCAGGTTCACAGTCTAATCTTCAGAGATTAAAATTGGGAAACAGATGAAATGCTTACCATAAACTAGGGTGCATCCTCTGACTGGGACTAAAAATCCAGATTGAGGAAGAGAAGTCCAAAGAAAAGATAAAATCCAAAGTTTTAGCTAGCTGAGAGGACTCTACTTTCTGTTTTTTGTTGGAAAGAGCTTGACTTAGAAGCCAGAAGCTCTCCTCTTATAAAGTGGTGAGTTCTCAATAGCCAAGATTCAGAAGCAACAAGGCAGAAGGACTTGGGGAATGGAGGGAATAGATTTTTGCTGATTTCCAGATAAAAATATCTGTAATTTCTAAAAAACTTAAAAAATGTCTATGGGCTTTAAGCTAGAAATTATGAAAGGTCCCATTCTTCCCTAAGGAAGAGTCAAAGATTTCATTTGATCCAAAAAGTAGAAACTATAAACCAAACAGTGTCTTAGCATAGTCTATGTGTCCAGCAGAGACTAGGAATAGAGTGGAACAATGAGTGACTGGTGGGGCAGTGTGCAAACTTCCAAGAGCAAGCATTTCAACTGGCTCAACTGACCATGTCATCCTTTCTTCTTTACTCAATATACTGCACTGGCTCCCTGTTGCCTCCAGGATCAAATATAAAATCCTCTGTTTAGTGTTCAAATCTCTTCATGACCTTTCCCCTAACTTTCCAATTAACCTTCCAATCTTTTTATTCCTCACACCCTCCCCTCTCCATGTTTCTTCTACAAACATTTCATAATAAAATCCATCTTCCAGTTCTGGACATTTTCACTGGCTGTCTCCATATGTGGAATTTTCTCCATCTTCATCTCTATTTCTTGGCTTCCCTGGTTTCCTTCAAGTCCTAGCTAAAATTCGATCTTTTACAGATTCCCTTTAATTCTCATGTGTTTTCTTTGTTGACTATCTCCAATTATCTTGTATATATTTTGGCTGAATGTATTTTTTTGCATATTGTTTTTCCTACTGTCTTCTCCTCTAGAGCAGGTATTCTTTGGCCTTTCTTTGTATTTCCAGTGCACATAATAAGAACTTAGTTGTTGTTTACTTACTTAATGACTAACTGATCAGAGGCTATAAGACCGATGAGAAAGAGGCCTGGCTAAAACAATACAAGGATATCACTTGAAGACATCAGTGAAGAGGACATAACTAAGAAAACACCACTGAAGCATCACAGGATTGACTTTCTTCCTCACATGTGTACTCTAGCTCCTTAGGTGTTTGTTGTTGTTCAATTGCTTCAGTTATCTCTGATTTTTTTGTGACCCCATTTGGGGCTTTCTTAGTAAAGATATTAGGGTAATTTACCATTTCCTTCTCCAGCTCATTTTACAGATGAGGAAATTAAGACAAAGAGGATGAAGAGACTTGCCCAGGGTCACACTGCTAGTAAGTGTCTGACACCAGATTTGAACTCAGGAAGATGAGTCTTTCTTGACTCCAGGCCTGGCACTCTATCCACTACACTATGTAGCTAGTGTAGATCAATATGTATGCCATTTTTTTAAGGTAGCTTGATCATTTGTTCTTGATTTGTGTTCCCGTTCACATATATGCCCTGGTCACTCTTATCCCTAATGCATGTCTATTTATATATTCCTTCCCTGTTGTCTTTTCTTAGGCAATTTCAAGGCTACAGCTCATTGACTAAGGAAGAGTCACATTTCTGGGGACAGTTAAGGGAAAAGTTGAGGAGAAAATCTGAAGATTTCAAAGGTAGAATAAAGAGAAATGTCTTTACCTATTATTCTCTAGCTAAACCTACAAACCTTGCCAGATAGTGCCACCTAGTGGTTACATATAGAATGAGAAAGCTGAGCAAGATGATCTCTAAGGCACCTCTTCGGGTTTCAATACTATTTTGGGGCAAAAACCTTAAACAAAATCATATCAATAATTAAACTACCGAGAAATTAGTGAGAAAAACAAATATCTTTGTGTTTGCCATATAACACTTTTACCTTGCTCTTTCACATACCTCTTTAACAAATCCATAATCCTAACAAAATCCTAATAAAATATAAACTCATCCACTTTAAACAGATACTAGTTCCAGAAGAGCTATTAAAAGAACATTAGTAGGAGAAGTCTTTTGGGAAAATGTTAGTGTTACACATTTCTGGTTTTGTTTTTTTGTTGTTGTTCCAGATCTATTATATTATCCATGTAAGAATATCTTTTATCATGCAGATTGGAAGCTTCTCCTTAATTCAGAGTCTAAGAAACTTTCCTGAGACACTAAGAGAATAAATGACTTGTCCAGGATCACATAAATAGTATGTGTCAGAGGCAAAATTTGATCTCAAGTTGTTCCTCCAACACCATCTGCCACAAGTTCGTACTTCTCACACTACTAAATTAACATGCATATATAAAATCATAGGCAATATTATGTTTACGAGGCAGTGTGGCATAGTGGGTTTGTCTGACACTAAAAAAATCCAGCTTCAAGTTCAGCCTCCAAAACATACTGACTGAATAATCATAGGCAAACTATTTTACCAATTGATGACTCAGGCAACTTTCCAAGATTGTAAACTGCAGAACAGGTGCCTATATGTATTAGCAGAAGGAGTTTCCTCTCTCCAGAGCCCTTTACACATTCGAAATAGAAGGACTGAACCTAAATCCCAAAATAAACAAAAATAAATTTGTAGCATACTTATAAAAAAATAAATTCACTTTGCTAATTGCTTAACTTGATTTGTTTTTTAAAAATAACAAGAAGAAAAATGAGCTAATTAAAAGCACCTTCAGGTAAAATCACTGCAAGAAATACAGGCCATTCTTTTAATCCAATACAATTCAAAAACATTTATTAAATACACATGCAAGGCACCATGTTAGTCACTGGGAGAACAGACCCAAAAGAAAAATTAGTCACTGACTTCTTAGGAGCTTACAGTCCATCTACATTTAAGGGAAAAAACTTTCTCATCATAAGTGTTCATCTGCATTTGTTACCATTTATATCCAGAATAGATGAATGAAATTTTTTTTATCTACCATAAAATGCAAAGCCCAAATATGAGAGAGAGAAAATAAAACCTGTCAAATCATCCCTGCAGTTTAAATAATAGTTGACTTATACTTTGATGGGATCACGTACTCTTAGGAATTGTGTTTCTTAAACTTTTGTTGGGGCATTAATTTTGTTCATGTGTGATACCAGGGCATTGATATTCTAGGTGAAATGTCCATTCATTCCCAGATCTTGTTGCGGGCACTTGGAATTTTCTGTGCTTAATTTCAACCTTCTGTTAAAGTAAGCTAAATAGATCTGTAAGCATCTGGAATCATTGTATCCCCTAATCTTGTGGCATTTGGGGGAAAGTATTCAATTCATACTGCTATGTGGAAGTTACCTTATACTTAATAATATTGATAATTTTATATTAACAAGAGGACGAAATTAGTCACAGGAATTAAAAGTGAACAAGGTCTTTATTAAATGGGTTCCTGTGACATTTTCCAGCTTTTTTTAAAGACTAACAGAGGGAGACTCCTGGGAGCCAAGAGGGCAGAGCAAGCAGGAAATTGCCATAACTCTCCCATATTCACCTCCAAACAACCATAAAATAGCACCCCAACACAGATCCTGGAACAGCAAAACCAACAAAAAGATGGGGCAAAGCAATCTTTTAGCCCAAGAACCTTGGAAGACTGACAAGAAATGTTTGTCTCACTTGAGTAAATGGCGAACACAGTCCAAGACAGGAAGCAACCCAGCAAGTGAAGGAGTTGGAAGTTCATCCTTGTCTTTATCCCCAATCCCTGTGCTAGAGACTTCAAGAAATTTCCCTTTGGGTGAGATCCAAAAGCCTGAAAAACAAGCATCTCTCCTCTCCAAGTTCTTATGCCCTCCATACAAGAACAGAGCATTAAGCAATTATTCTCCATCCATGAGGAGAGTCAAGAAAATAGGCTTAAGCCCCGGAATCATATTCATTCTGCATATACTTGCATATGTATATTAGAACACAAACTTTTTATGAACTGATAGTGTTTCATTCATTGAATCCTAGAGCCTAGCATAGTGTCTATAGTTAATAATTTTTTGTTGGTTGATTGCCTGATTGATGATGGAGGCAAAAGGATATAGGATCTCTTCTGTTTGAAGGTATCCTGGATGACTTCATCACAGAAAGCATAATCATTGAATACTGTGAGTTTAGAGATATGAGTTGTTATATGTATAGCCAGTAAAAATCTTGGGAATATTAAATATTGCAGCCTGATTTTAGATAATAAACAGTAGCCATGATAAACCACTAATACTAACTTTACAGAAGGTCAGTGGTTTACCTCCTCTTCACCTTTCCTAAATATAATTACAGTGATGCTCATCTTGATGCTTTCAGCAAGAGATTGAAGTAACACTCACTTTGTCTCAAAATTAAAAAGACAATTAACCAAAGACAGAATATTCACTTGTGAGCTGTGATCTCAAAGTCACATATTTGCCATTTGCTACTTAAAATTTCTTCTCCCTCTCCCCACTATTGGAAGGTAGTAGTAGTCAAGTGAGCTGTCTCCTGACACCAATGAAAATCAAAGGAATAGACAAGCAAAATTCTTATTTGCAATCAGCATAAATGACTATAAAACTAAGGTGTCACATAAGTTAAATTACAAGTGAATTTAAAAGAAGCACAGATTGAAAATCATCACTGAGTCATCCTTCTTTCAGAGTCTTTTAATAAGCCATGCCTCATCACATTACTTTCAGTGAAATTGAACTTTTGAAAAATATAGGCCTCAAAAATATTTCACAGTATTATTTAAGGTACTCTCAAACATAATATAAAGCACTCCTGATTAGAATGGTAATAGTGACTAGTGCTATACCATTTTCTGCCCTTTCAACAGAATCATTAGAAATTAAACTAAGGTGCAATTTACCTCGTCTTGAGACTTCCATTTTTTTGCAAAGATATCACAGTAGGTTAAAGCTAGAAGGGAATTTAGGGACCATTTACTTCTATCTTCTTATTTTAAAGTATAAGGTAAAAAAAAAAGGCTGAAAGATATAATGCTACTTTCTCAAGGTCACACTTATTAAGTGATAAAGTCAGAATTGAGAGTAGCTAGATGGCACAGTGGATAAAGTGCAGAGCCTGGAGTTAGGAAGATTAATCTTCTTGAGTTTGAATCCAGTGTCAGGCATTTTATAGCTCTGTGACCCTAGGCAAGTCACTTAACCCCACTTGCCTCAGTTTTCTCATTATAAAATGATCTGGAGAGGGAATGGCAAACCCCTGTAGTATCTTAGCCAAGAAAACCCCAAATGGGATCATGAAAAATTGGATACAACTAAAAGGAATGAAGAAAAGGAAGACTCAGGATTTGAATCTAAGTCTTCTGATTCCATGCCCTGTGTTTTTCACTGTGCCTTATTGGATTTGTTATTTAAAAAATCCATGGGTGTTAGACTATTAATATATGAATACACAGGACTATTTCTTGTTTCTGTAGTAGAAGACTGTGAGGGGGAAATGGAAGATGAAAGAAGGATATGAACTAGCAAGAAGGGAAAGTAGTGTGTGTGCATGAGTGTGTGTTTGTGTGTGTGTATGTGTAGTGTGTGGTGTGTGTGTGGTGTGTGTGTGTGTGTGCGTGTGTGTGTGTGTAGGTGAGCTACAAGGGCTTGGATTTGTGAAGAAGGTTAAATATTAAATCTAGCAAAGAGTTTAGAAAAATTTGAGGATGATTGATGATTAATTTGAGATCACTCTTTTCTTATATAAGAGAAATCTGAGATAGTCACAAAAGGATTAATAATGATTATGTAAGTCCTTGTAGTATATCTTCTAGCCTTAGCCCCACAGAACACTTAATGGAGCAGCCAAAGTTGGAAGCATGGGTGGAAAGGATCAAGGTTCTTCAGGCTATTGCACAGTTCTAACAGTATTGTATGCAAGATGCCTGCAAAGATGCCTTGCTGGTGGGAGTCCCAACAGGAAGCAACTCCTTCCAGGAACCCAGATCCTGTGCTTTACTCTGATGAGAGGGGAGAGGTTCACTGAAGATTTACTTTCAAGTATGCAGTGATTAATAACTGCCTCTGAATCTTAAGAAAACATTTTTTTTTGCCTGTGTGGCCAAACAACTTTTAGATATTTGAATCCTTTCAATCACCAGTCCCTGCAGGCAAACTACTACAGGAAAAACTTAAAGACTCTAGAGCTATAAAGAACATGGGAGTAGATCCACTTGTAATAATTGACTTGCTTTTGGGGGGTATTACTTATAAAATATATCATACTTTAAAACACACACCCCATTCCACCAGTGTCAAAATTGCCTTTCATAACTCAATTATAACTGTTCTGTATCAGTAACACACAGCCTATTTTTACTTAGTTGGCTACACTTTAGTGAAGGAAAACATTTTCTTCTATCAAAAATTTATTTTCATTGCAATTTTACCTAAGCTAAATATTTTTATTCTTTAGTAACTATCAATTTATTCCCTTTTTAGAAGTTACATTTTCTAAAAAAAACCACACTCAAGTACAGATTACTTACTTTACTAATCAAACAATGTGTTGATTTTTCTAAATGAGAAAATAAAATACTTTATTTTAATCCCCAAACACAAGAGCTGTTTCTTGTGTAGTTTGGTTTGAAAGACAAATATTCTGATTTAAATTGTTTCATCTACATATGATTGATTCTTCTATATTCTTAAGTTTATTTCATAGTTTTATTTATGCCTAAAAATGTATGCATTTTAAAATTTGTTTTGGGGGAAAATATCTAAAGCATGAGTGGGGGAGATCATGAGAAAATGAATGCAAACAGAACTAATAAAACTATGAAAACTTGAAAGAAGGAGATGGAGCCAAGATGATGGAGTAGAAAGATGCACATACTCTAGTTCTTCCCCCATAGACAATAAAATACCTGTAAAGAATGACTGTCCACAAATTCTAGAGCAGCAGAAGCCACAGAATGACAAAGTGAAGTGGATTTCCAGCCCAGGTGACCTGGAGGCCAATGGGAAAGGGCTGTTACACCAGACACGGAGTAGAGCATAGCCCAGCCTTGACCATGTGGCACCAGCATCAGGAGTATCAAGACCAGAGCAGGCCTCGGGGGCACAGTCCCCAGCAGCAGTGGGGGTTCGCAGATTCCTCAACCCACAGCTGCCAAAGGCAGCTTCAAAGGTCAATGAGAGGGCTTTTTCAGCTAGGCAAGAAGGGAGCAGGACCTCCCCCAGCTCCAGCCCCAGGTGGTAGTGGTAGAAGCAGCAGCAACAGCAGCAGGCAGCCAGGGCTGCAGTGGCCATGGCAGGCAGCAGCCAGCACCCATTGTTAGCTTAAAGCCCCTGGGGGAATTGAATAGCTGATCTGAACTTCAGCCCTGAGTGCTGGCTTGGTGGAACAGGAGGCAAGGTGATTTTGGAGAGGGAATTCTCCTACTCACAGATTCTGGTCAGAAAAGTTTCTTGTTGCTCCCAGATCAGTGTACAGGCTTGATTGTGCCACCTTGGAGGAAATGAGATATTACAGGTCCCCAGAGTATACCCTACTTTTGACAAAGGACCAAAAAGTCAAATAACTGGTTGGGAAAATACCCAAAAAAAGGGAAAAAATAAGACTACAGAAGGTTACTTTCGTGGTGAATATGTATTTTCTCCTATCCTTTCAGATGAGGAAGAACAATGCTTACCACCAGGGTAAGACATAAAAGACAAGGCTTCTTCATCCCAAACATCCAAAATAAATACACAATAGTCTCAAGCCATGGAAGAGCTCAAAAAGGATTTTGAAAATCAAGTAAGAGAGGTGGAGGAAAAATTGGGAAGAGAAATGAGAGAGATACAAGAAAATCATGAAAAGCAGGTCAACAACTTGCCGAAGGAGACCCAAAAAATTGCTGAAGAAAATAACACCTTTAAAAATAGGCTAACTCAATTGACAAAGAGGTTCAAAAAGCCAATGAGGAGAAGAATGCTTTCAAAAGTAGAATTAGCCAAATGGAAAAGGAGGTTCAAAAGCTCACTGAAGAAAATAGTTCTTTAAAAATTAGAATGGAACAGATGGAAGCTCATGACTTTATGAGAAACCAAAAAATCAGAATACAAAACCAAAAGAATGAAAAAATGGAAGATAATGTGAAATATCTCATTGGAAAAACAACTGACCTGGAAAATAGATGTAGGAGAGACAATTTAAAAAATTATGGGACTATCTGAAAGCCATGATCAAAAAAAAGAACCATCTTTCATGAAATGATCAAGGAAAACTGCCCTGATATTCCAGAACCAGAGGACAAAATAAATATTGAAAGAATCCACCAATCACCTCCTGAAAGAGATCCAAAAAGAGAAACTTCTAGGAACATTGTAGCCAAATTCTAGAGTTCCCTCGTCAAGGAGAAAATATCGCAAGCAGTTAGAAAGAAGCAATTCCGATGTTGTGGAATTACAATCAGGATAACACAATATCTAGCATCTTCTACATTAAGGGATCGAGGGGCATGGAATATGATATTCCAAAAGTCAAAGGAACTAGGATTAAAACCAAGAATTACCCACCCAGCAAAACTGAGTATAATACATCAGGGGAAAAAATAGTCTTTCAATGAAATAGAGGACTTTCAAGCATTCTTGATGAAAAGACCAGAGCTGAAAAGAAAATATGACTTTCAAATGCAAAAATCAAGAGAAGCAAGAAAAGATAAACAGGAAAGAAAAATCATAACGGACTTACTAAAGTTGAACAGTTTACATTCCTACATGGAAAAATAATATTTCTAACTCTTGAAACTTTTCTCAGCATCTGGGTAGTTGGTGAGATTACACACACACACACACACACACACACACACACACACACACACACACACAGATAGAGAGCACAGGGTGAGTTGAATAGGAAGAGATCATACCTAAAATTAAGGGGTGTCAGGAATATATTGGCAGAAGAAAGGGAGAAATGGAATGGGGTAAATTATCTCTCATAAAAGAGGCAAGAAAAAGCTTTTTCAATGGAGGGGAAAAGGGGTAGGTGAGAGGGAAAAAGTGAAGCTTACTCTCATCACATTTGGCTCAAGGAAGGAATAACATGGACACTAAATTGGTATGAAAATATATCTTCCACTACAGGAAAGTAGGGGATAAGGGTATGAGCAGGGTGGGGGGATGATGGAAGGGAGGGCAAATGGAAGGAAGGAGCAATTAGAAGTAACACTCAGGGAGGAACAAGGTCAAAAGAGAGAATAGAAGAAATGGGGGGTAGGATAGGATGGAAGGAAATGTAGTTAGTCCTACACAACATGACTACTATGGAAGTCTTTTGTAAAATGACACATATATAGCCTGTATTGAATTGCTTGCCTTGTCAGTGGGCATGGGTGGGAAGGGAGGAAGGGAGAGAGGTTGGAACTCAAAGTTTTAGGAACAAATATTGAGAATTGTTTTTGCATACAACTGGGAAATAAGAAATGGGTATATAGATAGGGATAATGGGGTGTAGAAATTTATCTTACCCTACAGGACAAAAGAGAAGATGGGGATAAGGGAAGGGAGGGGTGTTAGAAGGGAGGACAGATTGGTAGAAGGGGTAATCAGAATGCTCCACATTTTGGGGCAGGGGGAGGGGACAAATGGGGAGAAAATTTGAAACTTAAAATTTTGTGGAAATGAATGTTGAAAACTTAAAATAAATAAATAAATAACTTGAAAGAAGTTAGAACACTTAAGCATATCTCTTCATTTCTTATCTAAAACTTAAATGACACAAATCAGTAACAGAAAATACTACATCATTCCTTCCAGAATTGTACATAGATTGGCCCTGAAATGAAATCCCAATTAAGAAACTGAGTGTGCAAAAAATTAATAGGTAAAAGAAAACAACAGTGTAACATATGCATCGAAATACATGTAAACACACATATAGATTATACATATACATGTCGTATATATGCATATATACATATGTGTGCTAATGTGTATATTGTGTCTGTATGTCTATATGGAGCCAGGAAGGATTAAGATACAAAGCCAAAAGAAGAGAATAACTTCACATCATCTCCAAGTAAAGCCACAAGTAAATACTCCTTGAAAATTAGATTGAACAAGACAGATATACTCAAAGTGGGGAGAGATAAAGCACTGAAAGAAAACTTAGATTATCATATCCTATGCCTGTCAACTTAAACACTTCAATGAATGAAATATTAGCAAAGAAGCTACTGCAACATATTCAAAAGATTATTCAACATAAGCAAGTCTGATTTATTTATTTTTTAAATGCAAGTTTGGTTCAAGATTAGGAAAATTATCAACATAGTACTCTATATTAATAGCAAAACCATAAAACATGATTATATACTTACTTTCAGAAAAGACTATTGATGAAATACATTAATCCTTTATGCTATTTTTTTAAAAAGCATTTTATGAAAAGAAATAGACTCTTTTTTTATGTGGTAAGCAGTATCTATTTAAAACAGAAGCTAGCACAATCCATAAGTGAGGAATGCTAGAGGCCTTTCTAATAAGATCAGGAGTTAAGCAGGATGCTCATAGTTGCAAATAATATTTGATGTAATTCTAGAAATGTTAGCTAAAGAAATAAGACCCAAAAAAAGAAACTAAAGAAAATTAGACAAGAATAAGTATAATTATTATTTTTGCATATGACATCTTGGTTTACTTAAAAATCCTAAACATTCAATGAAAATTAGATGAAATGATAACTTCAGAAAAGTAGCATTACATAAAATAAGGCAATAAAAATGAGTAGTTCATATATTACCAAAAAAGAGTTTTCTATGTTAATTTCTAAATTAACAAAACTTGACAGGAAAAGAGAGAAAAAGAAATCCTAGTCAAAATAACTACAGAAAGTATAAAATATCTAAGAATTCAAATATCAAGACACTACAAGAATTATATGAATTTATCTTTATATAATTCTTGTGGTGTGTCTATAAAACACAGAAATAAAAAATAGGCAGATATTTAGAGAGATGATAATTGCTAATGGTTGAGTTATACCATTATAATAAAAATAACAATATCACATAAATTAATTTATAGATTTTGAGTCATGCAATTTAAACTACCAAAGGAGCACTTCTTGAAATTAGGAAAAATAATAACCAAATTCATCTAAAGGAACAAAAGGTCAAGAATCTCCAAGGAAATAATGAAAACAAAATAGGAAGGAAGAGGCCCTAATAGTACTAGATCAGAGTAGCACAGTGTTTGATAAATACAAAGAGTCCAACTATTTGGGTAAGCACACATTACTTGACAAAAACTGCTGGGAAAATTGGAGAGATGATTTGCAGAAATTAGGTTTAGACCAGCATCTCATACTATATACCACAGCAAGCTAAATATAAATATAAAAGGCCATACCATAAACAATTCTGATGACCTCAAAATTTCAAAGAGGATGGACTACACAAATAAAATCAATGCAGTTGTAACTGAAAAGGAAACAACTAAGTGGGAGGAAAACTTTACAACATTTTTTCTAATAAAGGTCTAATATTCAAAGTATGTAGAGTATCAATAGAAACATATAAAAACAAAAACCATTCCCCAATAAATGGTCAAAGCATATGGCTAGTCAATTTTCCAAAGGTATTAACAACCACATGGAAAATAATTCTCAGAATTACTAATAAGAGAATTACAAAGTAAAACAACTCTGAGATTCTATTTCACACTCATCATATTGATAAGGATGCAAAAGAGGAAAATTTCAATTGTTGGAGAAGCTATGGGTAGACAGGTCCACAAATGCACTGATTGTAGAACTGGGAATTTTGTATTCTGGAAAGCAATTGAGAAATATATGCAGAAAGTTCTAAACTGTAATTCTCTTTGGACCATTGATATCACTACTAGGTATATAATCTAATGAAATTAAAGAAAGAGGGAAAGGATCCATTTGCACAATAATATTTATAGGAGTACATTTTTTTTTGTAGCACAGAAGTCCCCAATTATCATTTATTAATTGCCTCCGCCATGTAGGCATCATGCTAAGGGCTAAAGGTCCAAAGAAAGACATCTCCTCTGAAAAAGTCCAACACCACAATTTTGAACAGCAACTTTAAGTACATTAAGAACAGTTTTAAGGACAACAGCACTGGAACTGCAGTAGCAGGAGGTAGGGACAAATGTGAAGGAGAAAAGGGGCATGATAGACAGATAGTGAAAATGCTCAAAGTCCTGTTTGAGGAACAGCAAGGAGGCCAGTCTCACTGGATTGTAGAACATGTGGAGAAAATAAGGTGTTAAGGAGACTGGAAAGTTAGGAATGGGCCAGGTTATAAAGGATTTTAAAAGCTAAACACAGGATTTTATAGTAGATACAGGAGAAGATTGAGAGTCATTGGAGTTTATTGAATAAGAGAAAACATAGATAGATCTGTGTTTTAGGAAGGTTAATTTGACAGTCAACTGGAGGATGATTTGTGGTAGAGGTAGTCTTGAGGCAGGGAAATCAACCAGCATGCTGTTATGATACTACAGAAATGAGTGCCAGGACCAGGGTGGTTTCAGTGTCAGAGAAGAAAAGGGGAGATGTATGAAAGTTTTTACTAGGGTAGAAACTATAGGACTTTGACAGTATTTGAGGTTGAAAGTGAAGAGCCAAGAATGACATCTGGGTTGTGACTCTGGGTGATTGTGAGAATGGTGGTACCTTCAATAGTAAAAGGGAATTTAGGAAGAGGAAAAGAGAATTTGGGGTAAAAGATGATAAGTTTTGTTTTGAACATGTTGAGCCTGTACATGTTAGTTCAAGATATCTAACAAACAGTTGAGGATGCAAGACTAGAGGTCTGGAGGAAGATTATGACTGATCAAGTATATCTGAGAGTCATTGGCATGGGCATGATCATTGAAACCATGGGAGCTGATAAGATTTCTAATTGAGCTGATATAGAGGAAGAGGTGATAAGAGCCCAGGACAGAGCTTTGGGGGACACTTTCAGTTAGTAGGTATGATATGAATGAAGATTCAACAAATGAGGGAGAGAAGGAGCAATCAGACCAGTTGGAGGTGACTTGAGAGAATGAAGCGTTAGGAAAACCTGGAGAGAAGAGAATATCAAGGAAAAGGACTTTGCCATCATCAAAGGCTATAGAAGAGTTAAGGAGGAAGAGGACTGAGAGAAGACCATTAGATTTGACAATAAAAAAATCACTAGTTACTTTAAAGAGAGTACTTTTAGTTGAGTGACAATGTCAGAAGCCAGATTGCAAAGGGTTAAGAAGGGGATGAAAGGAAAGAAAGTGGAGGTACTAATGGTACATGATCTTCTAAGGAGTTCAGTCACAAAAAAGAAGGAGAGATGGAGGGATCAAGTGAGGGGATTTGGAGGATGGAGGAGACACCTGGATGTTTATAGGCAATAAGAAGCAACCACTAGATAGGAAGAAATTGAAAATTAGTGAGAAAGTAAATTTCATAGAAGAGTAATCTTCTGGAGAATATTGAATGAAATGGGATTATTCATGTAATTTACCTTAGCAAAGAGAAGGACTACCTCTTCATGAGAAACAGGAGTAAAGGAGGAGAAACTGGCAGGAGGCATCTGAGTGATGGGAAATGAGGAACATGAAACCAATTGGGTTCCCAAAAATTATAGAATAGTTGAACAAATTAAATTATTTGAACACAAAGAAATATTGTTGTGCAGTTAAATTATGAGTGGGAAATTCACAGAAATCTGGGAGGACTTGTACCAACTTTTACAGAGTGAAGAAAACAGATACCAGGAGTGCAAATAATAAATCACTAAAACTTTGTAAAGGAAAACAACTGTGAAAGATTTAAGAACTATGCTCAATGCTAATGACCAATCAGGACATTAATCATGTTTCTCACTTCCTGGCAGAGAGGTAATAGTAGAGATATAGTACGAGGCATATAAATCTAGATATGACCATTATGTGAACATATTTTGTTGAATACATTTAGTTGTTATAAGGGAGAACTTTAATGGAGGGGAGGTGATTTGGAAAGTGGTAGTTACAGTGACACCAAAATGAAGAGGAGAAATGGAAAGAAAAGGAAAGGAAAGAAAAGAGAAGAAAAGAAAAGGAAAGGAAAGGAAAAGAAAAACATCAATTGAATATTTTTTAAAATATAGGGAAGAAAGTAAAAGGAAGTTCAGAAGCAAATGAGGGTAGTGCTACAACTATCCTGTTAAATTTAATAGACTGTATACTCATGGAGCATAGTACCTCTAGACTACGTGTTCTTTCTGGGCTAGGCCTGTTACTTCATCTATCAAAATATGTGATAGAGTGGCCCATCTGTTCCCCAGCTCCATCTCCAATCTGTCTCTTTGTTTGTCTGTTTCTATTTCTTTCTCTTTGAACTCCCTCCCCCTCTCTCTGTCTAGCTATCTTCTAATTGTATCTCTCTGTCTCTTTCTCTCTATCTCCTATCCTTCAAAAGGTGGAGAAACCAGGGTAAAATTCCATTTTGATTCTAACACTGAAGAGGAGGTTGCTGAGGTGGAAATAATGAGTACCTTGGGCAGAAATGATCACTTCCTCCTAGAGAAGGAGACAGAGGAGACCAAAGCTGTGCATAGTCTAGTATTCACTCTAGATTTCGGAAAATTGAATTTCAAAGGATTTAAAGAAAAGATAGGTAGGATCCTATGTACTAAAATTCTACAGGTGAAGTCAGTCCAATCTTTTCCCACTCTCCCCAGAAGGAAACTTGAGAATGAAATTCTAGTGGCACAAAGAGAAAGATTTCAGTGGGGAGGAAAAGACAATGCTGTTTCAAGAAACTGATGAGGATAGAAAAGGTACTCGCAAAGGAAGTTAGACTTTACATTGCCCAGATGAAAGCAAAGATAGACAACAGAGAATGAATATAATACTGTGGAAAGATCCTGTAAAAATAGTGCCCAGACTGCTAAAGTTGCTTGAGCTGAGTCTGGCCAAGGAAGTTAGCTAAGGACAAGAAAAAAGGATTTCAATATTTTGTTTTGTTTTTTTTAATTTAAAGTTATATTGTGAAAAAGAAAAGGAAAAAGGAGTCCACCCACTGGGGTGGACAAGATTATGAAAACTGATGAAAGGAAATGGCAGAGCTGCTCAATCCTTATTTTCCTTCTTTTTTCTCAGTTAAGGAGAATGAACCTTACACTGGAAGTGTCAGAACAAAACTGGATAACAGGAAGTTGATACCTGAGCTAAGAAAGGACACAATGGTAGTTGCCCTTGATGAATTCAGTTCACCTGTCTTAGGTGAATCACATCTTTGGGTCTTGAAAACTGGCAGTGTCTGAGGGGCTGACAGTGCGCACCTGCAGCTCATGGAAAGGGAGAGGTAGAGGAGGCCAGGCACTTGTGCCAATTTCAAAAGAAAAGGAAAGAAAACTGAGTCTGAAAACTATCGCAGTGAACATAACTTCAGTTTCTAGAGGCTTTCTAGAATGGATCATTAAAGAAATGGATAGTGAACATCTGGGGGGAAAGTGGTTAATACCAAGAGCAAGAATAATTAATGACCTCATCAAGACCAAGTCATAGCAGACTAACTTTATTTCTTTTTTGACTGGATTAACATTAAAATCATTATTATAGTCATAAGCATTACCATTAAATTATTGTTTAATTTTCATTAAAATTAAATGACATAGATGTAATTTACCTATATTTTAGAAAAACATTGAATAAAGTTTCATACAATTCTTAATGAAAAGTTGAGAAACATGGATGATCATATATGGTAATTGAATTTAGAACTGACTGAATGGCAATACTCAAAGAGCAATTGTTGATTTTTTCTTTTCAATATAAAATAAGGTGTCCAGTGAAGGGCCCCAACAATCTGCCTTTTACCAGTGATTTGGAGAAAGAAATAGAGGCCATGCTCATAAAATTTGCCCATGACACCAACTGAGGTGGACAACTATCACTCTCAATGACAGAATCCAAAAAAGATCTTCACAGGCTAGATTAGGGGGTCTCAAACTTTTTGACATCAGGCCTTCTTTATACCCTTAAAAATTATTGAAAATCCCCCAAGAGAGCTTTTGTTTATGTACAGTAACTAAAATTAAAAGATAGCATTGTTGGAATAGTTTTTATCACAAGGGTCCCCTGAAAGGACCTTGGGGTTCACCCAGGAGTTCCCATACCACACTTCAAGAACCACTAGACTCGAGTATTGGACTGAATTTAAAAAGATGAAATTCATAGACATGTCTTCCATTTGAATT